>NW_012110697.1:167546-174241 GCF_000951045.1 Mandrillus leucophaeus | reverse complement strand
ATCGCTTGAACCCAGGAGGTGGAGGTTGCAGTGAGCTGAGATGGAGCCACTGCACTCTAGCCTGGGTGACAGAGTGAGACAGTGTCTCAAAAAAAAAAAAAAAACAAGTGAGGCCGGGCAAAGTGACTCACACCTGTAATCTTAGCACTTTGGGAGTCCTAGGCGGGAGGATCACTTGAGCCCAGCAATTTGAGACCAGCCTAGGCAATAGAGGGAGACCCCATCTCTACAAAAAAAAAAAAAATGTGGTGGCGTGCACCTGTAGTCCCAGCTACTTGGAAGGCTGAGGTGGGAGGATCACTTGAGCCCAGCAATTTGAGACCAGCCTAGGCAATAGAGGGAGACCCCATCTCTACAAAAAAAAAAAAAATGTGGTGGCGTGCACCTGTAGTCCCAGCTACTTGGAAGGCTGAGGTGGGAGGATCACTTGAGCCCAGCAATTTGAGACCAGCCTAGGCAATAGAGGGAGACCCCATCTCTACAAAAAAAAAAAAAATGTGGTGGCGTGCACCTGTAGTCCCAGCTACTTGGAAGGCTGAGGTGGGAGGATCACTTGAGCCCAGCAATTTGAGACCAGCCTAGGCAATAGAGGGAGACCCCATCTCTACAAAAAAAAAAAAAATGTGGTGGCGTGCACCTGTAGTCCCAGCTACTTGGAAGGCTGAGGTGGGAGGATCACTTGAGCCCAGCAATTTGAGACCAGCCTAGGCAATAGAGGGAGACCCCATCTCTACAAAAAAAAAAAAAATGTGGTGGCGTGCACCTGTAGTCCCAGCTACTTGGAAGGCTGAGGTGGGAGGATCACTTGAGCCCAGCAATTTGAGACCAGCCTAGGCAATAGAGGGAGACCCCATCTCTACAAAAAAAAAAAAAATGTGGTGGCGTGCACCTGTAGTCCCAGCTACTTGGAAGGCTGAGGTGGGAGGATCACTTGAGCCCAGCAATTTGAGACCAGCCTAGGCAATAGAGGGAGACCCCATCTCTACAAAAAAAAAAAAAATGTGGTGGCGTGCACCTGTAGTCCCAGCTACTTGGAAGGCTGAGGTGGGAGGATCACTTGAGCCCAGCAATTTGAGACCAGCCTAGGCAATAGAGGGAGACCCCATCTCTACAAAAAAAAAAAAAATGTGGTGGCGTGCACCTGTAGTCCCAGCTACTTGGAAGGCTGAGGTGGGAGGATCACTTGAGCCCAGCAATTTGAGACCAGCCTAGGCAATAGAGGGAGACCCCATCTCTACAAAAAAAAAAAAAATGTGGTGGCGTGCACCTGTAGTCCCAGCTACTTGGAAGGCTGAGGTGGGAGGATCACTTGAGCCCAGCAATTTGAGACCAGCCTAGGCAATAGAGGGAGACCCCATCTCTACAAAAAAAAAAAAAATGTGGTGGCGTGCACCTGTAGTCCCAGCTACTTGGAAGGCTGAGGTGGGAGGATCACTTGAGCCCAGCAATTTGAGACCAGCCTAGGCAATAGAGGGAGACCCCATCTCTACAAAAAAAAAAAAAATGTGGTGGCGTGCACCTGTAGTCCCAGCTACTTGGAAGGCTGAGGTGGGAGGATCACTTGAGCCCAGCAATTTGAGACCAGCCTAGGCAATAGAGGGAGACCCCATCTCTACAAAAAAAAAAAAAATGTGGTGGCGTGCACCTGTAGTCCCAGCTACTTGGAAGGCTGAGGTGGGAGGATCACTTGAGCCCAGCAATTTGAGACCAGCCTAGGCAATAGAGGGAGACCCCATCTCTACAAAAAAAAAAAAAATGTGGTGGCGTGCACCTGTAGTCCCAGCTACTTGGAAGGCTGAGGTGGGAGGATCACTTGAGCCCAGCAATTTGAGACCAGCCTAGGCAATAGAGGGAGACCCCATCTCTACAAAAAAAAAAAAAATGTGGTGGCGTGCACCTGTAGTCCCAGCTACTTGGAAGGCTGAGGTGGGAGGATCACTTGAGCCCAGCAATTTGAGACCAGCCTAGGCAATAGAGGGAGACCCCATCTCTACAAAAAAAAAAAAAATGTGGTGGCGTGCACCTGTAGTCCCAGCTACTTGGAAGGCTGAGGTGGGAGGATCACTTGAGCCCAGCAATTTGAGACCAGCCTAGGCAATAGAGGGAGACCCCATCTCTACAAAAAAAAAAAAAATGTGGTGGCGTGCACCTGTAGTCCCAGCTACTTGGAAGGCTGAGGTGGGAGGATCACTTGAGCCCAGCAATTTGAGACCAGCCTAGGCAATAGAGGGAGACCCCATCTCTACAAAAAAAAAAAAAATGTGGTGGCGTGCACCTGTAGTCCCAGCTACTTGGAAGGCTGAGGTGGGAGGATCACTTGAGCCCAGCAATTTGAGACCAGCCTAGGCAATAGAGGGAGACCCCATCTCTACAAAAAAAAAAAAAATGTGGTGGCGTGCACCTGTAGTCCCAGCTACTTGGAAGGCTGAGGTGGGAGGATCACTTGAGCCCAGCAATTTGAGACCAGCCTAGGCAATAGAGGGAGACCCCATCTCTACAAAAAAAAAAAAAATGTGGTGGCGTGCACCTGTAGTCCCAGCTACTTGGAAGGCTGAGGTGGGAGGATCACTTGAGCCCAGCAATTTGAGACCAGCCTAGGCAATAGAGGGAGACCCCATCTCTACAAAAAAAAAAAAAATGTGGTGGCGTGCACCTGTAGTCCCAGCTACTTGGAAGGCTGAGGTGGGAGGATCACTTGAGCCCAGCAATTTGAGACCAGCCTAGGCAATAGAGGGAGACCCCATCTCTACAAAAAAAAAAAAAATGTGGTGGCGTGCACCTGTAGTCCCAGCTACTTGGAAGGCTGAGGTGGGAGGATCACTTGAGCCCAGCAATTTGAGACCAGCCTAGGCAATAGAGGGAGACCCCATCTCTACAAAAAAAAAAAAAATGTGGTGGCGTGCACCTGTAGTCCCAGCTACTTGGAAGGCTGAGGTGGGAGGATCACTTGAGCCCAGCAATTTGAGACCAGCCTAGGCAATAGAGGGAGACCCCATCTCTACAAAAAAAAAAAAAATGTGGTGGCGTGCACCTGTAGTCCCAGCTACTTGGAAGGCTGAGGTGGGAGGATCACTTGAGCCCAGCAATTTGAGACCAGCCTAGGCAATAGAGGGAGACCCCATCTCTACAAAAAAAAAAAAAATGTGGTGGCGTGCACCTGTAGTCCCAGCTACTTGGAAGGCTGAGGTGGGAGGATCACTTGAGCCCAGCAATTTGAGACCAGCCTAGGCAATAGAGGGAGACCCCATCTCTACAAAAAAAAAAAAAATGTGGTGGCGTGCACCTGTAGTCCCAGCTACTTGGAAGGCTGAGGTGGGAGGATCACTTGAGCCCAGCAATTTGAGACCAGCCTAGGCAATAGAGGGAGACCCCATCTCTACAAAAAAAAAAAAAATGTGGTGGCGTGCACCTGTAGTCCCAGCTACTTGGAAGGCTGAGGTGGGAGGATCACTTGAGCCCAGCAATTTGAGACCAGCCTAGGCAATAGAGGGAGACCCCATCTCTACAAAAAAAAAAAAAATGTGGTGGCGTGCACCTGTAGTCCCAGCTACTTGGAAGGCTGAGGTGGGAGGATCACTTGAGCCCAGCAATTTGAGACCAGCCTAGGCAATAGAGGGAGACCCCATCTCTACAAAAAAAAAAAAAATGTGGTGGCGTGCACCTGTAGTCCCAGCTACTTGGAAGGCTGAGGTGGGAGGATCACTTGAGCCCAGCAATTTGAGACCAGCCTAGGCAATAGAGGGAGACCCCATCTCTACAAAAAAAAAAAAAATGTGGTGGCGTGCACCTGTAGTCCCAGCTACTTGGAAGGCTGAGGTGGGAGGATCACTTGAGCCCAGCAATTTGAGACCAGCCTAGGCAATAGAGGGAGACCCCATCTCTACAAAAAAAAAAAAAATGTGGTGGCGTGCACCTGTAGTCCCAGCTACTTGGAAGGCTGAGGTGGGAGGATCACTTGAGCCCAGCAATTTGAGACCAGCCTAGGCAATAGAGGGAGACCCCATCTCTACAAAAAAAAAAAAAATGTGGTGGCGTGCACCTGTAGTCCCAGCTACTTGGAAGGCTGAGGTGGGAGGATCACTTGAGCCCAGCAATTTGAGACCAGCCTAGGCAATAGAGGGAGACCCCATCTCTACAAAAAAAAAAAAAATGTGGTGGCGTGCACCTGTAGTCCCAGCTACTTGGAAGGCTGAGGTGGGAGGATCACTTGAGCCCAGCAATTTGAGACCAGCCTAGGCAATAGAGGGAGACCCCATCTCTACAAAAAAAAAAAAAATGTGGTGGCGTGCACCTGTAGTCCCAGCTACTTGGAAGGCTGAGGTGGGAGGATCACTTGAGCCCAGCAATTTGAGACCAGCCTAGGCAATAGAGGGAGACCCCATCTCTACAAAAAAAAAAAAAATGTGGTGGCGTGCACCTGTAGTCCCAGCTACTTGGAAGGCTGAGGTGGGAGGATCACTTGAGCCCAGCAATTTGAGACCAGCCTAGGCAATAGAGGGAGACCCCATCTCTACAAAAAAAAAAAAAATGTGGTGGCGTGCACCTGTAGTCCCAGCTACTTGGAAGGCTGAGGTGGGAGGATCACTTGAGCCCAGGACGTTGTGACCGCAGTGAGCCATGATTGGGCCACTGCACTCTAGTCTGGGTGACAGAGCTAGACCCCGTCTCAAAATAAAAACTAAAACTTTGGCCCAGCACCAATTTCGTCAAACAGGAAGGCAATGGAGTTAAACAGAGGCTGAGGATGCCTGTCCATCCCAGAAAAACAGCAAGTTGATTTCCCTGGCTATACTTACTAACTTTGCTTAATAAGTTAACGTAGCCCTGGCCCTTCACTTTGGTAATCCCATCTTTTACACCGTTTTGCAGGACAAGTGAGATAGAAGGGGCCAACCAGCTACTGGAGCTCTTTGACCTCATCAGGTACTTTGTTCATCGGGAAATCTATCCAGGCAGCAAAGTCACACACTTTGAGAGGTATGCGGACATAAGGGAGGAGCAGGGTGAGAAAGTACCAGAGAGGCTTGGGAAACCAAGATACTAGCTTGGTTACCCATGCCCTATCTTCCACAGGTTGCAGCAGAAGACTGGAATTCCTTTCTCCCAGATGATCTTCTTCGATGATGAGAGGCGGAATATTGTAGACGTCAGCAAACTGGGTACTGAGTGATGAGCAACAGCCATTTGGGGTCCCTAGGAGGGATTAGGTAGATACACACAGGATGGATAGTTTGCCCTATAGGTGGCACCCACAAAGGTCAGAGTGATAATGGAGAACCCTGAAAGCCTGATGAAATGTGACTTCTTATCTTTCTAGGTGTTACCTGCATTCATATCCAGAATGGAATGAATCTTCAAACTCTAAGTCAAGGGTTAGAGACATTTGCAAAGGCCCAAACTGGGCCTTGAGGTCCAGCCTTGAGGAAAGCCCATTTGAGGCCTAAACTGAAAGGAAATCAAGAAGACATTTTCAAGTGCATTTGTAATTTATTAAAGTTCATCTGTGTGTGACAGTAGAGATTTTTACTCACAGTGTGGGGAGTTTCTATTTTTCTAGCCTGTGAAATGGGGTTGGTTGTCCTGAGGTGCAAAGACCAGAATGTGAGACATTAGACTGCATCAGGTTTGCTATCTAAACTTAGGGCAACCCCAAGTGCTTGAACCTATACCACCCCACTTCCTGAGCCCTGTAAAGAGCATGAAGAGTTTTCCCACTGACCCCATACATTGAGGTGCCATCACACTGCACATTTCCTTCCGGAGAACAAGCACATACTCTGGGGTGGAGACAGGACTGCCTTTTTATGTAATAGAAAATGATGTGGCTGCTTTAAGAGGAGCACCTCCGTCTGGGACTGGTGGCTTGGGTCACGTGACAGCGGTGGTCTCGTTTGCGCCTCTTGATGATGTCGCGGCGGCGCCCTGAGGAGGGATTGGGCAAAGCTGGTCCCTGTGTGATGAGACCATCACCCTCCCAGGAGCAAGGCGGAAGTCTGGAGGACGCCGAGGGGCGGAGGCGGGATAGGCGAGCTCGCGATGAGTGGTCTCGGCAGGCTCTTCGGGAAGGGTGAGCCGGGGTGGGACTGGCCAGCCAGGAGGCTGGTGCAGGGGAAGAGGAGATCCCGGCGAGATTCGGCCGGACCGCTGCGCCGGGCAGGGGAAGAGAATCAGGAGACAGGCTGACTGGAAAACCCCGGCGGCCGATGGCGGAGCAAGGCTCATCGCCGGTGCCAGAAGGCACACCATGTCAAGGCGCCTGGTTCCCGTCCGCCGTCCTCCCTCACTCTCTGAGGGAAGAACTCAAGATCGGGGAGGGGACTTGAGTTGAGGGCGTGGCGATCGTGCTGGCTCCCACTGTTCAGGCTTGAAGATGAGTTTCCTGCTGTCTTCAGCCCTTTTCAAAACCTTGTTCTATAATACTTTGTGCTGGGCAAGAGGGATCTAAGATGAAGAAGAAAGACTGCCTTCTTGGCCGGGCGCGGTGGCTTACGCCTGTAATCGCAACACTTTGGGAGGCCGACGTGGGTGGATCATGAGGTCAGGAGTTTAAGACCAGCCTGGCCAATATGGTGAAACCCCGTCTCTGCTACAAATACAAAAATTGGCCGGGCGCGGTGGCTCACGCCTGTAATCCCAGCACTTTGGGAGGCCGAGGCGGGTGGATCACCTGAGGTCAAGAGTTCGAGACCAGCCTG
>NW_012110697.1:157356-165626 GCF_000951045.1 Mandrillus leucophaeus | reverse complement strand
CCCAGGCTGGAGTGCAGTGGCACGATCTCGGCTCACTGCAACCTCTGCCTCCTGGGTTCAAGTGATTCTCCTGCCTCAGCCTCCTGAGTAGCTGGGATTACAGTTGTGCGCTACTGTTCCCAGCTCATTTTTGTATTTTTAGTGGAGATGGAGTTTCACTATTTTGGCCAGGCTGGTCTTGAACTCCTGACCTCAGGTGATCCACCTGCCTTGGCCTCCCAAAGTGCTGGGATCACAACTGTGAGCCACCGCTCCCGGCTACCTTTTCTAATTCTTAAAGATCCTTCAGGAAAGGGAATGAAACCTATCCTCTCCAGTGTGGCTCCTTGCTATTTCTTAGCCCAGACTTGCATCTTTGCAGTTTTCCAGGGATCTCTTCTGATTGATAGCTATGGGCTTATCAGTGTGACAATACAAGGCAGGAGGGGCTTCATTCATGTGAGATGAGGAAGTCAAGGGGGCATTGTTGCCTGATTTCTTAGCTGTCTGTCTCATTCTCAGGGACATTGACAAGGTAGATGAACTGATGACTGACATCACAGAACAACAGGAGGTGGCCCAGCAGATCTCAGATGCCATTTCTCGGCCTATGGGCTTTGGAGATGATGTGGATGAGGTGATTGGGGGTGAGGGGTCAGGGCATTTTGGAGAAAGTATGGGACTGGCCAGAAGGAACACCCAAGAGAGGCTCTTGGGGCAAGTTTGGGAGGGAACTACAAAAGCAATATGTTTTTGGAGGTAGATGTTTTTTTCTTCATCTTAAATGGTCTTGTCTTCCCTATACAGGATGAACTGCTGGAGGAGCTAGAGTTGCTGGAACAGGAGGAATTGGCCCAGGAGTTGTTAAGTGTGGGCGACAAGGAGGAAGAACCCCCAGTCAAATTGCCTAGTGTACCTTCTACTCATCTGCCGGCAGAGCCAGGTATGCAGGGTTGTTCTGTTGTCTTGAGGACTTAAGAGGGTAGGAGAGGTATGGGGAAAGATTATTCCTCACCCATCCTGCCTCAAAGGAGCCACACAGAAAGGGCTGCTGCTGCAGTTGTGCAGGTTGTTGACTGCATATGGGCACCCACCTAGCCTGTGCTTCACTCAGCAAGCTGTGTACCCTGGTTTAGGGCTACAAATGGCAGGAGCAAGAGGCACCTTTTTTCTAATTTGCACAAAGGTGCTATGGGATTGAACAGCAGCCTAGCAAGCAGAAGGACCACACCTTTAGGTTTTTTGTGGGGAGAGAGAATTCAGCAGGCTCTGAATGTCATAGTAGGGGATGGTTGGAGTTGCTGAGACCTTAATCCTTCTCCTTTCTTTTCTCTGGGTATCTTTGTCCTCAAAGCTCCCAAAGTGGATGAAGATGAAGAAGCACTAAAGCAGTTGGCTGAGTGGGTATCCTGATAAATCTGGGCTTGTCTTCCTAATGCTACCTTTGTTGGTCCTTTTTTCCTTAAGTGCCAAATGCTGAGCTAAAGGAGAATAACTTTTTGGGGAAGTCCTGCTGAGGGTGGTAGTATGACCCTGCCTGAAAAAAGGGGTCTCTTGCCCTCCCAGCCCTGGCTCAACTCTGAAGAAGATCTTGCTACAGAAGGAGCCCTTGGGCTCCCTTCTCTTTGATAGCAGTTATAATGCCCTTGTTCCCAATAAAACTGGGCAGATGGAATCCTAGTGTCTATACTGCCTTGTCTACCCCTGAAGCTGTTCCCCTGGCCCTTGGAGCCTTGTCCTCAAGAGCCTTATTTCAAGCAATGAATAATTACAGCAAAGAAGGGAGGTTGGAACATAGAACAAATGGGCATTCCTAATATCTCAACCTATGTTCCAGACAAACACTGTTTCATCTTTCAAGTCGGTTTGTCCTAGAGTTGCCTAGTTGCTGCGATTGAAGAAACTGCCATCTACCACTTAGAACCATGTGTAGGCATCTCTGAGTCTTCCCTCATTGCTTTCCCCTGGTCGTGCCTCTGCCAAGACAACCCCAAATTTATTTTACAAAGCCCATTTTCAAGGACAAGGAGGGAGAATACCATGGAAGGAGCAAGTAGCTTTCCTTTGTCCAGAACTCATAGTAGCTTTCACTACTAGAAGGCTTGGTTTGAATTCTATGTCTGGGAACAACAGTGTGAGAAGCCTTCTCTCCCTGCTATTCTATCAGTAGTGGTTAAGGTGACACTGGAAGAGGGAAAAGGAACCGAGGTCCTTCATACACCCAAATACCCATTTCTTTTCTTTTCTTTTCTTTTTTTTTTTTTGAGACAGAGTCTCACTTTGTCACCCAGGCTGGAGTGCAATAGGGCGATCTTGGCTCACTGCAATCCCCGCCTCCCAGGTTCAAGTGATTCTCACACCTCAGCCAGGTGCCACTATTCCCGGCTAATTTTTGTATTTTTAGTAGAGACAGGGTTTTGCCAAGTTGGCCAGACTGGTCTCGAACTCTTGACCTCAAGAGATCTGCCCACCTCAGTCCCCCAAAGTGCTGGGATTACAGGCGTGAGTCACTGCACCCAGCTCGAATACCCATTTCTAAAAGAACTAACAGTGCCATCATCTTGGACTATAGACAGGCAGAGCCATAATCAAAGTGGAGCAACCAGGGCTTTTGCCCCACCGCTTGAGCATTTAAACAGCACAAAGATGTAAAATAATGAGCATATATTGAGTTGCATAATAAAGCTTCCCAAAATAGAGTGTTAATCTGAGCACCCCATCTCCTATGAGCCACATCATGAATTACACTGTTGATTTAACAGTGTCAAGATTATTGGTTACAGGCTGTGGGCAGAAATCGTCTCTTACCCCAGCAGTGTTCCCTGCTGTAAGATTGCCTTGAGAAAAGAATGTCTTTGACCCTAGCTGATAAAACTAAATCAGACTTAGATTTATTTTTGGTATAAAAGATTTTTGGCCCAAGACCTCCTGCTTGCTCCTCTCTTAGCCCCCTCCTTCAGCCATTTTCAGGTCGTAATTTCCAAGGATTGGTGATGTTTAGTGGTGTTGTGGAGCTGGCACATGGTCTCTAGGAGCCTGATCTCATGGGTGGGTTGTTCATGCTGGAACTTGAGCACCCAGGGATCCTTGATGATGTCCAGAATGGTGGCACGCTTAGTGGCTTGGTGTAGCATCTGGAGGATCAGGTTCTAGAGCAGGGGAGAGAGAGGTCTTGCCTGAGTTTTTCTCCATTGTGCCACGCAGGCAATGAGCAGCTGGACCTAAGAAAGAAGCAGGATAGCCCATCATGCCACTCTGGTCAAAGTGGGTGTGGCTCTGATTTTATCTTGGAGAGCCAGGCAGTTAACTCTCTGGAGGGGAAGGGAAAAGTTCCTTGGGAGGAATGCTTTCCATAATTCTCTTCTGGCCTAAAGAGACAGAAGCTAGAACCTGTGTATCAAGCAAGGTTTGGAGCCTAGTGGTTGGCCCTTTATGCCTTCCATACTGTTTATTATAGGACAGGAACTAGTGTGTGAGATGGCTCTGGTGTGGGAAGAGCCTTTCCCCAGGGTTGGGAGGCCTAGGTTGGGTGACGTAGGTTGGATATTCACCCCTCCCTGTTGGTCATCCCTGAGGGCTCACCCCTCCTTAGGTAGCCAGTACCTTGCACTCCTGGGAGATGGTATGGTTAGCTGGGAAAGTGACCTCCTTCTGAGTCTCTCTCAGCAGCTTTTTCAGATTGGTGTCATCAAAGGGCAGACGGGCGACCATTAGAGTGTAAAGGATGACGCCCATGCTCCAGGTGTCAGACAGGAAAGGGTTGTAGGGCAAGCCTAGTAAGATCTCCGGGCAAGCATAAGCAAAGCTGCCACAGTAAGTCTGGCTGAGGTGGGAAAAGCAGTTCACTTGGCGGTAAGAAGAGCTACGACCCACAGGCTGGTTAGAAGGCACCATCTTGGCGAAGCCAAAGTCTGATATCTTCACATTCTCCCGCTTGTCCAGCAACAGATTCTCCAACTTTAAGTCCCTACCAGCAGCAGAAAGGCTGGGCATCAGGCTGGGGAGAGGGCTTAGTTTTAGACTGGGAGCTGAAGGGCCAGGGGTCAGAGGGTAAAGATGAGGAAATAAGTGGGAGGTAGAAACCATTATGAGGGCACAAGGTAGAGAGGAAGGAAAGCCATGGAGTTGTGAGCAGAGCCCAAAGTAGGGAGAGAGAGAGAGAGGATGGTATCTGAGGACCACTGGGAGCTCACCATCATATTTCATAAAATGCTGTGCATACAGTACGTACTTTATCAGTATCCTTGACCATATGATTAAAATAGAGTACATGAATAGGCCTAGATATTGAGGAGGGAGTTCGAGAGAGGAAAAAAGGGCAGCAAATGGGAGATGTGCATAAAACCCCCTTGAGGGCAAAGGACCCAGTCTGGGTGGCAGCGCCCTCACCGGTGCACGATGCTCTTGCCGTGCAGGTAGGCAATGCCCAGGGTCAGCTGGGAGAACCACTTGCCAGCAAGGGGCTCAGAGCAGGCCCCGTAGCGCTGGATCCATTCAAGGACGTCACCACCCTGAGCCAGCTCCAGAATGATGTATACTCGAGATGTGGTCTCAATGGCCTGATAGAAGTTGATGAGGTACTTGTGCCGCAAGACTTTCATTACCTGACCCCAGAAGAAGGACCCATCAAACCTGGGAAGGGAGAACTGTGATGGCACTCCCAGCCATCTCCTGCCCTCAGCTACTGACTTAGAACTTTGCAATAGGATCAACCCCTCAACCCCAGAGAACTGGTGGCCTGTGGTCAAATGCTATGTTTAGCACCTTTACTTTTTGGGGGGCTGGAGGTGAGTGGGTGGATGGGAAAGAGGTTTAACTTACATAAATTTTCCTAGCTGCTAGTGAGACATTCAGTTCTGGTTTAGGGATTTCTGGCCCCACCCCTCGTGGCCATACCCCTTCTGAGAAACCTCAAGCAGCTTAGTACCAAGCTCCAGTTCCCTCTTCTAGCCCCCTTTCCAACCTGTATCTCACGGGGCAGGAACTTGTTAAGATAGTCATCAGAGGCCTTCTTCTTTGATATGATCTTGACTGCCACCATGACCTTCTGCTTTGTGTAGAAAGCCTCATATACTGTCCCATAGGAGCCATTGCCAATGACCTTGCCCACCTCATAACCATATTCATCCATGATGGAGTGGTAGGCTGTGGTGGTCGGTGCTGCCTCTACGACATCTCCCTTCCCCATGGTGTTGGGCTTGCTGAGAGCAGGGAGCTTTACTATTGGAAGCTTCCTATCCAAAGGCCAACACCTTGAGCCGCCGAAGGCTAGGGTGTCAAAGTGAAGTAGGTCTCCAGATGTTTGCCTATATAGTCACACAAGTCTGGGATGCTGGGCTCAGCCCTCCACTAGGAAGTTGGAGGGGGAAAGAAAGAGAAGCAGTTCTTTTTGTCTCCACTGGCTGTTGTTACTTTGTCCTTTTGGTTACGGAACTCCTCAAGGTCCCATGTTCTGAATACATCACAATCCACCTCCTATCCATCACTGGCCACAAAACTTGAGAATGAAGTGCAGTTGGAAACATACTCATTCCCAGAGGCACCTTCCACAGTCTGCTGAAACTCCTAAAGATCAGCCCTTTCATTGATATATGAGTACCTACTAAGTACCAGACAGTGTGCTGAATACTTGGATAAAATGTCACCCAAATATCATGCCAGACCCTTCCTCCTTCCTCAATCCCTACATACAATCTTTCATCAAATTCTGTCTCTGCTATCTCCTACTTATCTCTTTAATGATACACTCAAGGCTTTCCAAGCCCATTGCAGCCCCCTTAGTTCAATAAGGCCAATAGAGACACTATGATCCTAGAGCTTATAATGCAGCATGAGAAAATGAGAAATACAAGTGTGAAAGTATTGCAACAGTAAGGTATTGAACATGTTCTAGGAAAATCTAACCTTGAAATGCATTCTTATCTTTCATGAGTCAGAACTCTCTAGTTTTCCTCCACATCCTTCTGGTCATTCCTCAGCGTTCACTGAAGCTGTATCTTTCTCCATCCATCCCTTAATCATATCCCAAGTGTTCTATCACAAGCTTTATTTTCTCAAACCTTCACATCCTCCCTTAATCTTGTCCATACCCATGGTGTCAATACTACATTTATGCTGACTGCTCCTAATTTCATCTCCATCCCATATATCTCTGGAGTTCAGATAGAGCAGCCAGTATTACATGGCCATGTCTGCCCCAGGCATGGAACTTACCATATCTGTCTCGAACTTAAACATATCAATAATTGAACTTATTTTCTTCTCTCAGACCTTTCTGTGAGTTGTACACTAATCACCCTTAATTGAGACACTCAAATGTCATCCCAGACTCTCCTGCCTCAGTCCCTACATTCAATCTATCACCAAATCCTATCTCTTCTACCTCCTGATTATCTCTTTGATAATATTCTCATGGCTTTCTGAGCCCACTGCCACTCCCTTAGTTCACGCCTCCATCATCCAACAGATGGCCCCAGCCAGCCTTCTGCTCTCCTCCAGTTGGTCCATCCCAAGTCCAAAGCATAAATCTGATTTTATTTCCATTTGGAACAATTCCGTTTCTCCACATTCTCTTCAGGATCAAGTCCTGATTCTTTCATACAGCTTTAAGTCTGATCCTGCTTACCTCCCCAATTTTATTTTTTTAACACACACATAATACTCCAAAACTGCTTTTCTGTATTTGTGGCAAACTCCAGATCTCCTTGAGAACTTGGCATAGGAGCTGTTTTGTTTTTGTTTTTGTTTTGAGATGGAGTTTCGCTCTTGTTGCCCAGGCTGGAGTGCAATGGCGTGATCTTGACTCACAGCAACCTCCACCTCCTTGGTTCAAGCCATTCTCCTGCCTCAGCCTCCCCAGTAGCTGGCATGCACCACCATGTGAGGCTAATTTTGTATTTTTTAGTAGAGACGGGGTTTCTCCACGTTGGTCAGGCTGGTCTCGAACTCCCGACCTCAGGTGATCACCCACCTCAGCCTCCCAAAATGCTGGGATCACAGCCATGAGCCACTGCGCCCAGCGGAGCTATTTTAAAGAAACCTTAACTGACTGCTCAAGCTTCAGTTAGATATTCCTTCTTCCTGGGTGCTCCCACAGGCCCAATACTTTGTCTGTCACAGCACCTAACATGGTATCTGTAATTGCTTCTCTTACTTCATCTCCCACTAAGCTATATAGGCAGGTCAACTGATGAGAAGACAGATGAATTGTGGAGAACAGAAAAGAGCTGGTTTAGAAAATGAGTAGCATTGGCCCAACTGAGGTTGGAGAACAACTTGTCCATAGATACATATTACAGTTTTGTGATTCTTTTAGCATCTTGGTTATAGGTACTTGAATGTTGATGGATGATTTAGGGTTTTGCTTGGCAGCTGCAGTGAAACAACAATGGGAGAGGGGCATCAAGAACATACACAAGAACGTGGCTGAAATGATGGAATGCGGAATCTAAGCTGCATGGGTAAGGAAGATTATATAGTTTGGATCTGTGTCCCCACCCAAATCTCATGGTCAATTGTAATCTGCAATGTTGGAGGTGGGGCCTGGTGGGAGGCAATTGGATCACGGAGGTGGGTTTCTGATGAATGTTTAGCACCACCCTCTTGAAGTGAGTTATCATGAGATGTGGTCATTTAAAAAAGTGTGTAGCACCTCCCCCTTTGCCCTCTTGCTCCTGCTCCCACTGTGTGAGATTCTTGCTCCCCCTTCGCCTTCTGCCATGATTGTAAGCTTCCTGAGGCCTTCCCAGAAGCAGATGCCAGCATTATGTTTCCTGTACAGCCTGCAGAACCACAAGCCAATTAAAGCTCTTTTCTTATAAATTACCCAGTCTCAGGTATTTCTTTATAACAAGGCAGCTGACACAGAAGACAAGCTAGAAACTGGCCAAAGGGGCAGAGGGAGGAGTTGCAGGTGTCACTGGAATGGAAAAACAAGTTTGGTAGGAATTGAGAGCATGAGAAGAACAGGAGGTTGTGGTCACAGAGGAGTTATTTAGATTTAAGATTTTGTAGCCAGGTGCAGTGGCTCACGCCTGTAATCCCAGCACTTTGGGAGGCCAAGGCTGGTGGATTGCTTGAGGTTAGGAGTTCAAGATCAGCCTGACCAACATGATGAAACTCATCTCTACTAAAAATACAAAAATTAGCTGGGTGTGGTGGCAGGCGCCTGTAATCCCAGCTACTTGGGAGGTAGAGTCAGGAGAATCTCTTGAAGCCAGGAGGCAGAGGTTGCAGTGAGCCGAGATCATGCCACTGTACTTCAGCCTGGGCTACAGAGTGAGACTTTGTCT
>NW_012110697.1:155105-156181 GCF_000951045.1 Mandrillus leucophaeus | reverse complement strand
AAAAATTAGCTGGGCATGGTGGTGCATGCCTGTAGTACCAGCTACTCTGGAGGCTGAGGCAGAAGAATCACTTGAACCCAGGAGTGGGAGTTGCAGTAAGCCACGATCACACCACTGCACTCTAGCTTGGCGACACAGCAAGACTCCGTCTCAAAAAAAAAGAGGTTTAATTGGCTCACCGTTCTGCAGGCTGTGTAGCAAGCGTGGTGCTGGCTCAGCTTACGGGGAGGCCTCAGAAAGCTTACAATCAAAACGGAAGGTGAAGGGGAAAGCAGGGACGTCACAGGGTGAGAATGGGAGTGTGAGACAGAGTTGTGGGGGAGGTGCCACACACTTTTAAACAACCAGATCTTGCGATAACTCATAGGGTGAATACTACACCAAACCATGAGGGGTCCACCCCCATGATCCAAAAACCTCCCACCAGGACCTACCTACAGCATTGGAGATTACATTTCAACATGAGATTCGGGCAGGGATAACTATCCCAACTATATCAGCGGGGGACAGAGGGGCAGAGGAAAGAACAAGGGAAGAATCCAAATTCTTATATCTTCCATCCTCCAGAACAGAACAAATACTTCAAGAACAGATCATGCCACAGGCCAGCAATAAATTCCTATTTATTGACAGTCTGACCTTGCTGGCAGGATGGTTCCAAAGTTCTGCTGGAAACCAGCTCTACATCCTCAATTTAGCAAGATGAGCAGTTTTCCAGGGCACACCATGGTAAGGGGGCCCACCCAATCCTGCCCATCTGATCCCACAGGCTGGCCCCTGGATAGGTAACTTGGTGGCAACTCTAGTCTCTCATCATGTACAGGGGGTAAACCAGTTCATGCAAGGATCATGTCATGTATTAAGCTGCCTAATATATACAAAAACACTGCTAGGCCCTGAAGAAACAGAGATGAATAAATTACAGTCTTCCTGTGAGGAGTTTGAAATTAGCAAGGGAGACAGACACATAAGAAGTAAAATAACCGTACAGTGAGATATGCTATAAACAAACCTGGCAGGAGATGTAAGGGAAGGCGTTATAGAGATTTGCACTGTTCAAAAAAAAAAAAAAAAAA
>NW_012110697.1:151487-153987 GCF_000951045.1 Mandrillus leucophaeus | reverse complement strand
GAGACTCTGTCTCAAAAAAAAAAAAAAAAAAAAAAAACAACGAAAACAAAATCACTACTTATTCTTTTGAGACAGAGTTTGGTTCTTGTTGCCCAGACTGGAGTGCAATGGTACAGTCTCAGATCACCGCAACCTCCGCCTCCCGGGTTCAAGCGATTCTCCTGCCTCAGCCTCCCAAGTAGCTGGGATTATAGGCATAAGCCACCATGCCCGGCTAATTGTTTTGTATTTTTAGTAGAGACGTGGTTTCGCCATGTTGGCCGGGCTGGTCTCGAACTCCTGACCTCAGGTGATCCACCCACCTCGGCTTCCTAAAGTGCTGGGATTACAGGTGTGAGCCACTGAGCCCGGCCTCAGTGCTTGCTTTAAAAAAAAGAAAAGAAAATGCTGATGACCAGGTAACCCCTCCCCTGAGAATCCTGATTTTAAAAAAAGTAGAGAACTTTTATATCTAGCTGGAGGATCGTATGTGCACCAGTCAGCACTCTGTGTCTAGCTCAGGGTTTGTGAATACACCAATTGGTACTCTGTATCTAGCTAACGGAATGGAGACTTGGAGGACTAGCACTCTGACTCTGTGTCTAGCTCAAGGATTGTAAATGCACCAATCGGCACTCTGTGTCTAGCTCAAGGTTTGTAAATATATCAATCAGTACTCTGTGTCTAGCTCAAAGTTTGTAAACATACCAATTGGTACTCTGTATCTAGCTAACACTGTATCTAGCTAACTAGCACTCTGTGACCCTGTGTCTAGCTCAAGGATTGTAAACGTACCAATCAGCACTCTGTCAAACCGGACCAATCAGCTCTCTGTAAAATGGACCATTAGCAGGATGTGGGTGGGGCCAGATAAGGGAATAAAAGCAGGCTGCCCGAGCCAGCAATGGCAACCCGCTGGGGTCCCCTTCCACCCTGTGGAGGTTTTGTTCTTTCACTCTGTAATAAATCTTGCTGCTGCTCACTCTGGGTCCATGCTGTCATGAGCTGTAACACTCAAGGCGAAGGTCTGCAGCTTCATTCCTGAAGCCAGCAAGACTACAAACCCACCGGGAAGAACAAACAACTCCTGAGGCACTTCCTTTAAGAGCTGTAACACTCACCACGAAGGTCTACAGCTTCACTCCTGACAGCAAGACCACGAACCCGCCAGAAGGAAGAAGCTCCAGACACATCTGAACCTCTGAAGGAATAAACTCCAGACACACCATCTTTAAGAACTGTAACACTCAATGTGAGGGTCCACGGCTTCCTTCTTGAAGTCGGTGAGACCAAGAACCCACCAATTTCGGACACACTGGGATTACAGGTGTGAGCCCACTGTGCCCGACCTCAGTTCTTTTTCTAATTACAAAATTCACTGATTGTCTAAAAAACTCCACTATCTACTTATTTGACCCTCACCTATGTCTGCAGGGAGATGAACTGGGTCATAAAGGGCAGTAATTGTAGAAGCAGGTAAATTAAGGGCTTTTCAGGCCAGAAGTCATTTGTGATTTTTCCACTGTGCTTCTTCTCCTGGGGAGAGAGAACCTTAAGTCCACTTCCTTACACGTTGCTCCCAGGTGGCAAAACAGAAGTCACTACTCAAAGGTCCAATTTTCAAGGGGAACTCCTAGACGGCAGATCCCCTTTAAAATCGCTGAGATAAACACAAGGGTAAACTTTTTCAAAATAATCTGCCATACAAAGTTAAGAGAAGCCCAAAGACATACACAGTGATAAATAAGAACAAAAACATAGAAGAAGACTAACGGACCGCGAGATACTTTACCAATTAACAATAACCGTGTCAGGCTGCCCAACTCAGAGAGTGAAAGGACAGACACCCTCTCTCCTTGGGCGCCTCTGCGCCAGACCGGGTTTCGGCTTGCTTATGGTGGGGCACTGAACGCTAACTGTGCGGCCAGGGAAGTCTCCAGCATAGCCTCTGGAAGACATTCCTATTACATATTTATTATTTTGGCGCGGGCCATTCGTGACAGGTGGGAGAGGAGTGAGGTGAGATTCAGACGGTGGGACCCTTGCATGGGACAGATGTCCGGAGCCCCTTCCCCGGTTGGGGGACCACGAACCGCCTCGCAGGGCTCAGCAGCTGGTGGTTCAGCCGGCAAGTGCCTCGAACAAAGCCGCCGCCTGCGCTCCATCTCCCCGGCCCTCGCTAGGCTCTTGCCTGCGGGTACACCTCTCGGGCCTCAGCCAGGGCGAGCCTCCTGGCCAAGAGCTCTCAAACCCCAAATCTTTCCCGGAGCAAGCGAGCGGCCTAGATGCCACTCCTCTCCCGAAGGGGCGTCAGGGTCCTGGCTGCCAGGCCTCAGCCCCCTCCCCGGGAAGCCGTCGCGAAGGGGTCCCTAGGGGCTGCAGCGTCTAAGGCCCTCTACATTCAATGCAACGAGCTTTCCGCCAGGCTGAGGTCCCCGCCGCTGAGGGCGGAAGTGGTAAGACTGACGTGTCCTGGGCCGCGCTGCCGATCGCCGGGAGGACCCCCGCCTTGCCCAGGACG
>NW_012110697.1:149880-150712 GCF_000951045.1 Mandrillus leucophaeus | reverse complement strand
AAAAAAAAAAAAAAAAAAAAACCAGGAAAAAAAGATTTTGTGTGGTGGGTGTATTAGGCCGTTCTTGCATTGCTATAAAGAAATACCAGGCCAGGCGTGGTGGCTCACACCTGTAATCCCAACATTTTGGGAGGCTGAGGCAGAGAGATTACAAGGTCAGAATATCAAGACCATCCTGGCCAACATGGTGAAACCCCGTCTCTACTAAAGATACAAAAATCAGCTGGGCATGGTGGTGCATGCCTGTAATCCCAGGTACTCGGGAGGCTGAGGCAGAAGAATCGCTTGAACCAGGGATTTGGAGGTCACAGTGAGCCGAGATCGCACCACTGCACTCCAGCCTGGTGACAGAGCAACACTCTGTCTCAAAAAAAAAAAAAAAACAAAAGAAAAGAAATACCTGAGGCCAGGTACCGTGGCTCATGCCTGTAATCTCAACACTTTGGGAAGCCAAGGCAGGTGGATTACCTGAGCCCAGGAGTTCAAAACCAGCTTGGGCGACATAGCGAAGATGCATTTCTACGAAAAATACAAATATTAGCTAGGTGTGGTGGCATGTGCCTACAGTCTCAGCTACTCAGGAGGATGACTTGAGCCTGGGAGGTGAAGGTTGCAGTGAACCAAGATCGCACCACTGCACTCCAGCCTGGGTGACAAAGTGAGACCCTGTCTCAAAAACAAAAACAAACAAAAACGTGAGACTGGGTAGTTTGTAAAGAAAAGAGGTTTAGCCGGGCGCGGTGGCTCACACCTGTAATCCCAGCACTTTGGGAGGCCGAGGCGGGCGGATCACAAGGTCAGGAGATGGAGACCACGGTGAAACCCCGTCTCT
>NW_012110697.1:107732-149830 GCF_000951045.1 Mandrillus leucophaeus | reverse complement strand
TCGGGGCTATGGCGGGAAGGGACCCGAGGTGCGAGACCGCGCGGCGTTGTCATGGAAACGGGCCAGGGCGCGAAATAGAGGCCCCGGGCCGGACGGGCTGCGGGAGGGATGAACCCCAGGTTGGGAGGATGAGAGAGCAGAAGAGAGAGGCGGGGTAGGGTGGGGGCGGGGAGGGTGTCAATGGGAGCAAGTGGAGCCAGGGGACCTCAGTTCGAGGCACCTGACCTGGGGTTTCTGTAACCTCCCTGGTTTCTGTAACCTCAGGATTCCCCCAAACAGGTTCCACTGCCTTAAGGATGACAGTCATAGGGAACCCTCGAAGTTGGAGCTGCCAGTGGTTGCCAATCCTGATACTGTTGCTGGGCACAGGCCATGGGCCAGGGGTGGAAGGCGTGACACACTACAAGGCCGGCGACCCTGTTATTCTATATGTCAACAAAGTGGGACCCTACCATAACCCTCAGGAAACTTACCACTACTATCAGCTTCCAGTTTGCTGCCCTGAGAAGATACGTCACAAAAGCCTTAGCCTGGGTGAAGTGCTGGATGGGGACCGAATGGCTGAGTCTTTGTATGAGATCCGCTTTCGGGAAAACGTGGAGAAGAGAATTCTGTGCCACATGCAGCTCAGTTCTGCACAGGTCAGCCTCTCCACATTGGCTATCATGTAGCCCTCCTTCCCAGAGACTAACAGTGCCTTACATATATGGTTCAGGGTACCTTTATGGAAATTGTCTGATTTGATTCTAACTACAATACAACCCAGTGTGGCAGGCAGGGTAGGTGATGCTATTCTAATTCAGTTGACTAAGTTACGAACTTGCTTAGAAGTTACTTTTTTCAAGATTACATTGACAGTGAATTGCAGAACTGATATCAGAGCCCAGGGTTTCTTACTGCAAGCTTCTCTGTTGGTCATGAGGTCCCAACTATCAGTCCTACATATTTCTGTTTCCTTCCATGCCTACCTCTTGGCTGTTTCTTAACTGTTTTCCTGTAGTCTCTACCTAACCTTCCCTGTCATGCTTTTTCTTTAGTGAATCCTGGTACTTCTTAGTCCACTCTAGACTTCCTTACACCTTACCACTCTCCTTTTTCTAGGCTTTAACCTTGTCAAGTCATACTTGCTTTCTTTTGGAGAATCTCAGCATACTGGAGTCTCATCCAGTGATTGTCAACAGGGAACACTTTTGTTCCCCAAGGGACATTTAGCAATGTCTAGAGACATTTTTTATTGTTACAGCTGGGGGTACTACCAGCATGTAATGGGAAGAGGCCAGGAAAGCTACATCCTACAGTGCATGGGACAACCCCACTATGACAAGCTCCACCTTCTGGGTTCGTGCCATTCTCCTGCCTCAGCCTCCCGAGTAGCTGGGACTACAGGTGCCCGCCACCATGCCCGGCTAATTTTTTGTATTTTTAGTAGAAACGGGGTTTCACCGTGTCAGCCAGTATGGTCTCCATCTCCTGACCTTGTGATCCGCCCGCCTCGGCCTCCCAAAGTGCTGGGATTACAGGCGTGAGCCACCGCACCTGGCCAATCCCAGCACTTTGGGAGGCCGAGGTGGGCGGATCATGAGGTCAGGAGTTTGAGACTAGTCTGGCCAACATGGTGAAACCTGTCTCTATTAAAAATACAAAAATGAGCTGGGTGTGGTGGTGGGTACCTGTAATCCCAGCTACTCGGGAGGCTGGGGCAGAATTGCTTGAACCCAGGAGGCAGAGACTGCAGTAAACCGAGATTGCACCACTGCACTCCAGCCTGGGTGACAAAGCAAGACTCCATCTCGAAAAAAAAGAACTGTCCACCCCAAAATATCAGTAGTGCTGAAGGTGAGAAACTTTGCTCTAACTCTCTGCCTGGGGAGGTCTTGTGTGACCAACTCCTGACTTGCTCTTTATAGGTGGAGCAGCTGCGCCAGGCCATCGAAGAACTGTACTACTTTGAATTTGTGGTAGATGACTTGCCAATCCGGGGCTTTGTGGGCTACATGGAGGAGAGCGGCTTCTTGCCACACAGCCACAAGATAGGACTCTGGACCCATTTGGACTTCCACCTAGAATTTCATGGAGACCGAATTATATTTGCCAATGTTTCAGTGCGGGACGTCAAGCCCCACAGCTTGGATGGGTTACGACCTGATGAGTTCCTAGGCCTTACTCACACTTATAGCGTGCGCTGGTCTGAGACTTCAGTAGAGCGTCGGAGTGACAGGCGCCGTGGTGATGATGGTGGTTTCTTTCCTCGAACACTGGAAATCCATTGGTTGTCCATCATCAACTCCATGGTGCTTGTGTTTTTACTGGTGGGTTTTGTGGCTGTCATTCTAATGCGTGTGCTTCGGAATGACCTGGCTCGGTACAACTTAGATGAGGAGACCACCTCTGCAGGTTCTGGTGATGACTTTGACCAAGGTGACAATGGCTGGAAAATTATCCATACAGATGTCTTCCGCTTCCCCCCATACCGTGGTCTGCTCTGTGCTGTGCTTGGTGTGGGCGCCCAGTTCCTGGCCCTTGGCACTGGTGAGGTGATAAAAATGAATTGGGGATTTATCTCATGGGGTAGAACTAGGTATGGAGTTTGTTCAGAAAAGGTCTGTGGATCTTCTATCCAGAGGGGCAGACCTAAGGGATAAGGTGGCTCTAGCAAGGATGCGCGTATTCTATTGTAGATTTTCTGGATAGCAAAACTGGGGGAGATTGTTTTGCTGGAGGCCCTGGGTCTGGGAGAAGGGGGGCTGATTCCTCTGAAATTGCTAGAAGAGACACAGGTAAGGCCTAACATGGGCTTTCCACTACCGTCCTGCAGGCATTATTGTCATGGCACTGCTGGGCATGTTCAATGTGCACCGTCATGGGGCCATTAACTCGGCAGCCATCTTGTTGTATGCCCTGACCTGCTGCATCTCTGGCTACGTGTCCAGCCACTTCTACCGGCAGATTGGAGGCGAGCGTTGGGTGTGGAACATCATTCTCACCACCAGTCTCTTCTCTGGTGAGGACATTCCTTTCCCTGGTGGGCCTTTCTGGACTTAGGAATTAAGAATACATTGTGGCTGGGCACAGTAGCTCACACCTGTAATCCTAGCACTTTGGGAGACCGAGGCCGGAGGACCACTTGAGTCCAAAAGTTTGAGACAAGCCTAGGCAACATAGTGAGACCCTGTCTCTATAACAAAAAATTAGCTGGGCATGGTGGTTTACATCTGTAATTCCAGCTACTTGGGAGGCTGAGGCAGGAGGATTGCTTGAGTCTAGGGAGCCTGGGAGGTTGAGGCTACAGTGAGCCATGATTGCACCACTGCACTCTAGCTGGGGTGACAGAGTGAGACTGTCTCAAAAAAAAAGAACACATCATAGAACTTGGGATAGAGTCAGGATGAGGCTTGAAGGGAAGGAATATTGTAAAAGAAACAAGAAAACCAAAAAAGACAAGAATGCACTTCTTTTGAATAGTTTAACATTATAAAGCCCTCGCTGGGCACGGTGGCTCACGCCTGTAATCCCAGCACTTTGGGAGGCCGACGGTGGGCAGATCACAAGGTCAGGAGATCGAGACCATCCTGGTTAACAAGGTGAAACCCTGTCTCTACTAAAAATACAAAAATAAACATTAGCCGGGCATGGTGGCAGGCACCTGTAGTCCCAGCTACTCGGGAGGCTGAGGCAGGAGAACGGCGTGAACCCGGGAGGCAGAGCTTGCAGTGAGCCGAGATCGCGCCACTGCACTCCAGCCTGGGTGACAAAGCGAGACTCTGTCTCAAAAAAATAAAAATAAATAATATGTCCTAGGCAGTGTGGTAAGCACTCAGCAATAACTGTATGAAGTAGGTAATATTTCCATTCCACAGATGAGGAAACTGAACTAAAGGCTGCTTAAGTAACTTGTCTGAGATTATACTCCTAAAAAGTAGTGAACCAGGTTTCAGCAGTCTGACTTGTATTCTCACCCATTACACTAAAGTAACACCCTTTAATTTTTATTTTGAAGGTGGGCCCACTCTAAGCTTTCAAACCAGATTGCCCTTTCAAAGGCAGTAGTAGTCCCTGTTCTGAACCCTTTTTGTTCCCAATTCTAGGTGTCTGATTTATATCCCATCACATTTATATTTGAACCAAGGCTTTCTGAAAACAGGGCCTTAATCCAAAGAAATGTCTCATGCTAGGAATTACCAACTCCAAGGCAAGACAGGCCCCTGGAGGCAGGTGGATTTGTGTTACTCTCAGATTATGTAGTAGCTCACTGGATCCTTAATGACACCGGGATGGGGGGTGGTGGTGGTAAGATTAAGAGCAAAGAGGCCAGGCACGGTGGCTCAGGCCTGTGATCCCAGCACTTTGGGAGGCTGAGGTGGGTGGATCAAGAGGTCAGGAGATCGAGACCATCCTGGCTAACACGGTGAAACCCCGTCTCTATTAAAAATACAAAAAAATTAGCCAGGTGTGGTGGCACATGCCTGTAATCCCAGCTACTCGGGAGGCTGAGGCAGGAGAATGGCGTGAACCCGGGAGGCAGAGCTTGCAGTGAGCGGAGATCGTGCCACTGCACTCCAGCCTGGGCAACAGAGTGAGACTCAAAAAAAAAAAAAAAAAAAAAAAAAAAAAGCAAAGAGTAACGGGATCTGAAAGGGTGGAAGTGAAGGCAGTTGACTCTGTAGGGACATCCAGGAGCATAAGTCTGCTGTTAAGAGTGGCAGGCTGCTTCACCCCCCTCCCCTTTTGGTCCTGGATATAAGTGGGTACCCTTAGAGATGTAGCTCCTAGTGTTGACCCTCCCTCCGGGGGCCATCCCTGCAGTGCCTTTCTTCCTGACGTGGAGTGTGGTGAACTCAGTGCACTGGGCCAATGGTTCGACACAGGCTCTGCCAGCCACAACCATCCTGCTGCTTCTGACGGTTTGGCTGCTGGTGGGCTTTCCCCTCACTGTCATTGGAGGCATCTTCGGGAAGAACAACGCCAGCCCCTTTGATGCACCCTGTCGCACCAAGAACATCGCCCGGGAGATTCCACCCCAGCCCTGGTACAAGTCTACTGTCATCCACATGACTGTTGGAGGCTTCCTGCCTTTCAGGTATCCTCCCTTTATTCCATGGCTATCACTCTCAGGTTCCTGACCTCAACTTTTCCTGTCCCTACTCATCCAGTACCCTAACCCAACCCGCTGATCCCTGGTTCAGTGGTACCATTCAGAGATCATTAAATGGTTCCTCCTATCTCCAAGCAGGACTGAGCTTGAATCAGTTCAGATATAAGAGTGTCTCACTTATAAGGGCCTCCAGAGACATCTCCCCCTTCACCTTCCTGGTTTCTGACTTTAGTGTCTGTGGACATCATGTGGGGTTTAAAGCCCATTTGATGATCCATTTACTTTGTTGAATACCTCTTTGTGCCAGGCAAAGAATGAAGTGGAAAGTAAAATGGATAAGATCCCTGCCCTCAATCTATTAGGGAAGATATTCTTGAAGTGAGAGCAGCTAATCATAGGCAAAAAATCCCCATGAAGCCAGGAGATCTGGGGCAGAGAGTGGAGTGAACTCACTTTTCACAATGACCCAGCAACATGGGAGAGGGTGGGGGCTGGATTTCAGCCCAGCCACTGTGCACAGCCCTTTAATGCTGTGTATCATCTCTTTTCTTCACAGTGCCATCTCTGTGGAGCTGTACTACATCTTTGCCACAGTATGGGGTCGGGAGCAGTACACTTTGTACGGCATCCTCTTCTTTGTCTTCGCCATCCTGCTGAGTGTGGGGGCTTGCATCTCCATTGCACTCACCTACTTCCAGTTGTCTGGGGAGGATTACCGCTGGTGGTGGCGATCTGTGCTGAGTGTTGGCTCCACTGGCCTCTTCATCTTCCTCTACTCAGTTTTCTATTATGCCCGGCGTTCCAACATGTCTGGGGCAGTACAGACAGTAGAGTTCTTTGGCTACTCCTTACTCACTGGTTATGTCTTCTTCCTCATGCTGGGCACCATCTCCTTTTTTTCTTCCCTAAAGTTTATCCGGTATATCTATGTTAACCTCAAGATGGACTGAGTTCTGTGTGGCAGAAGTATTGCTGTTCTCTCCCTTTCTTCATGCCTCCTTGAGCTCTCCTACCAGCTTCTCTTCTGATTGACTGAATTGTGTGATGGCATTGTTGCCTTCCCCTTTGCCCTTTGGGCCTTCCTTCCCCAGAGAGGGCCTGGAAATTATAAATCTCTATTACATAAGGAGTATATATTTGAAATTTTTAAGTTGCCTTTAGTTTTGGTCCTGATTTTTCTTTTTACAATTATCAAAATAAAATTTGTTAAGAAAAAGGATCATGTAGTTGGAGGTTTTGGTCTGGATATAGGAACTCCAGCCCCGCGGTTAAGGGCACGGTCCTTTAGAAAGCCGAGCTGGCCACTGAATGCCCGAAGCTTGAGTTCTCCAGCCCAACTTGGGAACTCCCGGCGTGGGGAACCTACATTGCCAGAGCTGGGTTTCCGCGACTCAGCCGGTGCTCAGCATAACGGAAGTGGAGGAGTCGGACCTCTTTGTGGGAAGTGAATTGAATCACCTTGGCAACCCTCGGGGCGTGTGGCAACGCCCTTTCCGCCGGAAGTGGGTGTCAGAGCCTCCACGTGCTGTCCCTCCCCCTCCCCTTTTCGGCCCAGTAGCGGCGGCTCAGCTGCTGCCATGGAGCCCGCCGGCCTGGAGCAGCTCCTACGGGAGCTGCTGCTGCCGGACACCGAGCGCATCCGTCGGGTACGGGAGTAGGCATAACCGGGCCAGGGCGAGCGGGAGGTTGCGGGAAAGACCCGACTCTCACCCCTAGCTTCCCCCCAGGCCACGGAACAGCTCCAGATCGCTCTTCGGGCCCCCGCCGCTTTGCCGGCTCTCTGCGACCTGCTGGCCTCGGCGGCCGACCCCCAGGTGAGACCCTTGACTCTCCCCTCCGAGCTTCCCACTGTACGCCACTGGTCAAGCCCCAATATCCGCCCCCTGCGGTCCGCTCAGCACCCTCCTGCCCGGACCCCCACGTGCTTGTTTCCTCGTCCTAGATCCGCCAGTTTGCGGCGGTGCTGACCCGCAGACGACTGAACACCCGCTGGCGACGGCTGGCGGCGGAGCAACGGGAGAGGTGGGTTGGGCCTGGGTTGGGGCGGGGCCAGGCGGAGACTTTTCTTGGGCAGTCTGTGTACCAAACACCTGCCCCCTGTGTTCCAGCCTCAAGTCCCTGATCCTGACGGCCCTGCAGAGAGAAACAGAGTAAGTACCTACCCCCTTTTCTCGGGATCCTGACGACCTTGTCGGGGTTTCTGCCTTCCCTTTCAGTTCCAGGCTGGGACTTGTGGGGCAGGGACTTCAGTTCTAGACCCAAGGTGGAGTGAGAATTTTAAGGCTGTTTTGAAGACTGAAGTTCTTGAGGAAGGGTGACTATGATCTGCCAAACTCAAGTCAGAAGAGTAAGACTGAAATTCAGGCTAGTAAGACTGAACTTACCAGATTACATGCCCGCAGTGCTGCTGGGCTCCCTCTGAGCTGCTGTCTCATGTGTCCCAACTTGGTAAAGACCCTGTGCCCACACCTCCTGAAAGTTTCTCTCCTGGCTGCCTCATTGTGCCTGGCCACTATGTGCAGAGGAAGGTATTGGAGAGTGATAGAGGAGATCTCTCCTGTTTGCAGGCACTGTGTGAGCCTCAGCCTGGCCCAGCTTTCAGCCACCATTTTTCGAAAGGAAGGCCTGGAGGCCTGGCCACAGCTTTTGCAGCTTCTTCAGCACAGTACCCACAGCCCCCACAGCCCAGAGAGAGAGGTACCATCACATGGTTGGCAGGAGGGAGGGACTAAGAGGTGGGATAGACCATGTAAGCTTGTTCTCCAATCCTCTATTCTTGGACAGATGGGGCTTTTGCTGCTAAGTGTGGTGGTGACCTCCCGGCCCGAGGCCTTCCAACCCCACCACCGGGAGCTGCTTCGGCTTCTGAATGAGACTCTTGGTGAGGTGGGCTCTCCTGGGCTACTCTTCTACTCCCTGCGCACTCTGACCACCATGGCCCCCTACCTCAGCACTGAAGACGTGGTGAGATGTGGGCCCTCGTATCTTTGACTCCCTTTTCTCAGGCCTTCATGTCCTCATCTGTAAAAGTTACAAAACTGCTTTGGATTCTTTACCTGCCTGTGGCCCTTCCTGAGAATTGAGAGGGGATGCTGTAGGTGGGCCTGGCTATTATGCCTGGGCTCCTCCTCGCAATTCAGGCTATGAGGAAGCTGGCAGCTGCTGGGGTGTGAGATTAGGCTGCATCATGCTGTCTGTGATGTGTCCCTCAGCCTCTCGCTCGGATGTTGGTGCCCAAGCTGATCGTGGCTGTGCAGACTCTGATCCCCATAGATGAGGTGAGGACAGGTGGGCAGGAGCTCTGTTGGAAGAAGAGTGCAAAAGTGACCAGCTTGGCCCACTGAAGAAGAGCATGGTAACCTTGTGCCTTGTTTGTCAGGCAAAGGCCTGTGAGGCCCTTGAGGTTTTGGATGAACTGTTGGAGTCAGAGGTGCCCATCATCACCCCCTACCTCTCTGAGGTCCTCACATTCTGCCTGGAGGTGAGCCTGGAGTGGACATGGCCCCTGCTACATGCTCTGTTGGGACTTTCCTTCCCTGTCTCTGATTCTTATTATTCTCTGGACAGGTGGCTAGAAATGTGGCCCTGGGCAATGCGATACGCGTACGTGTTCTCTGCTGCCTCACTTTCTTGGTCAAAGTCAAGAGCAAGGTGAGTGAGTGCCCATTGACACACATCACCCTACCCACTCTCCACCCTTAGTCTCACTCCTGGGACTTTCGGTTCATCTCAGGATATCTAAAGTACTGTGGGGGTTCAAGCCTTGGCCTAGCCTCACCCCAGCTCCTGCCTGGGAGATTGGGAATTTTCTGTCGGACCCTTTATGGCCTGGAAGACTGGAATTTTTAATGTGAGCCCATCCTGGGAGCAGATTCTTAGGGACATTGTTCCACCTTCTCTGTCAAGGCCTTACTGAAGAATCGTCTCCTGCCACCCTTGCTACACACCCTTTTCCCCATTATGGCTGCTGAGCCCCTGCCAGGCCAGTTGGATCCTGAGGACCAGGATTCAGAAGAGGAAGAGTTGGAGATTGAGCTGATGGGGGAGACTCCCAAGCATTTTGCTGTACAGGTGAGATGTGGGGCAGGACAGAGCGGGGAGGTGTTAGGTGGCTGTGGGAGGTTGGGGAGGCAGAGATGGAGTCGAGCAAAGTAAGTCTCCCCATCCTATCTTAGGTTGTGGACATGCTGGCGCTACACCTGCCCCCCGACAAGCTCTGTCCCCAGCTGGTAAGTGTGGCTCTGTCCTTCTGGTGTCCCTACCTCCAAGTGTGCGTAGTCCCCTGAGGCCAAGGACGTTTAGACCCTGGGAGGTGTGAAGGTCTATTTCCACAGGAATGGGCAGGCTCTTGCTGGGGTTTCAGAAGCGTGCCACATGCTTCCCTAGATGCCCATGCTGGAAGAGGCCTTGCGGAGCGAGAGCCCATACCAGCGCAAGGCTGGACTCCTGGTGCTGGCCGTGCTGTCTGACGGAGCTGGTGACCACATCAGGCAGAGGTATCTATTCCCCTATCCCAGGGTGAGGGTTGCCCACGGGGAGGACCGTGGCTGTCATGGTTTACGCTTGTTGTTCAAGCTTATTTATCAACAGCATTTTCCCCCATTCTCAAAAGTGTCCTGGCTTAGAAGATAAATGACATGGCTTCCCAGCTGTAGGGATCAGGGGCTGCTGCCCACCCTCTGGTGACGGGAAAAGCCTTGTTTTTTCCAGGGAAAATGAAGAGAACAGGTCAGCCTAGGGCTGTCAGGTATAGCTCCTCAGCCTGTGTCCTCTTGTCCTGCCCTATCCAGACTGCTGCCCCCACTGCTGCAGATCGTGTGCAAGGGCCTGGAGGACCCCTCGCAAGTTGTACGCAATGCTGCGCTATTTGCCCTGGGCCAGTTCTCAGAAAACCTACAGGTGAACCAGGCTGAATGTGGGAGCCACCACTTGAATGTCCCCTTCCCCTCACCTTTCATCTCTTCAAGCATCCCTGCTGCCGTCGCACTCTTGTATGTGCCCTGCAGGTGAACCTGACTCAAGCCCTGCTTGCTCCCTCCCCCAGCCCCATATCAGCAGCTATTCAAGGGAGGTGATGCCACTGCTCCTCGCCTACCTGAAGTCGGTGCCTCTTGGACACACACACCACCTAGCCAAGGCCTGCTATGCCCTGGAGAATTTCGTGGAGAACTTAGGTAGTGATGGCAGTGGGGAGCTTGGGGGAGGGGGATGAGGCAGCGGCTTTGGCTGAATGTGCAGGATGTGCATCTCCTTGCATTGCTGCCTATGGTGGGGGAAAGTGTGTGATGGCGCCACAAAGGGGTTTCCGCCTGGAGGGAGGTGGGCTTGCAGGTAGGAGATCTGAGTTGGTTGATAGAGGAGCATCCTTTCCCACAGGGCCCAAAGTGCAGCCCTACCTTCCGGAGCTTATGGAATGCATGCTGCAGCCTCTGAGGAGCCCCAGCAGTCCCCGGGCCAAGGAGCTGGCTGTGAGCGCCCTAGGAGCCATTGGTGAGGAGAGGCAGGAGGCAGGGATGTGGGGTTCACCCAAAGGCCCTGTGGCTGGTGGTCCCTGCCCTTTCCAGTTCTGATTCTGTCCTTCCATCCTGCAGCTACAGCTGCCCAGGCCTCGCTGCTGCCCTACTTCCCTGCCATCATGGAGCACCTGCGGGAATTCCTGTTAACAGGCCGTGAGGACCTTCAGCCTGTGCAGATCCAGAGCCTGGGTGAGTGAGAGGCTCCCAGGTGGGGATCCCAGTGCCAGCAAAGGGCCGATGCTCACCTGGTGTTGACAGAGATTGCCCCCACGGGAGCACGGATATCTTCCTTCTCATCAAAGGGGGTGTTCTTCACCCTGTACCAAGGGGTAGGGGGGGATTTCTGAATCCCTCCCAGCTACCACCTTTGGTCCTATAGCCCACCTCCACCTCCTGGTGCTAATGGAGCCCTTGCTTCCACAGAGACACTGGGAGTGCTGGCACGAGCGGTGGGGGAGCCCATGAGGCCGCTGGCTGAGGAATGCTGCCAGCTGGGTCTGGGCCTCTGCAACCAGGTAGACGACCCTGACTTGCGGCGCTGCACGTGAGTGATCCCTCACCCTGCCTCTGCCCTTGTCCCCACCCCTCCTTTCTGCCCACTGGACCCACTGGACCCACTGGAATCCCCACCCCAGACTCTAGTCCTCTGGTTCGGACCGTAGCCAGGTGTTCCCGGGCTCCCCCATCCTGTCTGGTGGTAGCAAGCAGGACCATACAGCTTCTTCTGCCTGCTTTGACCAGGTACAGCCTATTTGCCGCCTTATCGGGTCTGATGGGCGAGGGCCTGGCACCCCACTTGGAACAGATCACCACGCTCATGCTGCTGTCACTGCGTTCTACCGAGGGCATTGTGGTGAGCAGAGGGTGGGCTGGGCCAGGCCAGCCCTGCAATGGGATTTATCTCCTGGGCCTAGCTGAGCCAAAGTCCTTGCCATGCCTCCACTCCAGCCTCAGTATGACGGGAGCAGCTCCTTCCTTCTGTTTGACGATGAGAGTGATGGGGAAGAAGAGGAGGAGCTCATGGATGAGGATGTGGAAGAAGAGGATGACTCAGAGATCTCAGGGTGCGGAGGGGTGCTCTTCTGATCAGGAATCTAGACTTTGGTTTTAGACCAGGGGACTAGTGCTGGATCTGCTCCTCTTGGTGCCTGATCACCACTGCTTCCCCATCTTACTCTAGGTACAGCGTGGAGAACGCCTTCTTTGATGAGAAGGAAGACACCTGTGCTGCCCTAGGGGAGATCTCTGTGAACACCAGGTGAGCATTCGCCCTTCCCTGGCACTGAAAACCCTGCCTGGGGGCCCCTTACCCATGACTGTGTCTCTCTCTGTAGTGTGGCCTTCCTTCCATACATGGAAAGTGTCTTCGAAGAAGTATTTAAACTGCTGGAGGTGAGGGGGCCAGTGGGTAGAGTGGGTGGGGTTCTCAGGCTGGGGGCCCTGTATTCACAGTGCACACAGCAGACACATCCCGCCCCTCCTCATCTTGCAGTGCCCTCACCTGAATGTGCGGAAGGCAGCCCATGAGGCTCTGGGTCAGTTTTGCTGTGCACTGCACAAGGCCTGTCAAAGCTGCCCCTCAGAACTCAACACTGCTGGTGAGAAGGAGAGGCTGGGCCAGGCTGAGGGTTCTTGGGGCACGGCAGGGCCTGACCAGTGCTTCAGCCAATGATGTCCCCAGCTTTGCAGGCTGCCCTGGCCCGAGTGGTGCCATCCTACATGCATTCAGTGAACAGGGAGCGGGAGCGCCAGGTGGTGATGGCCGTGCTGGAGGCCCTGACAGGGGTGCTCCGCAGCTGTGGGACCCTCACTCTGAAGCCCCCTGGGCGCCTGGCTGAGCTCTGTAGCATGCTCAAGGCTGTGCTGCAGAGGAAGGTGAGCAGGGCAGGTGGGCTTCGGGAAGGAGAGGTGCCGGGCCCAGGTTGGGGACTGGGTACAAGTCCACCCCCATACCCCGATGAAAAGAGAAGGGGCATGAAAGCTCTGGCTAAGTTGAGCTACTTCTTCTTGTAGACAGCCTGTCAGGATACTGACGAGGAGGAGGAAGAGGAAGATGATGATCAGGTGAGCGCCAGGGATGAAAACGGACCAGGTGGTCCAGGCAGTCTCCACAGGGACAGGGGTGGACAGTGTATTTGTTCTTGGCCTCGGGCAGCCAGGGCCACTAAAAGAGATTGGTAATGGTCAGAGAGACACAACCCTGATCCCATTAAGCCAGTGGGAGTTCAGGGAAGGAAAGCAGTGTGGACTGGGGTGTGCTTAGAGCAATAGGCAGGAGCAGAAGAGCTAGGGGAAGAAGCTGGGCCATGAAAACACCCAGTCTGAGAGGGACCAGCCCTATCAACCAAGGGCAGCCCCAGGGACCCCTGCAGCTGGTAGCAGAGCATGGTAGGGAGGTGTGCAGTCACTGAGCTGGCCCTGGTGCTCCAGCCCCTGACCTGGCTCCACAGGCTGAATACGACGCCATGTTGCTGGAGCATGCTGGAGAGGCCATCCCTGCCCTGGCAGCCGCGGCTGGGGGAGACTCCTTTGCCCCATTCTTTGCTGGTTTCCTGCCATTATTGGTGTGCAAGACAGTGAGTGTCCATCTTCTGGCTTCAAGCCCTAGTCCCCTCATGCACCCAGTGCCCACCTCAGCCTTTATCCTTGGCCCAGGCTGATCTGTACTCCTTCCTGTTCTCCCCCATCAGAAACAGGGCTGCACAGTGGCAGAGAAGTCCTTTGCAGTGGGGACCTTGGCAGAGACTATTCAGGGCCTGGGTGCTGCCTCAGCCCAATTTGTGTCTCGGCTGCTCCCTGTGCTGTTGAGCACCGCCCGAGAGGCAGACCCTGAGGTGCGAAGCAATGCCATCTTTGGGCTGGGTGTGCTAGCAGAGCACGGGGGCCACCCTGCCCAGGAGTATCCTTGGCTCACAGGAAGGGAGGGACTGGGGGTTGGGGGAGTGTCCCCAGGGCTTGCAGGTGGGCAAGGTCTACCTGAGTGTGTGGCCATTCCTTGACTGTGGATCAGACACTTCCCCAAGCTGCTGGGGCTCCTTTTTCCCCTCCTGGCGCGGGAGAGACACGATCGTGTCCGTGACAACATCTGTGGGGCACTTGCCCGTCTGTTGATGGCCAGTCCCACCAGGAAACCAGAGCCCCAGGTGAGGGAGGGAGACATCAGGCAGAGCCTGGAAGCTGAGGTGGGAGGGTGGTGGAGGGCAGGGCAGGTTGGCCTGAGACATTTGTGTGCCCAGGTGCTGGCTGCCCTACTGCATGCCCTGCCACTGAAGAAGGACTTGGAGGAGTGGGTCACCATTGGGCGCCTCTTCAGCTTCCTGTACCAGAGCAGCCCTGACCAGGTAACCTTGTGGCTGGCAGCCCTCAGAGGGGAGCATGCTGCTCCACTCAGTGACAGGCACTGTCTGCTGATGAGGCTCAGGAGCTCCAGGCTGTCGGTTGCACCTGATGCAAGGTGACAGTTTCAGCTGTTCTTTTGATACTCCCTGCGCCATTTCTTATTTGTCTGCAAGGATTGGCAGCCAGTCCTGTGATGGGACAGGAAGGACTTCCTCTACGTAGCATTTTTCCGGAGGAAGCTCCATTTCTACCCTTTGGTCTGAGCCAGAAGTTGCAGTTTTCCCAGGCTGGTTTCCTAAACCAGGGCCCTTTCAAACTGCTCTGTGGAGCTCTGGGTACCTCTGGGCCACCACACCATACATTTCAATTAGATCAGCTCTGCTCTCTGAAGAGATTTTGGCTGTACCAAGTAGCTAGGTTTGGAGTCATGTCAGAGTGTTTGTGTCATCCTTGTCTTACACCTTTAGAGATTGTTGTGTAGGTGGAGCTCCTGGGTGTCTGGGTTTCTTTAGGTCTTGAGGCTATGACTTTAATCATCATGTTCCACATCCCCCATTCCCTCCAAAAAAAGTCATTACCACCAAGTTTCACTGGTCCTGCTCATGTTCATAGTTGTCTTGGATGCCTGTGAATCAGTACCAGGTGCAACCACCCCAATAAGAGACTCTGCCACTCCTTGGTCCTGACCACCCGCCTAGACCTGGGGTCCGGGGCTGCTGCCCTGAGTCAGCCACTCTTTCCTCACAGGTTGTAGATGTGGCTCCAGAGCTCTTGCGTATCTGCAGCCTCATTCTGGCTGACAACAAGATCCCACCAGGTGAGGATAGGAGTCACGGGCAGGGGCTTGGGGGAGGCTGGGAGTGGCAGGGCTCAGAGGACCTGGGGCAGCGAGGCTTTAGGAGCCCCAACCTTTCTCCCTCCCTCTGCACCCAGACACCAAGACCGCACTGTTGCTGCTCCTGACATTCCTGGCCGAACAGCACGCCGACAGCTTCCAGGCAGCTCTGGGCTCACTGCCTGTTGACAAGGCTCAGGAGCTCCAGGCTGTGCTGGGCCTCTCCTAGATCGCAGGCTGCAGCCAGTCCAGAGAGAACAGAGCCTGCCCAGGCCTTAAGACCACCTCTCAGCCCAGTTCAGTTCTGCCTTACCAAAGATTCTGGGACTCATAGCCATTTGGCGCCAGCCCTACTTGCTGCCTTACAGGGCTGTCCCTGAGGCTGGATCTGTTACAAATGAGTCATGACATCATACTGTAATAAAAGCAGCTTGTTTTCTGCTTGAACAATAGCTTTGAGAGCAAGAAGGCTGGAAATGCACATTCAGAAATGAAGTAAGCAGGACCCAGTGAGCCATGACATGGTTTACTAGAAGTGGCCGGTTTCCTGGCAGCTTTGTAAATGGACTCTAACCTTGGTGGAATCTGGGCCCCGGCTGGATCAGGAGGCGACCATATGGCTTTTCTTGTTCCACGCGAAGAATCTGTTGCGCTGAGAGCACTGGTCAAGAGGGGAGGAGAGGGCAGGTTGGGGGAGTCCCTGTATGGGCCTCTGGTCTGTGTGTCCCTGCGCCACATACACACACACACATGCATACACTCACCCAGAAGCATGTAGAAGACCCGAGCGGCCATCCTGCGGGGGCTGAGGGGTGACACCAGGCTGCTGAAGTCGGGCTCCCTGTTGGCCTGCAGCTCCAGTGCCACTGCCCTATAGGGACCAAGAACCATTAGCAGAGGCTTCAACCCGGGTCCACCCCATCAAGGTGCCACCCCCTGGTACCTGTGCACAGCTTCCAGTGAGAGCAGCTCGAGCTCTGGGGGCAGCACCAAAGGCATCTCCATGGGCACCTCAGGGAGTTCAGGCACCACGGGCAACGCAGGAGGTTCTGGCTGTTCCACCTCAGCCCAGGCCCTAGGAGAACATGGGAGTAAGAGCAGGGAAGGTGGCAGCTGTGACAGTGACAAGGGGCATACCCATCCCAGTAGCCATTTCTACCACCTGGCCAAAGGCTGTGGGCCCTGGCTCCCATGGAGCCTGGCTGCTTACCACCGTTCTTCTGGTGGGATGAGGCTGATGCGGGACTTCTCCTCTTCAGCTGCCTCTAGGGAGAGCTCTGTTCGGGGAGGAAAGGCACTGGTGGGTGTCTGCTTGGGTGGTAGTTAGGGCCTTGTGGCCACCTGGTATAAGTAGATGGCAGAGCTATGCAGTGACTTGTTTTTTTTTTTTTTGAGACGGAGTCTCGCTCTGTCGCCCAGGCTGGAGTGCAGTGGCCGGATCTCAGCTCACTGCAAGCTCCGCCTCCCAGGTTTACGCCATTCTCCTGCCTCAGCCTCCCGAGTAGCTGGGACTACAGGCGCCTGCCACCTCGCCCAGCTAGTTTTTTGTATTTTTTAGTAGAGACGGGGTTTCACCATGTTAGCCAGGATGGTCTCGATCTCCTGACCTCGTGATCCGCCCGTCTCGGTCTCCCAAAGTGCTGGGATTACAGGTTTGAGCCACCGCGCCCGGCCTGCAGTGACTTGTTAAAAGCACACAGGTGAGAGAGCAGAGGAGGAGCAGTCCGTGCTTGCTTATGTCACACACACACGCCTTCACTCATGAAATAGCTTGAGCAGTTGGGATACTAGTTTCCTGGGACAGTGGTAAGGGTGGTGGTCCCACTGCCCCTCTTCTCTAGGTGCTTACCTGAAGACAGCATAAGGGGAACACTGGGCTCCAGGGCCTCCCTCGGGACCTGGGGACAGGAGAAGCAGAACTAAGACCCCAAGCATCTGGGACTACGGCCTCAGAAGGCACAAAGCCAGTGAGCCTGTGCTGTTGGCCCTCATAGCAGGGGAGGGCAGCCAGTTGGTCAGGCAGACCCTGGCACTGGGGCGATGCAGGCAACAGGTGGTGCAGTTACCTCGATCTCACTCGGAACTTCAGCCTTTCTCTCCTCCTCAGCAGCCTCCTCGGGCAGCTCTCGCCTGAGTGCTCTTGGGGGTGGCTGGGCACAGCGAGTCCAGAGACCCAGTAGTTCAAGGGGTAGCCAGCCAGCTGTGGACAAGAAGGCGGTAGGCACAGGGTTTGAGGCGTGAGGAGCACCAGGAATGAGAAATTGGTTTTGAGGATCCTTTGTGCCCACCCCCCGCCATTCTTACAGAGAGCTGGGGTTCTGAACAACTCTGCAGGGCCTGTGATGGTCCTCTCAGGAGGCTGCACCTTGGGCTGTGTGGTGGGGAAAGGTCAGAAGCCTCATTATGAAGCAGTCACTCCTCAGGTCCCCTTTGCCTCTTTGCAATGCATTGTTCTGGGGCTTCTGGACTTCCCCAGCTTTTGGGCTCGTGACCCTGCCTGCCCTGCTCATTGCTAAAAGAAGGACTTTTTAACCTGGTGCCCATGGGTATGACAGTTGGGGTCACTAAAGGACCATGAAGAGTTGTACATGTGCAAACCCACATCGCCTGCATTTTCTGGAGAAAGGAGGGGATTTTTCATCAAGTTCCCAATCCTACCCCCAACCTCCTGAGGAATTTAGAAGGCTCAGCCTGCATGTGCCCCTGGTATCCCTGCCTCCTTCCCTCTGCCCGCAAAGCCTGGGCTGTACTCACACATTCCCAGCAGTGGGCTCTGGTTTGCAGTTGTTCCCGGAATTTCTCCCGGGAGATCTGAGTCTCCTTGTCCCAGAACAGTAACCGGCGACGACGGCGGCGAGGAGGTGGGAAGACTGGGGGCCGCCTCCGCTGAGTGGGGAGGGCAGGTAGGGGCAAGGCTGCCTGTTACTCTTTTTCCTGTCATTCTGGTGGACTGCTAACAGGGCCCCACACCCCGCCCCTAGAGGAACCTGGGGAAAGGGCTTGTGTGGGGTCTTCATGCACTTGAGCAGCTCATATCTTGCATAAGGGTACCCATCTGGAAAGTGCAGGCCAGACACAATGGGGTGTAGAAAGGGACATCTTTTATCATCTGCACTAAGGACCCCTGTAAGCTAGCAGTGGCCCTGGACTTGGGGAGGCAGCCCTGGTGGGGGAGGGCAAAGAGGAGGAGGAGGAGGAGGAGGATTGGAAGGGATGCTACTCACCTCTGGGCTGGGTGGGGCTGGCAGACGCAGTTCCTCTGGGGGGGTCACTTCTGCAACAACACCCAAGGTTGTGGCTCTGTCCCATAAGCCCCTTACCCCTTGCAGATACCAGGGCAAGAAACTGCAGGGTCCTCCCTTTAACGAGTTGGTATATAGAGCCCTTGTCTGCAGCAGTATAGAAGTACTCCCAGAAAAGCCCCTGGGGCGTGGTGGGCACTCACCCATGAGTAGGGCCCCAGGCTCCCAGCCTGTCGGCCTCAGCTCCTCAGGGACCAGGACTGGAAGTGCCTCTGCTATTCCTTCCACCCTGAAGGGAAATGGGCAAGAGAAATGAGAAGACCCTTCCCAGCACCAACACCCTACCTGGTCTAGGAATTCCTGCCCTTACTCTGCAGGAGCTGGAGGTGAGAGCCGGGGGACTACGATTTCACCCTCTGGGACCCGGAGCTCCTCCCTTAGCTCTGTGGAGAGAGAATCAGAGTTCAGAGGATGGAAAAGGAGAAATGGGAACATTGTCCAGTCCCAGACTGCCCACGCCAGGGGTCTGACCATCCAGCTCCAGGCGGGCCCTATGCTGCCAGAGACACCTACTTTCTAACAAGATAGCTTCGTCTTCCTCTGCGATCAGCAGGTCCAGGTCTCGGCGGCTGACCTCTGGGAGCTCCTGTTCACCCTGTCCAGAGAGAAGAGCAAGGGGAGGGGATTCAATAACATTTCTGAAAAAGGCAAGTGGATCCAGGAGAGTGGATCCCAGAGGCATGTCACAGGGCCAGGTTCAAGGAAGCCACTGGGTGCTCAGGTGCCAGGGACAGAGAATAGGGAAATGGAGACAGAAAAGGCAGGACTCTGGGGACAGAGAGAAGTAGATGCAAGGGGGCTGGACCTCAGGCCCTGTGTGCAGGGAACAACTCACCTCAATCCGCAGCATCCGTATGGGCTCTGCCTCCTGGATCGTGATGGCCTCAGGGGGCAGCACAGTGACCAGAATCCTGTCTGGAGGAACAGGGGAGTCACCAGCCTCTCTGCTTCTTTCCAAATTCCCACAGCCATGCAGTCAGGCAAAAGCATGGACTCTGAAGTCAAGGTAACCTGGATTCTAATCAGACCCAGGCTAATCTCTGGCATCCTGACCCTGGCTACACTGCTTAACCACTGTGAGCCTCACTTTCCTCATCAGTAAAATGGGGAGGCTGGGCGAAATGGCTCATACCTGTAATCCCAACACTTTGGATTGCTTGAGCCCAGGAGTTTGAGGCCAGCCTGGGCAACATAGCGAGAGACTGTCTCTACAAAAAATTTAAAAACTAGCCAGGTGTGGTGGCTCATCCCTGTGGTCCCAGCAACTCTGGAGGCTGAGGTGGAAGGATTGCTTGAGCCCTGGAGGAGGAGGTCAAGGCTGCAGTGATCTATGATCATACCATTGCACTCCAGCCTGGGGAAAAAAAAAAAAAAGCCAAGTGTGGTGGCTTATGCCTGTAATCCCACCACTTTGGGAGGCTGAGGTGGGTGGATCACCTGAGGTCAGAAGTTTAAGACCAGGCCGGGCGCAGTGGCTCAAGCCTGTAATCCCAGCACTTGGGGAGGCCGAGACGGGTGGATCACGAGGTCAGGAGATCGAGACCATCCTGGCTAATTCGGTGAAACCCCATCTCTACTAAAAAATACAAAAAAACTAGCCGGGCGACAAGGCGGACGCCTGTAGTCCCAGCTACTTGGGTGGCTGAGGCAGGAGAATGGCGTAAACCCGGGAGGCGGAGCTTGCAGTGAGCTGAGATCCGGCCACTGCACTCCAGCCTGGGCGGCAGAGACTCCGTCTCAAAAAAAAAAAAAAAGAAGTTCGAGACCAGCCTGGCCAACATGGCGAAAACCCATCTCTACTAAAAATACAAAAATTAGTTGGGCGTGGTGGTGCATGCCTATAATTCCAGCTACTTGGGAGGAGAATTGCTTGAATCCGGGAGGCAAAGATTGCAGTGAGCCTAAAGTGCACCACTGTATTCCAGCCTGGGCCTACAAAGTAATACTCTGTCTCTCAAAAAAAAAAAGATAAGAAATCTGACCTCAGAGGACTCTTGTGAGGTACTGATTAGGTTACACACATAAACTGTCCCTTGTGGGGCACGGTGGCTCACGCCTGTAATCCCAGCACTTTGGGAGGCCGAGGCGGGCGGATCACCTAAGGTCAAGAGTTTGAGACCAGCCTGGCCAATGTGGTGAAACCCCATCTCTACTAAAAATATAAAAATTCGCTGGGCATGGTATTGCGCGTCTGTAATCCCAGCTGCTAGGGTGGCTGAGGCGGGAGAATTGCTTGCAGTGAGCCGAGATCGCACCACTGCACTCCAGCCTGGGCGACACAGTGAGACTCTGTCTCAAAAAAAAAAAGGGCCCCTCACAGGGCCGGGCTCTTAAGCTCAAAAATGGTAATTTCTACAGCTCTTGGGCCTGCCTATGCCTCTCACCAGAAAGAAGGTTCTCTCTGCTGACCTGGCTTCCTGGGCTCTGTAGGGACTTCAGGAGGGATCTCTTCAACTCTCTCTGGAATTGCAGCCTCTAAGAGGTGTCGAATCTTTGGGGAGGGATTGGAAACAAAAGATAGGGTTCAGCTTCAGCCCCCTGCTTTCCCACTTTCACAACCTTCTTCAACAATGCACAGTAATCTCCTTTTATGCCTAATTCTTGTTGCACTGACATCAGCTTGCAGTAAACTCACCCGCCATCTGGCCTCCTTTCCTCAGTTCCTGTTCTCACCTCCCTTCCCAACCCAAACCCCAGTTATCTAGCCCTCATCAATTTGTGCAAGAAGGCCAGGCGTGGTAGCTCACGTCTATAATCCCAGCACTTTGGGAGGCCAAGGTGGGTGGATCAGTTGAGGTCAGGAGTTCGAGAGCAGCCTGGCCAACATCATGAAACCCCATTTCTACTAAAAATACAAAAATTAGCCGGGCGTGGTGGTGGTGCCTGTAATTCCAGCTACTCGAGAGGTGGAGACAGGAGAATTGCTTGAACTCAGGAAGTGGAGGTTGCAGTGAGCTGAGATTGCTCCACTGCACTCCAACCTGGGAGACAGAGCAAGACTGTCTCAAAAAAAAGAAAAAAAAAAAAATTGTGCAAGAAGCAGTGCATCGTCAACTGTTGTGGTTGACAGAGGTGAACAAAAAAGATTCTTGATCTTAAGGAAGTCTAGTGGGGAGACAAGGTTGTATGTAACCCCTCAAGAGTCAAGGCAAAGGGTAAAACAAGGCCCTAGCAAAGTGCTGAGTTCCCAAACTGCATTTGGTTCCAGCTAAGACTGGGATAAATATTTCATAGAGAAGGGCAGCATTTAAGCCAGGTCTGTAAGAATATGTAGAACTCGACTTGTAGAGGATGAGGGGTGACCATTATGGGCTAGGGAAACAGCACAAGCAAAGACATGAATGTGGTATCATTGAGGCATAAGGGGCAAACTAGTGTTTAGGAGCCACCAGATGCCCAGAGGACTGAGAGAGAAGTCTGGGGATGACTAGTTCTAAACCAGGGTATGTGCCGGGCATGGTGGTTCACGCCTGTAATCACAGCACGTTGGGAAGCCAAGGCGGGTGGATCGCCTGAGGTCAGGAGTTCAAGACCAGCCTGACCAACATGGTGAAACCCCGTCTCTACTAAAGATACAAAAATTAGCCAGGCATGGTGGCAGGCACTTATAATCCCAGCTACTTGGGAGGCTGAGGCAGGAGAATCGCTTGACCAGAGGAAGTGGAGGTTGAAGTGAGCCAAGATCACACCACTGCACTCCAGCCTGGGTGACAGAGACTCCATCTTAAAAAATAGTAATAATAGGCCAGGCGCAGTGGCTCACACCTGTAATCCTAGCACTTTGGAAAGCCAAGGTGGGTGGATCACCTGAGGTCAGGAGTTCGAGACCAGCCTGGCCAATATGGCGAAACCCCATGTCTACTAAAACTAAAAAAAAAATGGGCCAGGCGCTGTGGCTCATGTCTGTAATCCCAGCACTTTGGGAGGATGAGGCGGGCGGATCATGAGGTCAGGGGTTCGAAACCAGCCTGGCCAGCATGGTGAAACCCTGTCTCTACTAAAATTACAAAATTATTTGGGCATGCTGGCGAATGCCTGTAGTCCCAGCTACTTGGGAGGCTGAGGCAGGAAAATCACTTGAACCAGGGAGGCAGAGGTTGCAGTAAGCTGAGATCGTGCCACTACACTCCAGCCTAGGCCACAGAGCAAGATCCTGTCTCAAAAATAATAATAATAATAGTAATAAAATAAAAAAATAAACTGGGGCATGGAGAGCCCCAAATGCTAGTAATCTGTTGGCAGCAGGAACCACTGTTCAAATGGGGAACTAAGGAAGGAGGTGACATTAAGCTGTTGGAGTATTGGGAATAGATGGAGGAGGACAGGGGTAAGAAAGCCCAGTACAGAGAGATGAGAGCCTGGATTAGGGCCTCGGCAGTGAAAACAGTGTGGAGACAAGTGGGGACAAGAGCTGCCTCCAGTGGGGAAACCATCTGATCAGATTGGCCCCAAGTAGATAAGTACAGGGGGCTTTGCCTGGATGGATCCACCTTGGCAGTCCCCTTGTTACCACCTCCCGTGGGAGAGAGCTGTGGCAAGCTTCCTTCCCCAACCCCAATATCAGAGTGACACAGGGACAGCACTCCCCTTCTGCATTGTCAATTCACGAGTCTGGGGGAATAAGCCCTACCTGAGGGATATCGAAAGGACTAGGAAGTCTGGGATCCACAGACATCATCCCAAAAAAGGGATCTGGAGCATCTTCTAGGGTTTCCATCATGGCCAGGTGGTTAGGAAGCAGTAGGCTGGGTCTGGGAGAGAATGTAGGCCGTCAGGGACTGAGGCTGAGCTAGGCTGAGGCCAAATTAGCAGGTGTTCCATCAAAGGCCCAGGGAACACTCACAGCTCAGTCTCCATATCTATTCGGATCTGCAGCTGGGCACGGTGGAGGCGCTCCAAGATGTGCTGGATGTCCTCTGTGGGCAGGGAGGGCGAGGTAGACAGCCAGCTTAGCAGACAGCTGCTCAGCCCGCCCCACCTCTGAGGGTTCCCAGCCTTACCCACGAGGTACTGGCATTGTTGAGAATAGACGCGGATCACACCGATCTGAAGTTGGGCTGAGAGATAAAGGGAGAAGCGGGGCCGTGGCAGGCCGGGCTGCGGGGGTTGCACTCGTACCAGCACATAATTGAGGATTTCCTCGCTGGGGAACAATGGGCCGTGATTACCGCTGCGCCCAGGACTGGGCCCACAGCGTTGCCCACCCCATCCCCTAACTCACCCCCCGCCCCAGGCCCTCCTTCCCTTTTCTGGGCCTTACCAGGTCTTCACCACATTCACCCTCAGGTATTCGCGCTTCACCAACCGGCTGCCGCGCGTCGCTGCCAGCCTGAAGTGGGTGGGGAAGGTTGGAAAATGGGGACGGAGGGGGAGCTGTCAGGCTGGGATCCCGGCCAGCATCCCCCATCGCACGCCCACGGGCCCCACCCTTACCAGATGGTGGCAAAGCAGCCGGTGTGGCGCTGAAGCACGTTGGGATAGTAGAACATCGTCCCTCTGGCCTTTCACCCTCAACTCCACCAGATTGCCGTTTGGATCTGAGTCGGAATTCTTTAGGGCACAGAATTCCCAACACCTTGGAGAGAAGTCAGGATTTGGACTTCTCTGGTGGCAAGGTGGGTGCACCCAGAAAACCAAGTTAATGAGGCAATGAACAATTGGTGTATACACGATTACCGGGATAACTGAGATGCAGGAGATGGGCGCCCCTCTCTGTGGACCCTCAGTGGATCCGCTCGCCACGTGATGCGTCGAATTTGAGCCTTCTGGGTTGGGTTCCAGGTTGGAGATGCAGAGCTCCAAGGGGACGCCCGGGCCGGAATCCAAAACAGGTCCCGAGGGAGCACGGTGTCCTCCACAGCAGGCCTCGGTCCTCGAGCGCTGGGAGCGATATCAGGCCCCTGGGACTTTCACTGGCTTGGGCGGCCGCGGTGTGGGTCCGGGATGCCTCCCGCAGGACTAGATGGCACCGCGGGAAGCGCACGCTCCGGAGCCCCGCACCTCGCTCCTCATTAGATGGCGGCTTTTGCCAGGACAGCCAATGGGGAACAGGGGTCGGGTCGGGAGCGCCAAGTAGCCTAGGCTCGAGGCAACAGGGTCTCCCGAGGCAGCCAGCAAACCAATCATAAGGGCTCTGCGTGCCGCTGGGGTCCATTGTGAGGTGTTCTGACCAATGGGATCTGGTTCTCGCCTCTAGTAACAGGCGCTCCTTCCTTGACCAATGAGCGCATCCCCGCCGCTCGCCTCTAGCCTGGCAACAAGGGCGCCTCAATTGGTAGGGGAGGTCGGGTCACGTCAGGGGCAACTGTGCTGGGTCTCTTCCGGGTGCCAGGATGTACCTTGCAACGCGCCTGACCTGAGGTTAGACCCCGCCCTCCCCCCAGTCCACAAACTTCTACTTTGTTTCCAACTAGGGCGTGTCATGTGCTGCAGAGGTAGAAAGATGTGAGATGAGGCCAGGAACGGTGGCTCACGCCTGTAATCCTAGCACTTTGGGAGGCTCAGGAGGGCGGATCATGAGGTCAGGAGTTCGAGACCAGCCTGATCAACATGGTGAAACCCCGTCTCTACTAAAAATACAAAATTAGCTGCTCGTGGTGGCACGAGCCTGTAATCCCAGCTACTCAGGAGGCTGAGGCAGGAGAATGCTTGAACCTGGGAGGCGGAGGTTGCAGTGAGCCCAGATTGTGCCACTGCACTCCAGCCTGGACAAGACAGCAAGACTCCATCTCAAAAAAAAAAAAAAAAGATGTGAGATGATAGTGTTGGAGCCCCCATAGGTCAATGAGGAAGAAGTCAATCGTTTTTGTTTTGTTTTGTTTTGTTTTGAGATGGAGTCTCTCACTGTTTCCTAGGCTAGAGTGCAGTGGCGCTATCTCTGCAATCTCGGCACACTGTATCCTTCGCCCCCCCATCCCCTCAGGTTCAAGGGATTCTCCTGTCTCAGCCTCCCGAGTAGCTGGGATTACAGGCGCCCTCCACCACACCCAGTTAATTTTTGTATTTTTAGAAGAAACGGGGTTTCACTATGTTGGTCAGGCTGTTTCTTTTCTTTTTGAGATGGAGTTTCACTCTGTCACCCAGGCTGGAGTGCAATGGCGCAGTCTCAGCTCACTGCAACCTCCGCCTCCCCAGTGCAAGGGATTCTCCTGCCTCAGCCTCCCGAGTATCTGGTATTACAGGCACCCACCACCACCCCCGGCCAGATTTTGTATTTTTTAGTAGAGACAGGGGTTTCGCCATATTGGTCAGGCTGGTCTCGAACTCCTGACCTCAGGTGATCCGCCCGCCTTGGCCTCCCAAAGTGTTGGGATTGCAGGTGTGAGCCACCGCCCCCAGCTGAAGAAGTCAATCTTACACGAAACTCCAAAAGGACTTACTGGGGTCACTTCCTAAATCTGAACAACTTAGGTTATGGGCACACCACATGGTCCTTTCCCAGCTGCCAGTGTTCTCCCGGCTGAAATAGACTTTAGCTTTGTTGGATGCAGCACATACTTCCCAGCCTGGAAAAGCCATATTCTCAAACAATTGTTTTTGTGTAAATTTAAGAGGTATGGTTGTAATAACAAATAACCCTTGTCTCTATGCCTCCTACCTTTGCACAGCCATTTCTTTGGCCTAGAATGCCCTTCTCTGCCTTGACTGCAGGGCGTACTTCTTCCTAAGACTTATCTCTTACTGCAGCTGAGCTGACCTTATCTTCTTATCTTCAATTTGGGAGCTTTTGTTTTTTTTTTTTTTTTTTTCCTGAGGTGGAGTTTTGCTCTTGTCGCCCAGGCTGGAGTACAATGGACCATCTCGGCTCACTGCAATCTCTGCCTCCTGGGTTCAAGCAATTCTCCTACCTAAGCCTCCTGGGTAGCTGGGATTACAGGCGTGTGCCACTACGCCCAGCTAATTTTTTTGTATTTTTAGTAGAGACAGAGTTTCACCATGTTGGCCAGGCTGGTCTCAAACTCCTGACCTCAAGTGACACCCACCTCAGCCTCTCAAATTACATGCCTATACTCACAGCTACTTAGAAGGCTGAGATAGGAGGATCAATTGAGCCGAAGGTCGAGGCTGCAGTGAGCCATGATCACACTACTGTGCTCCAGCGTGGGTGATTCTGTCTTTAAAAAAAAAGAAAGAAAGAAAGAAAAAAAGAAATACATGAAGTGACTGTAAGTGCTACGAAGAAAATGAGGCAGCATAGGAGGATAGAATAATGACGACTGCTATTTAGGGAGGGTATTTCAGGGAAGCCTTGCCCCCTCTCTTAAGAGATACAATTTGAAGAAAGTGGGTAAGTCATGTGCTTACTTGAAGGAAGAGTAATTTAGACAAAAGAACTGGCAACTGCAAAGATCCTGAGGTAGAAATGTGTTTGGGGGGTTCAAGGAACCTGAAGCAAAGCGACAGGGGAAGAATGGCAAGGGGCAAGAGAAAGAGGAGGGCAGGGTCACATCACAGGACCTCAGAGGTCGTTATGGGGATTTGGGCTTTTACCCTGGGTGATTTGGGACCCAGTGAAAGGTTCTGAGCAGAGGAGTGACATGATCAGAATTGTGTGTGAAAAGGATCTCTACTGTGTTGAGAATAGCTTAAGGTAAACACGAGTGGAAACAGATGTGAAGGAAGCAGAGAAGATACGAGAGATGGTGGTAGTTTGTTCCAAAATGTTACTGATGGAAACAGAGAGAAGTAGTCAGACCCTGGATACATACTGAAGGAATAGCGACAGGATTTGCTGATGAATTGGATGTGGGGTATGATAGAAAATGGAAGGAGGCCAGGTATGGTAGCTCACACCTGTAATCCCAGCAGTTTGGGAGGCGAGTGACTGGGAGTATAGGCATACACCACCACACCTGGCTTCTTTTTTTTTTTTTTCACTTTTTTTTTTTGAGATGGAGTTTCGTTCTTGTTGCCCAGGCTTGGAATGCAATGGCACGATATTGGCTCACTGCAACCTCTGCCTCCTGGGTTCAAGCGATTCTCCTGCCTCAGCCTCCCAAGTAGCTGGGATTACAGGCATGTGCCACCACGCACAGCTAATTTTTAAAATATTTTTAGTAGAGATGGGGTTTCACCATGTTGGTCAGGCTGATCTCGAACTTCTGACCCCAAGTGATCCACCCACCTCGGCCTTCCAAAGTGCAGTGATTACAGGTGTGAGCCACCGTGCTTGGCCTCCCCTGGCTAATTTTTAAGAATTTTGGGGAGCCAGACACAGTGGCTCACACCTGTAGTCCCAACACTTTGGGAAGCTGAGGTGGGCAGATCACCTGAAGTCAGGAGTTCAAGACTAGCCTGGCCAACATGGTGAAACTCTGCCACTAAACATACAAAAATTAGCCTGGCATCATGGCGTGCACCTGTAATCCCAGATACTCAGGAGGCTAAGGCAGGAGGATCACTTGAACCCAGGAGGTGAAGGTTGCAGTGAGCCAAGATTGCACTACTGTACTCCAGCCTGGGCGACAGAGTGAGACTCTGTCTCAAAAAGAAAAAAAAAAAGAAGAAAAAAAAAAGAAAAAAAGAATTTTTTTGTAGAGGTAGGTTTTCACTATGTCACCCAGGCTAGTCTCAAACTCCTGGGCTAAGGCAGTCTTCTCATTTCGATCTTCCAAAGTGCCAGGATTACAGGTGTAAACCACCGCGCCCAGCTGAAAAAGGATTTTTTTTTTGAGACGGAGTTTTGCTCTTGTTGCCCAGGCTGAAGTGCAGTGGTGCGATCTCGGCTTACTGCAACCTCCACCTCCTGGGTTTAAGTGATTCTCCTGCCTCAGGCTCCCAAGTGGCTGGGATTACAGGTGTCCACCACCACGCCTGGCTAATTTTTTGTATTTTTAGTAGAGACAGGGTTTCACCATGTTGGCCATCCTGGTCTCAAACTCCTGACCTCAGGTGATCCACCCGCCTCGGCCTCTCAAATTACTGGGATTACAGGCGTGAGCCTCAATGGCCAGCCAATTTTTTTTTTTAATTAAAAGAATTAAAATAAAATGGAAGTCAAGGAGATAATTTAGACCTTGTACAGAGAAGGTCCAGGAGGGATTTCATCACATTGCATCACATTGAGGGCACAACAGGGATTGTACAACTCTGCACTCAGTACCTCATTTCTTCACTGCTAGTGCAGAGCCTGTCTAGGTACTTGGCTTCCCAGGGGGATGATGGACAAGACTGAAGGGAAGAAGGGAGGTCCATGGAGGCAGGGAGGCTCAAAGGCAGCACTGAAGCTTGCCAAATGAGGCAGCAAGAAGGTCCTAGGAGGACTTAGGCATCCAGATTTGATCATGTGTATGAGCCATTGAGGGCTGAAGAGTGAAATGACAGGAGGAAGTCTGGAAAGCTAAGCTGGTGTCATATGCAGGAAGAAGGAAGCTGAAGGCTGTGGCCTGGGTTGGAACTAGTTTGCTGGAAGTGAGTGTACAAAAAAGTAGGTGACAGGTGGCCTTGTGGTGAAGGAAAAACTTCCAGTTTGGTAGTAAAATGAACACAGGGGAAAGGGAAAGGAGTGTCAGCCAATTTGGAGCCCTCAAGTCTCATGAACAGCATGTTTGTGACATGGCAGTCTAGGCCGGAGTGCCTTTTTTGTGTGTGTTTTTCTTGAGATACTGTCTTGCTCGCTGCCAAGGCTGGAGTACAATAGCACAATCTTGGCTCACTGCAACCTCTGCCTCCCGGGTTCAAGCGATTCTCCTGCCTCAGTCTCCCAAGTAGCTGAGATTACAGGTGCCCGCCACCATGCCTGGCTAATTTTTGTATTTTTAGAAGATGAGGTTTCACCATGTTGGCCAGGCTGGTCTCGAACTCCTGATCTCAAGTGATCCACCCACCTTGGCCTCCCAAAGTGCTGGAATTATAGGCGTGAGCCACCGCACCCAGCCAGCCAGAGTGTCTTTTATGGGGCTTAGATAGAGCAAGGAATCCAGTTTGGGACTACCCTGCTGGGGTGACGGTGAAATTTGTGCTTGAGGAAGAGGTGCCAGTAACAACAGGTACAGGTTTAGCAACTCTTCGCTCTGACTCCTCTGTTCTCAGGCCCCAGGACCTCTAGACCATAGTTTCAGGTCACCTTCAAGTGTCTCCTCTTCATTTAGACCTCCAGTCTAACCTCAGGCCCGATGTTGAGGCCTTCTAGCAAGAACTATGAAGCCCAGACTTTACCATGTGAAGTTGGTGGCTATAGTGCCTGGCTGAAGGCTTGATGCCCCTTTCGATGGCCTATCCCAACCCACTCCCTAATCTTGTCTGCCCAGAGGGTACCTCTGTAGAGTGCCAGGCCCAGGACCCACAGGGCCCAGATAGCATATGAGCCAGAACCTGTGGGCAGAGGAGAGGAAAAAGGCTGGAGATGTCAGCAGGAAGAGAACCCCAGTGCCCCACTTTTAAGTTTACATCTCTATCTGTGACCACTGCTACCTTCTTCTCCCAGAAAATCAGATACTGATTCCTCTTTCAATAAAATTTTATTTTAAATCCTTAGTGAATATCTAAGAGGAAAATATAAAGTGCTTGTCTTTTTTTTTTTTTTTTTTTTGAGACGGAGTCTCGCTCTGTTGCCCAGGCTGAAGTGCAGTGGCCGGATCTCAGCTCACTGCAAGCTCCGCCTCCCGGGTTCACGCCATTCTCCTGCCTCAGCCTCCTGAGTAGCTGGGACTACAGACGCCCGCCACCTCGCCCGGCTAGTTTTTTGTATTTTTAGTAGAGATGGGGTTTCACCATGTTAGCCAGCATGGTCTCGATCTCCTGACCTCGTGATCCGCCCGTCTTGGCCTCCCAAAGTGCTGGGATTACAGGCGTGAGCCACCGTGCCCGGCAGTGCTTGTCTTTAGAGTTGGGAGGTCAGGGAAGAGGGAGAGGCCCCCTGGGTTCACACCATTTGGAATTTCCCAGTCCCTTACAGATGAAAGAGGGTGTATATGTCAAAATTAAAAAAAAAAAAAAAGGATAAAAAATTAGCCTTGAGTGCTCCACCAGCCAGTGTGTGTGAGGATTTTCAGGATACAATTATCACAGACAACTATTGAGAATTATCATAAAGAGGACAGGTCAATTGTGTGAAGAATGAGTCTATTTCAAAGGAGACAGGAAGAACAAAGAGGTGAGGTGGAAGATGGGTACCCCACGCTCTACACCAGGGACAGAATGGCTGCCTGCTGCTCTGGAGTCTCCTCCAGCAAGTATCGGGCAAAGGCCTGCTCCATCTGTATTGGAAGAGATGGAGAAGAGTGTCTTAGTGAGTGCATCAGGGACAGACACCACCCCCAGGAGCTCCTTCCCCACTAGGAAACCCCCTTTGCCTCCTGGAGTACCACTGCCCCCGCTCTCATTAGATGGGTACTCTGCCCCTGCTCTGAGCTCACCTTCACTGTGATAAGATTCTGTGGAGTATGGCTGGGGCCACGGCTCTCTTCCCAGAAATTCAGTGTTACTTGGAACTTCGGAGGGGGGCCTAGGCCCTGGAAGTACCTGGCCAAGTCTGAAAGAGAAAGGGTCAAGGGTTGGAAGAACAAAAAGAAGAGAGGGCCACAGGCAGGGAGGCAATAGTGAGAAACTCATGATGGAGAGAGGTAGGAGGGGGTCCTGCCACAGCAGGAGCTGCAAGGTCAGAAGTACTTGGAACTAAATGCTACTCACCCATGTGCAAATAGGGAAAGGGTGCCCCTGCCTCAAATAAGTGCTTAGAAGTAGATCACTGCACAGCTGAAAAAGCTCTCTGCTGGGAGAGTTTAGAGTCCTCCCGGGCAGCAGCCCTGGCTGCTAACACAGATGTGCCCAGACCTTTGCTGCTTGCTCACACCCTTCCAGTGCTAGGGTACCCATGGCGCTGGGAACACCCACACTCTGCACCCGTGTACACCTAGTCCCACTCTTAAGGTCAGGTTTAGAATTGAGTAGGAGCTGGAATTGGATGGGAGAGAAGTGCAGCCCTAAGGCATGCCTGGACTGTAGTAGAGACAGTGCAGCCAGGGCCAGAGTGTGTGATGTGTGCCAGCTCTCCCAAATCTGTGTATATAGGAGAAGGCCACGAAGCTCAAAATCTCTGTGCCAATTCTTCTGTGCACGTTCACATAGTGACTGCATGCTTCACTGTGATGGTGTTCTTCAAGATACGACACTCTTGTGCTGGGCTCTACCTGAACCACCTCTTCCATTGTCTTGGCTGGAGGATAGCTGCCAGGTAGCTGCCAAGCTGGGCATATGGCCACACAGGATGTGCACCACACAAGTGCAGGAGTGCCATGCATAGGCTACATGGAGGATCTGCTGGCAGATAGGGAAGTGGCAGGACCCACCAAGTTGGGCCCAGGGGGTACTAAGAGGTAGGGGGTGGGAGCTCAGGTGCCCAGAGAGAGCAGCCTCACCTCTGCAGAAGTAGGCGGTTCTGAAGAGCTCCACGCACTCGTTGCTGGGCAGCAGATGTGGGCCTGGCCCAGGTGGAGCCTGGGGTGCGTTCCAGGAGATGGGGATGGGGCAAAGGCGCTGCACGAAGAGGCCTCGGGGGTTGCTGGCCACCAGGATGCCCCTCTCAAGCTGGCTCAGCAGGCGCTGCGTGGGCTCCAGTGGGCCAGGCTTGGGGAACAGCACCTGCTCCATGCTGCTCTCAGAGCCTGAGGGCTCAGCCACAAGGCGGCAATCCAGGCTTTGCACCTGGGCCTCGCCCACCACACGCCCGTTGTAGATGAAGGTGAGCAGCAGTGAGTAGTCTGGGGAATAGAACAGCCCTACTTGGTGCTGGAGGAGCATGCAGGCTGGCAGCAGCCCCTCCCCAGGGGAATAGCTCCACCTTCCCTCCCTGCACCAGCCAGGGGATTTCTTCTCAGGTTTTCCTGTCACTCAGGCAAGTAGCTAGTATGTGATTGACCATGAGGCCTCAGGGTTTAATGACCAGGGGCTTGTAGTTTACTAGAAGGTCCCTTGAGATTGGGCCTCTGTTTGGCCCAATGAAATCAACGTCTCAATGTAGATTTCCAGGAGAGTGTATAGGGTGATATTTTTGGGAAGCAAGCTTTTTGGAGTCTGGCCAGGCATGTGGAATTCTCGCCACCTAGAAACCAGTGCCTTGGGCTATGGTAATGTGGGCACAGTTTGCTGTAAGCCCTGACTGACTAGATAATGCATGCACAGTCAAAGGTGGAAGACCTCGGGGCACAGGGCACAGGAGAAAGTCAGAAATGCCATGTACCTGGCTCTGGAGGAAGCAGAAACTCCAGGGACCTCTGATCCCCTTGAAAGGGGGCCTCAGTTGTGTCTGTACCTGGAAGGGAAGCAAAGGCACTGGTCATTCAGAGTGGGACTGGGGAGTCTTGGGCCAGAGGGTGTGGCATGGGGGACAACACAAGAGGCAGGGCAGGTGGTACCTTCCTGTGGCTCAGGGCTGCTGCTGCTGCTGCTCCCGATGTCTGAATGGAGTGCTCCCCCACTGGCCTCCTCCTCCCCCTGCAGACACAGTGTCTTTTTTTTTTTTTTTTTCTTTTTTTGAGACAGAGTTTTGCTCTTGTTGCCCAGGCTGGAGTGCAATGGGGCAATCTCGGCTCACTGCAACCTCCGCCTCCTGGGTTCAAGCGATTCTCCTGCCTCGGCCTCCTGAGTAGCTGGGATTACAGGCAGATGCCACAACACCCAGCTAATTTTTGTATTTTTAGTAGAGACGGGGTTTCACCATGTTGGTCAAGGCTGGTTTCGAACTCCTGACCTCAGGTGATCTGCCCGCCTCGGCCTCCCAAGACACAGTGTCTTTCATTGGCCCACCTCTCCCTCTAGTTACTGTCCTGCCCTCAGGCCCGCCCAGTTCCCTTTCCATCTCTTACATTATTGAGGGATTCCTGGAGCACAGAGGGACTGAGTGTGCAGTTCTGCATGGCACCCTCTTCCTCCTTCCTCTCAGAGGACACAGAACTGTGCTGTCGCTTTGATGGTGATTTCTGAGTCCCTGGCTGGCCTGTGGAATTGTTGAGGGAGACAGAAAGGTCAGGGTCTTGAGCAGGGACAGAGGGTAAGGGAGAGGTCTGAGGCAGTGAAGAATGCGCAAGCCTAGGAAGGGAAACCTGGGTAGCAGCCCCCAAGGGCACGGACAAGGCAGAGCTATGAGAAGCCTGGGGGAAGCCCGCACATCTATCCTTCCTCCCCAGTCTGCTGAGTCTAGGAGTGGTTGGGCAAGGGGAAACCCACCAGAGAAGGCTCCTGGTGGCAGCAGCCGATACACCTTGTAGGGCTCAGCAACATCCATGCGGCCCCTCTTAGGAACCTCCTCAAATTCAGGACTCTTGTTGAGTGCACAGCGCAGGCGAGTCTTCCAGACAGCGGGGCCTCCTGTGTCCCCTTCCTTATACTTTCCCTTAAATATTGCCCAGGCCTAGGAAAGAAAGCAAGGGAAAAAGAGGCAGTGTGTTACAGGCTCCAGCTGCCCCTCCAACAGGACTGGCTTTATGGGCGTACAGCTCTAAGCTCAGAAGGGATCATGCAGGGTCTGCGCTCTGTGTTGCCATCTTGAAATCCCCAGAATTTTTTTTTTTTTTTTTGACGAAGTCTTGCTTTGTTTGCCAGGCTGGAGTGCAGTGGTACGATCTCGACTCACTACAGCCTCTGCCTCCCTTGTTCAAGCAATTCTCCTGCCTCAGCCTCCTGAGTAGCTGGGACTACAGGCATGCGCCGCCAGGCCCAGCTAATTTTTGTATTTTTAGTAGAGACGGGGTTTCACCATGTTGGCCAGGATGGTCTTGATCTCTTGACCTCGTGATCCACCCACCTCGGCCTCCCAAAGTGCTGGGATTACAGGCGTGAGCCACTGTGCCTGGCCAAAATCCCCAGAATTTTTGAACAAGGCCTCCACATTTTCATTTTGTACTGGACTCTGCAAATGATGCAGCTAGTTTTCCTCTCCAATCTCTCCCTTGTCTGAAACCCAGGTAGACGCAAGTGCTCGAGGGTGAGTGTACCAGTGTATACACCATCCCTCACGCAGAGAACAGTGGTTTCCAAGCCCTTTCACCTTGAAGAAGGCAGCATCCTGGTCCTCTCGGAAGTCCTGCTTGCCTGCATGCTTCCAGGGAATCCGGAACATGGTCTTAGCTGTATCATCCCAGCACACTCCAGGGAACTGCCCGCTCTCCACTTGCTCCACCACCCAGTTCCGGAGTTTTCGGGTACAGCGTGCCCTGCCTGATGCCATCCTGGGGGATAAGAGGAGCAGGAAGCGTCAGAACTGACACTTTGGGAGGGAACATCTCCTGAGACCCTGGCCATTGAGACTAGATTCTGGCAACAGGTCCCAGAGATCCCATCCATTTTCTTTTAGCTGTAGACACATTTCAACACTCTATGAGACAGAATTGTTTCCTTTCTGCCATCACTAGCAATGACAAAAAACAAAAACAAAATAAAAACCCAAACATTGTTTTTAGCATTCTAAGCTGTGATACCTGGAAGGAAACCTTGGGCATTGGTCTTAATTTTAGGACTTTTCAGAAATGTATTGTTTAGGAAGTAATTCCTTTGGTGATCATTCCTGGTGAGAGGCCCTGTCTAGATTCCCGAGCATCAGCAGAGGCAGGCTCTGCTGAGATGCATCAGGCCCTTCACCCACTGCCCCACAGCCTACACAACCTAGCCTCTGACCCCCACCCCTCTGCCATCCCTAGGAGTAGGTGGGGCAGGAAGCAGGGGTGGGGGTGGAGCTGCAGCACAAGTGGGCAGGGCCAGACGGCAAGGAAACAAATGGTCCACTGAGGCTGGGGCAATGAGCCTTCTTCCCTGAACAATCCAGCAGTAGGTCCTTCTGACCTTTGCCTACAAGAGTCTGAGGTGCTGGCCTTTGTCAGTCTCATTCTCAGGCTGAATCTCCCACTTCCTGACTTAGAGGTCTTCTGTCTATCCCGCAGTCTAACAGAGGGACCCCTAGAATCCCTTACCCCCAATCTGGCTGGACTTTCTAGCCCTAGATCCCAGGCTGACTCCCATTCTTGGCTGATCTTACCTGAGTTGCTGTCCAGGCTGTTGCAGGGCTCAGACGACCTCAGCTTAACTCCTGGCTGGGCAGCTGATCTCTCCACCCCTTTCTACAGTCCCCACCCTAAGTTTCGGTTCTCCTCCAGGGAGGGCCTTTTCCCAGAAATCACGTGGTCTCAGAGTTGCAGGGAACTGGTGGCCACCAGAGGGCAGCAGCATCTAAGCATCTCACTATCAGGATGCCACTGTCGCAGCAGGGGGGCCCTGCTCTACCGGCTCACCTCCATCCTGGCTCATTCCCCTTCCTCCCTCAGATACTCTTGCTTGTATCTGACCTTCTCTGGGTGACACTGCGGCTTCCCCAGGGAGGCCAGTTTCCTGGAGTCAGGCTTGGGACCTCTGGATTGCTGTGTACACCTGTGCATCTGTGTTCCCCTACAGTGCCCACCTGATACATACTGGGTGACTTCAAATACCAGTCGAATTCGATGAAAGGAAGAAAGGAGGCAGGGAGGGAGGGAGCCCAGGCCAGGTGGCTGGATGGGGAGGGCCTCCCTTGACCATCCAGGGTGTCAGCTCCTTCCTGGTCCTGAGTCCAGGGAGGGTCAGGCACTAGGTTGCAGGGGGCCCTTTTCAGCAAAGCTCTGTTCACCCCACTCTTTCCCTGGTGCCCCTAGATGGTGGCACCAGGAAGAAGGACCACCAAGAAGCCTGGGTGGTAAGATGCCTCTTTATTGGTGCTGGAGCTGTTCCTGAGGGAGTAGGCCATGGGACCCTCATCGGGACCCTTACTCTCAGCTACTTCCTCCTGCGGGGGATACTCTGTCCCAAGGGTACCTCTTCTGTCAGCTTCTGCAGGAGAGAGAAGGTAATGATATTAGGAGCCTGGAGCTCAGACACAGCCTGCACCAGGTGACTTCTGTAGGGTGGGGTCAGAGGTGAGGCTGGGTGGAGGCTATACCTGTAACAAGCGGGCCTGGTAGGCAGGGGGATCCTCTCCAGCCAAAGGCTGGGGGCGTACGTGTAGGTAGCGCTCAGTGGCCGTCTCCAGTTCTTCCACCTCATACAGGGTGGCTGGGTCCAGAGAGTGGGCATTGATGAGGCTCACAAGATACTCTTTGTAGTGTGCCCTGGGGAGAAAAGGGAGCAGAATATTTGTTCTGTTGACTAATATTAACTGAGTGTGTCTAACATAGCTGGGCTCTGAGACACTTGGACGAACAAGATTAACAACCCCTGCCTGTGCCCACACTGCCTGCTACTATCTATCCACGCCCTTGCCCAGAAAGCTTCCTCCCTTCTACCCACTGCGAGACCTACTGCTCCCAGGGACCCACTTTACTGCCTGGGCATGCCCTCACCACTTCTACCCACCGCCCAACACCATGCCCATGTCCTGCTGACACTCACTGGCACAGGCCAGCATAGCCAGCTGGAGTTTCCTTGCCACAAGCTTCATCCCTGAGCCCATTGGGAACCTCCTTCTGCTCCATTACTCGACAGCCACCTGAAGGTGAGGGAAGAAGGGAGCCTCTGTTGGGAGGCCAATAACCACAAAGCTCCAGAACTGGGATACTCACAAGGTAGGGAAGGCAGCCTCCAAGGAAGGGACTGAGCACAGCAACTCCCGCTTTCCCAGTGGTGCTGGTGGGTACTCAGAGGTGCCATCAGCGGCCGACCATCTGATACAGAGGCAGGAATTTGTCCCTACTTTTATCCAAGCTGGCTTTTGGTTCATAAACACATACCCTCTTGAGATAGCTTTTTTTTTTTTGGTTATTTATCTCTTGACTAGTTAACTTACTTATTCTGTGAAGGTCTTACCTCTTTTTTTTTTTAAATAGAGACAGGGTCTCACTATGTTGTTCATGCTGGTCTCAAACTCCTGGGCTCAAGTAATCCTCTTGCCTTAGCCTCCCAAAGTGCTGGGATTACGGGTGTGAGCCACCACTCCTGGCTACCTCTGTTTTTTTTTTTTTGTTTGTTTTTTTTTGAGATGGAGTTTCACCCTTGTTGCCCAGGCTGGACTGGAGTGCAGTGGCGCAATCTTGGCTCACTGCAATCTCCGCCTCCTTCTGGGTTCAAGCGATTCTCCTGCCTCGGCCACCCGGGTAGCTGGGATTACAGGTGCTTGCCACCACACCTGGCTAATTTTTTTTGTATTTTTAGTACAGACAGGGTTTCACCTTGTTGGCCAGGCTGGTCTCGAACTCCTGACCTCAGGTGATCCACCTGCCTTGGCCTCCCAAAGTGCTGGGATTATAGGCATGAGCCACTGCGCTTGGCCACCTTTTTTTTTTTTTTTTTTGAGACTGAGTCTCACTGTTGCCCAGGCTGGAGTGCAGTGGTGCGATCTTGGCTCATTGCAAGCTCCGCCTCCCAGGTTCATGCCGTTCTCCTGCCTCAGCCTCCTGAGCAGCTGGGACTACAGGCACCTGCCACCATGCCCGGCTGATTTTTTCTATTTTTTAGTAGAGACAGGGTTTCACTGTGTTAGCCAGGATGGTCTCCATCTCCTGACTTCATGATCCGCCTGCCTTGGCTTCCCAAAGTGTTGGGATTACAGGCATGAGCCACCGCACCTGGCAGGCCACCTCTATTTTTTTAAAAAAAAATTTAAAGCCTACAGCACCTGGTATTCCCAGCCAATCTCTCATCCAAGTACTAACTAGGCCCGAACCTGCTTAGCCTCCAAGATCAGAAAAGATTAGTCACATTCAGGGTGGTATGGACTGTAGACTTACCTCTGTCTACACTGTAGGAAGTGAAAGAGGTTAGAACCACACGTAACACCTTTCTGTTACCCTCATGGAATCTAAAACAGTGCCCTGCAACTAGCAGGTCTCATTAAACACTCATTGAGTTAATTAATGAATTATGATCATTTGGGAATGGGAGAAGAAAATTAGTATTAATGCCTTCTTGGGTACCAGGTTCTTTAAAGATGTCTTACGTAAAGTGGCTTAGCTGTGAGGTAGATACTACCCCTATTTTACAGCGGAAGAAACAAGGCCTGGAGTCTCAATTAACTTGCCAAAGGGCGTGCAACAAGTGGCCCCAGACCCAAGCCTCCCCTTTACCCATCATACAGTGGGAACCCAGCACACCATCTCTTCTTCTCAAAGGCTTGTCCTAACACTCACCTCCAGGGACTGCCCGGGCCCCAGCTGGAGGCTCTGTATTAAACATGACATTATTGTCCTGAGGAGGAGAGACAGATGGGTGTTACATTCCCCTTGATGCCAGTCCCTGTTGCATTTCCTAGCATGAAGTCTTTTCCACTCTTGCCCACCCTGGGCCCAGTCTTCTTCTCTCCTGACCACCTCTGACCTGTAGCAGCTTCTGAAGCCGGAGAGCAGTCCAGTCCCGTAGGTAGAAGAGACAGTCTCGAGGGTGGTGGCCGTGCAGAGACTTTTTCACCCTGCAGTTAGGGTCTGGACATTTCTGGCAGAAACCCAGATGGGAGAGAGGAAGTTGGAGACTGTTGGGGTCCTGGCCTCTCAGGAACCCCTGCGTGAGGGGTGTATGGGTGAGGGGAGATGGAGACATTGGAGGAGCAAGCAAAGGGTAAGGGGATAGAGAGTTGTGCTTTACATCCCATTGACCTCTTCTCTTCCCTGGGGCCACTCCTCAATGGCCTCTGCCTCTCAAACCCAATGGAGGCCCCCACCCTTCCATCCCTTCGCCAACTCTCTGGGCTCACATTCTTGGCATAAAAGGCATTGTAGCAGCCGCTGCAGAACTGGTGGCGGCACTGGGTACAGTGAAAGTGCATGCAGCCTCCTCGGGCCAGGGCATACGAGAACTTGCATTTGGGGCAGTCTGCAAAGGACAAGAGGTCAGGGCTGGAGCTGCCGCTGCAACTCAAGGCCCTCAAGAAGAGAGCTGCTGGCAATGACAGGCTTCTGAGCAAATAGGCCAAGTGGGGCAGCCTTACCAATGCCATTTTCCTGAAGATACATTGCTAGGCCCTGGGCCTGGTATTCTGGGTCATTCATGCGTTTCCAGTTCTGGAAGTCCTCACAGCTCCGACCTCGGTGCTGCTCCTCCCACTGCCGGAGGGAAAGTAGGCTTCACGTGGGAGCTCTATCCCATCCCCTGGCCCTTCTTCCTAGCCCCTCCACTCACATCCAGTGGTCCCCAGCTTGGTTTATGTCACTGCCACCTACCATTTGCTCAGATCTAAAAATGAGAGGCCATCCTTGGTTCTTTCATTTTCTCCTACCACCTCACACTCCTTTTGCCTTGTTTCCACCCCACAGACCATCTCAACATTATCCCCTTTTCCTTCATCCCTACTGCTACCACTTTACTCCAGGTCACTATCAGCCCTTGCCTCAATTGCTTGCCCTGGTTACTAGTCTGTTTCCCATTCCTGCACCCCTAGGATCAATTCTCCCCATAGCTGTCAAAAGGACTTCAAAATTGTAAGTCAGGTAGCTTCCACAGTATTGGTGGTGTTTTTGGTCCCATGGTAGTCTCAGGTGTTCACTTTGTTTTAGACATGATGCAGATGAAATTTTTTTTTTTTTTTTTTGAGATGGAGTCTCGCTCTGTCACCCAGGCTGGAGTGCAATGGCGTGATTTCGGTTCATTGCAGCCTCCACCTCCTGGGTTCAAGTGATTCTCCTGCTCCAGCCTCCAGAGTAGCTGGGATTACAGGCACATGCCACCACACCTGGCTAATTTTCGTATTTTTAGTAGAGACGGGGTTTCACCATATTGGGCAGGCTGGTCTTGAACTCCCGACCTCAAGTGATCCACCCACCATGGCCTCCCAAAGTGATGGGATTACAGGCAGAAGCCACTGTGCCTAGCCAAATATTATACTTCTTAAAAGATAAATGTGGCTGGGCATAGTGGCTCATGCCTGTAATCCCAGTACTTTGGAAGGCTAAGGCGAGGGATCACTTGAGACCAGGAGTTGGAGGCTATAGTGAGCTGTGACTGCACCAGAGGACCCCAGCCTGGGTGAGAGTGAGTCCTTGTCTCTAAAAATAAATAAATAAATAAACGAAAGATAAATGAGATAGTATCACCCTTGCTTTTTCTCAGAATGAAGGCGGACGGATACCTGCCTCACTTGGCCTCCAGGGCTCTCCAGACCTGGCAGCTGGCTTCTCTCTGACCACCTGCCACTCCCACCTTGCTTTCCAGGCTCCAGCCACACAACACTTTTTTCTGACTCTGGTCCTTTCCATGTGTTGTTCTTTCTCTCCCAAATGTTCTCTGCGTGGCTGGCTTCTTTTTAATGTTTAGGCCTGAGCTTAAACCATTTTAGAGAAGACTTGTCTGACCTCTCTACCCTAAGTAGGTCCACTCTGTTACCCTGATCTCAGATTCCTGTTTGTTTTCTTCATAGAACTTAAGCCTATGTATAATTAGTTCCTCTGGCTTACTTCCCTTCCTTCCTCCTCCCCTTTCCTTTCTCTCCCGATTTCCTCCCTCCCTCTGCTTTCTTCCCTTTCTCCTTGTGCCTAGTCTTTCTGACTAGTCTGTAAGCTCTTTTGACCTCAGAGCTCATATCTATTTTGCTCTCCAGTATGCAAACTCCCCTGAGTCTAACACAGTACCTGGCAGTAGCTCAGCAAGTATTTCTGAAAGGATGAATGTGCCTCACCTGGCGCTTGCAGCGCACACAGAAGGTCTGGTGACACTGGGGACAAGTCGCCTCCAGCTGCTCACGCTCATATATGAAGCCAAAGGAGCACTGTAAGTACAAGAGCATAAAGTTATCAAAGGCCTGACATGGAACCATCCCCTGTCCCTCCGTAGTAGCTCCCCTGGGCAGGCCACTTACCTGGGCACACCACAAGAACTTGGGGTCCCGCATCAGCACACCCTCGGTCAGTTTCTTATGGAACAACGCATAGGCATCTGGCTCTAAGCTCTCTCGAAGCTGGGGACAGGATGCAGAGGTGGTGGGTGGGAGGGTTGCTATTCAAAGCTCAGGGTACCTGAGTCCTAGAGGGGCTGCAGTACCTGGATGTCAAGGGTAGAGAAGTAGCTGAGCAACTGTGTGTCATCGGTGAGGTCAGGGCGGCCACAGGCAGGGCACACCATGTCTGTGATGTGCTTCTCCTTCAAGGCGATGGTGAAGTGCTGGCGGAAGCAGTCAGGACAGATGGTGCACTCACAGGAAGTCAGGGCCTGCATCTGGAGGGTGAGGGGTTGGAGGGAGGGGGTCAGAAGCCACAGCTGCCAGCCTAGGGAAGAGGCAGTGGCCAGGTGTCTACTAAGAAATCAGGCTCTAATTAACAACTAGGCAGGGTTAACAACCTCAAGTGCCAGCAGGGGCCAGGCAGGCAACCTAAACATCTGAAGACAGTCAGGTGGAGGAAAATAGACAATGGTGACACCTAAGGTAAAGACAAAAGTACCTATAAAAACATTCATATTCCATTAAATATACAAGTAACATGCTTGAAATGACAAAACTATAGAGGTGGAGAACAGATTCATGGTTGCTGGGTGACTAGAAGTGGTGGCAGAAGGGTATAATTAAAGAGGTACATGAGGGAGTTCCTCTGTGGTGAGGAAACAATCTGTATCTTGATTATGGTGGTGGTTATATGTATCTATACATGGGACAGAACTGCACAGAACCACACATACACACAGCGGCACATCCACGTGAAAAATGAACAAGACCTATAGTAAAGCTAACGTTGTAGCAATGTCTATTTCTTGGTCTTGATATTGTACTATAATTATATAAGAAATCACCACTGGGGGTCGGGCATGCTGGCTCACACCTGTAATCCCAGTACTTTGGGAAGCCAAGGTGGGCGGATCACTTGAGGCCAGGAGTTCGAGACCAGCCTGCCAACATGGCAAAACCTTGTCTCTACTAAAAATACAAAAATTAGGCCAGGCACCATGGCTCGTGCCCGTAATCCCAGCACTTTAGGAGGCTGAGGCAGGCGGATCACCTGAGGTCAGGAGTTCCACACCAGCCTGACCAACATTGAGAAACCCTGTCTCTACTAAAAATACAAAATTAGGCAGGTGTGGTGGCGCATGCCTGCAATCCCAGCTACTCGGGAGGCTGAGGCAGGAGAATCGCTTGAACC
>NW_012110697.1:89463-107571 GCF_000951045.1 Mandrillus leucophaeus | reverse complement strand
ATGCCTGTACTCACAGCTATTCGGGAGGCTGAGACAGGGGAATCGCTTGAACAGGGAGATGGGGGTTGCAGTGAGCCATAATTGCGCCACTGCGCTCCAGTCAGGGTGACAGAGCGAGACTCCGTCTCAAAAAAATAAAGTCATCACTGGGTGAAGGTGAGTGAAAAGTACACAGGACTCTATGTACTATTTTTGAAACTTCCTGTAGATTCTACAATTATTTATTTAATTGATTTTGAGACAGAGTCTTACTCCATCACTCAGAGTGGAGTGCCGTGGCACAATCCTGGGTCACTGCAACCTCTGTCTCCCAGGTTCAAGAGATTTTCCTGCCTCAGCCTCCCAAGTAGCTGGGATTACAGGCACCCGCTACCACGCCTGGCTAATTTTTGTATTTTTTGTAGAGACAGGGTTTCACCATGTTGGTCAGGCTGGTTTCAAACTCCTGACCTCAGGTGATCCACCCGCCTTGGCCTCCCAAAGTGCTAGGATTACAGGTGTGAGCCACTGTACCTGGCCAACTTTATTTATTTATTTATTTACTTACTTACTTACTTACTTATTTTTAATTTCATTTTTTTTTTTTGAGATGGAATCTCATTCTGTTGCCCAGGTTGGAGTGCAGTGGCACAATCTTGGCTCACTGCAACCTCCGCCTCCCAGGTTCAAGCGATTCTCCTGCCTCAGCCTCCCGAGTAGCTGGGATAACAGGCACATGCCACCATGCCTGGCTAATTTTTGTATTTTTAGTAGAGACGGGGTTTCACCATGTTGACCAGGATGGTCTAAATCTCTTGATCTCGTGATTAACCCACTTGGCCTCCCAAAGTGCAGGGATTACAGGCGTAAGCCACCACGCCCAGCCCTTTATTTATTTTTTTAGAGATGGGAGTCTTATTATGTTGCCCATGCTGGTCTCTAACTCCTGGCTTCAAGGAATTCTCCCACCTCAGACTCCCAAAGCGCTAGGATTACAGGCATAAGGCATCATGCCCAGCAAAATACTTTTTGAAAACACATCCACAGTAGCGCTGTCACACACACACACACACAAATGAACAGTAATTTTTTTTTTTTTTTTTTTGAGACAGAGTCTCACTCTGTTGCCCAGGCTGGAGTGCAGTGATGCAATCTCTGCTCACTGCAAGCTCCGCCTCCTGGATTCATGCCATTCTCCTGCCTCAGCCTCCCGAGTAGCTGGGACTACAGGCACCTGCCACCACACTCGGCTAATTTTTTATATTTTTAGTAGAGACAGGGTTTCACCATGTCAGCCAGGATGGTCTCCATCTCCTGACCTCGTGATCCACCTGCCTTGGCCTCCCAAAGTGCTGGCATTACAGGCGTGAGCCACTGCGCCCGGCCTAGTAATTCTTTAATATCAGCAAATATCCAGTTTATAGGAACAAGCCCTTCTTAGCTCCCAAGCCTCCACGTACTCTAGGTCAGAGCAGTTACACTGGCTCTGTATGTGTTTTGTTTTGGTTTTACTCTGTATTTTTAAAATAATTGTAGAGGTCAAGAGTTCGAGACCAGCCTGGCCAATATGGCGAAACCCCGTCTCTGCTAAAAATATAAAAATTAGCCGAGTGTGGTGGCAGACGCCTGTAACCCCAGCTACTCAGGAGGCTGAGGCAGGAGAACTGCTTGGAGGAGGTGGAGGTTACAGTGAGCTGAGATTGCGCCACTGTACTCCAGCCTGGGGTCAAGACTGAAATTCCATCTCAAAAAAAAATAAATAAGTAAATAAAGTTTTACATTTTAGAGATATATACTGAAGCATTTATAAGCTATATTATGCCTGATATTTGATATAAAAATAACCGTCTGTGTATATATGTGAAATAAACACTGATCATATTTGTTGACAATTGCTGAAGCTTGATGATGAATACACTGGGAGTGGAAGGGTTGCAGGGGGATATGGGAATTTGTTATACAGTGTAGTACAACTTTTCTACTACTGCATGTTTGAAAATTTCCATAATAGGAAATTTTTTTTCAAGGGAGGAGATAAGCCTATTCCTGACCTCCCCCTCCCAGAAGCTTTCAGGGGTACATGGGCAACTGAAGAGCAGAAGACAGGATCAGAGATGGGGACTGGGGTAGGGTGGGGGTCCAAAAGAATAGAGTAATTCTTGGACCAGGTACTGTGGGGAGGGACTTACCCGGTTGTGGGGCAGGGCCCAGCCACACACAGCACACTCCTGGGCAAGCAAGCGGCGCAGGAAGGCCCGGTCCTGGCTGTGCCTTACAGCTTCTACCACGTCCCCCAACTCATAGTTCCTGGGTGTCTCCTGCAGCAATGACAGTGCCAGCTCTGCCCGACCCCAGCTGGGGAGTGCGTAGACTGCCAAAAGCCGCCTGACCAGGCTCTGCAATGTGATTCAGGTGGAGGGGGGAAGTGCTGTCAGACTCCAGGGACCCTTCCCCTCAGCTCCCTCTTGCTCCTCTAGGTGGACCCTTGGGTTTCTTGCCTCCTCCCAGCACCTGCTTGTCTGGCCCATCCCAGGAAGGGGTGGGCTCAGGGCCACTGTCCCAGAGGCGCTGGTGGAAGGGCTCTAGGCGTTGGCGCTGTAGCTCAGTCAGGGCCCGTGACACATCACCTCCATGCTGGAACAATGCCTGGAGAGACCCCTCCTCAGGCCCAAAGCCTAGAGACTGGAGCTCCTGCACCTGAAAGATGGGAGTGGTGAGAGGGAGTGAAGTAGGAAAGCAAGCAAGGGAGAATGTGAGAGATGCAGACTCTCGACCCTATCCCATATCCAGCACAGCTGATACCTTCCTTCGCCTGGTCCTCACACATTCCTCCACAGCTTCATCAAGGTTGCCATGACGATCCAGCCAGGCTTTCCGGGCCTCCTGACAGGAAAAGGCACCCAGCCCAGGGTCCTGCTGTCCAGCCAGCTCAGCCACCATCTCCAGCACGTAGGGCAGTTCTGAGCGCAACCACTGCAGAGGCACCTCAGTGCCCGAGTACTGCAGAGCCGAGAAGATCTCCTCTGGACAGGCACCTGCGGCTTCCCCTTCCTAAGGCACAGTCCTGCCCATCAGGCCCATCAGGTGGGGCACACCCTTCACCCACCCTCAGCCTGATCTAAGATGGTGACAGTGGCTCAGCTCAGACATATGGATCATGTCATCAGTGCACAGCATGGTAACTGCCTCAGTAACAAGGAGCTGCTGCTAACAATGACAAGGTTCATAGGAACTATTAACCACCTGCAGCATCTCCTTTCCCACACCAGCTCAGCCCTACCTCATCCCAAGCCCAGTCCTTACCCGGATCATGCTCACTAGCTGGAGGCCTTCCTCCCGCATCTTGTCTTGGCGCTGCTTCCCAGGGTCTCCACAGGAACTGGGCAGGGAGGCACTAAGGCGTTGTGGGGGCCCAAGCTTAGGGGGACCCTTTTCCAAAGAGCTGGCATAGGGCCGGGGGGCACGTTGTACTGGAATGGGGCTACTAGTCCGGTTGCACATTACACACACCCAGCCAGGGCTCGAGTTGCAGAAGGTACAGTGAATACAGTACCAGACATGACTCTGGGCAGAGGCCAGCAAAGTATCCCCCTGCTGGGAAGGCAGAGAGAATTATCCCTTTGACTGGCTGGCTGAGGTTCACAACAGAAATACAGGGAGTTGGGAGGAAGTGAAGGAAAACATGGGATAGAAAAGAAGAGAATGACTTGAGGTAACACACAATAAAGAGCTGGGAAGGCCAGGAACAGGTTACCTGAAGGGGTTGCAGGCAAATGCCAGCATCTCGGGAATCCACCACCAAGCTGGGAGGCTGGGCCAGCCGAGGTCGCTCACATATGGAACACAGCACAGCTGCTGCCTCATTCTCAAAGGTACAGCTCTGGCAGGCCCACCGACCCCTTGCAAGATCAGGTTCTAGGCCTCCAGTTCCTTGGGCACCCTCAGTTCCCAACCCCAACCCCTTACAGCCTCGGGGCCGATCACAGGCCACACAGAGCACTGCCCAAGGCTCATTTAGCATGGCACAGGCAGCACAGTGCCAGGGCAAACGAGCACTTGCAGGATTAGGGGAAGAAAGAGAGCTGTTCCCCAGTGCCAGCAGGGAGGTCGACTGGGGCCGTGGTTGGGCTGAGGCAGGTAAACTGTAATGGAAAAGCAGACATGGTCTACTGAAGTGGCACCTGGTGCCTGGATCCCTCACCTCTAAGCATTCCCCATTTCCTGGGTAACAACACATGTCTCTGGCCTTTGCACACATTGTCCCTGTCTCGAACACTCCTATACCCATAGCCTATGCAACATTTAAATGACAGTTTAAAGCTCACTTCTTCCTAGTAGACACTGCTAATACATGGCCTGACCTACACTAGATGTTTAAAATATTGCCACCTGATTCAGCTGACCCTTCAGACTAGGTTGCAAACCACCTACTACCATAACAACCGGGGTTACTATAATTGCTACTTGTTTGATGTATATGTCTATTATCCCCTTCAGGGTTCTGATTGGCTACTTCTCCTCTATTAAACAGTCTTTAGCACAGAAACTGGCAGGTAGTCCATAACCAAGTGATCTTAAGTTCTCTAAATTTCACTCACCCAGAAGAGAAACTCTCTCACCTGGGGCTTAGGTGGGTACCCTGGAGGACCCCAGGCAGGGTCTGGCGGAGGTGATGAGCACGGGATGGGTGTCCATGGAACAGGTGGTCACAGGCTGGACACAGGGCCTGTTTACAGGATGGGCAGTGCAGTGTGCCTGGGGCAGAACCACAGAGGAAGCAGGGACCAGGAGTGGAGCCTGGAGAGCAGGAGAGATAGAACATCTTTCCAAAAAAGACCAAGTTACATCTGAATCTGCTGTGGATGGGGGCAAATCACAAGACTACTTTTTAACACATCTGGCCCAAGGAAACAATTTTAATCTCTTTTAAAAAACAAAGAGGCCGGACATGGTGGTTCATGCCAGTAATCCCAACAATTTGGGAGGCTGAGGCGGGTGGATCACCTGAGGTCGGGAGTTCCAGACCAGCCTGACCAACATGGAGAAACCCTGTATCTACCAAAAATACAAAATTAGCCGAGTGTGGTGGTGCATGCCTGTAATCCCAGCTACCTGGGAGGCTGAGGCAGGAGAATCGCTTGAACCCGGGAGGCGGAGGTTGCGGTGAGTGGAGATCGCACCATTGCACTCCAGCCTGGGCAACAAGAGCAAAACTCTGTCTCAAAACAAACAAAGAAACACAAAGGAAGATAACCAAGAAGGCAGAGGAGCATCCCAAATTTCCATCAATATACCTTCCTACTTGGTCCCCAATTTAGGACCAATAATACCTGGGGCAGAGGGTGTGGTGAGGGGGCCAGGAGCAATCTCTCTCAATAGGGGGTCAAATTCTGAAAGCTGTAGCATCTGAAAAAGAAAGGGCAGGGAATGAACAAGGGTTTAGGGATACAGAGTCCCACAATTCCGGTTCCCTTTGTACACCAGCCCCTTTCCTGCCTTCCTTACATCATCTTCAACCTTGTCTTCCAACAGCTGCTCCAGTGCCTGCTGTCTTGGATGAGTATTCTGCAATAATACAGATAAAAACGGTTTCCACCTAGACCCCTAGAACAAAGCCCTCCCTCTAAGCCCTGGTCCCTTAACATTCACAGAGGGAAAATCAGTACCCGGAGCTCCCAGAATGCTGAACTACGCCCATAGTTCAGCAGCACAGGGGTCCTCAGACTTACTTGAGTTAGGCTGGGCTCCCCAGCCCTGGTGCATAAGTCCATCAAGACTAGAGGAGCATCTCACCTGCAATAGCAGGCTGAGCTCTGTCCGAAGCAGCAGTACTTCCAGTGTGACTGTAGCAACCTGGTGCTCATTTGGCTCCTCTTGCCCTTCGGGGAAGCTCAACCCATCTGGCTGCTCCTCTGTATAGCCATATAATCGCAGCACATCTCGGCCCCCCTGCCACACATTCACAACCAGTCACCACCCAGGAGGCTTCCTGCCTAGTAGGGCTGGACCCCTCCCCATTCAGCACAATCTCAGGCCTTTTCTAGCCAAACCCCAGCCCAGACCCAGCCCCCTCTCCCATAAGGCCAGGGGATTCACCTGCACAGCATCCACCGTGCTGCGAAAGACAGGGTTATTAAACTTGACGCCGCGCCAGTACCGGGGCCGCTGAGGGCTGAGAAGGTTGCGGCCATATTTCTCCAGGATGTTCAGGGCCGTGGACAGGGTACTGAGGTAGTTTCGGGGCTGGGAGCAATGAGAGCAGAGAGTTGTAAGCATAGCCCGGGCCTCAGGCCCTGGTGCCCCCTTCCAAGCGGGGCCGGGCCTCACCTCCCCATGGGCGTTGCAGCGGACCAGGCGTGCGGCGTCCAGCTGCAGGTAGCGGGCGGTTGGCGGCAGAGAGCTAGCTAGCAGCGGCCGGAGCTGCTCCAGGGAAAACGCCTGCCCGGAATCCCTCCTCAGGGCGCTCGCCAGCTCCTCGCGGGCCGCCAGGAAGGCCCGCTCCTCTTCCTCCCCCGGCATCCTGAGAAAGGAGTCAGCCCCAGCCTTGCCGCCCGCCGGGACCCGGTGCGGGCAGCGCGCGGCCCAAGCGCCGCCCCTCCCGTCTGGTGCCCGGCTTTGAGGCCCACCCCGGCCCGCGCAGCCGCCCCGGGTCACTCAGACCACGGTCATTCTCCAGCCCCCGGCCCAGCGCCAGGGTTAGCCGAGAACAGGAAGTACTAGGAAAGAGGGCGGGACAGCGACCCAATTTCAGAGGAACGGGCGGGGCTTAAGGTTAAGCTGGGAGCGAGTGTCCCGAAACCAGGGGGCGTGGCCAAGAGGGAGGGCCAGGTCCCAAGCAATGAGAAGGCAAATGGCTCCTGGCTCCTCCCTCAGCGCGCCCCAGCATCTTCCCTCAGTCAAGCGCTCTTCCCCGCCTTCCTCCAGTCTGGTTCCACCCCTTCCGGATAGCCCCAGGCGCGGGGTTATCCTATTCAGCTCAAAACCTTCCTTTTTCTAGCTGGACCAGTCCGCTACGCTCCGGGCCTCACCGGGGAAGTCCCACCCTGCAGGGGAACCGACTCTAGCCGGCCCTAGCCCCTCTTGAGCGAGTCCCGCCCCATCTCCGGTCTGTCCTGAAGGCTGAGGGAAGACCCTCACCCAGCCCCTGCCCTCTCCCTTCTAAGGGCGGCCAGCCCTTCTCCACCCCAGGCGCTCCCTCTGGCTGCCCCTCCTACTCGCTCTCATCTCTCTCCGTCCGCTGTTTGCGGTCGAGACTTCTTGGGGGAGCCCCGCCACTGGATACCCCCTTTGCCATACTCCCACCTCTCTTACCCCGACCCTGGACTTCTCGTGGGCCCTAGCTATAAGCCCCGCCCCTCTCCAAGGGACAGCCCCCGCTCCAGTCTCCGCGGTCCCACTCACCCCAGCCCCTCCCTCGGGCAGCCCCTGGGCTTGTGACCCAGCCAGCACCGCCTCTCCTAGTGGCAACTGGCTGGGAATGGCTGAGGGGCTACCTACTGCTTGCGGCCTGCCGGGGGAGGAGGGAGGCGGAAAGAAGAAAGGGGGCGGGGTTGAGGGGGGCGGGCCTGGACCTGGGGAGTGAAAGCGAAAGCCCGGGCGACTAGCCGGGAGACCAGAGATCTAGCGACTGAAGCAGCATGGCCAAGCCGTGTGGGGTGCGCCTGAGCGGGGAAGCCCGCAAACAGGTAATGGTGAATCGGAGGCCAGGAACGGGTCATAGAGCCCTCTTGGGGGGAGGCCGAGCTGGGTGGTTCAGGGGACCAAAGCAGTGCCAGATAACTCCCCCAATCTCGCTAGTGCCTTCACTTCTCGGGGATTCCCAGATTCCTGCCCTCTGACTGCAGTGAGTAGGAGCTTCCAGGGGAAACTGGCTTGTGGTGAGAAAGGCCTGAGCCACAGTTGGAGGGCACCCTGTTGTGGGTGGAAGCTTTTGACAACCCAGACCCTTAACCAACATCCGGGTACTACTCTCTGTGTAGGTGGAGGTCTTCAGGCAGAATCTTTTCCAGGAGGTAAGTCTCTGGATTTCAGCGATTTGACCCAGAATCTTAGACCAATACTTGAGGATAACAACCTCTCCTAATGACCCCCCCAAGTCACCCTAGACTTAACCCTACTTCCCTTACCAAGCCTTCACCCAAAGTAACCCCGGAATTATTGATAGCTACCTTTAATCTGACCTTTCTTATGACTCTCCCCACTTCTGGCACTTCTCCCCTCTTTTGATGTGGAGGAAAAAATCCATGGCTCCCAAAGCAGGAATAGCACAGTCCTAACCTTAGTTCTGCCACTTACCAGCTTGGGCAAGTCCTTTCATTTTCAGGTCTTCAGTTTCCTCATTTGCAAGTCTTGGACCCAGTGATTTCCAAAGGCCCTTCCAGTTCCATTTGTCAGACATCTCATTGAGCATATTCTGTGATTCCCCTCCCTTGCAATGTAACCCACAGGCTGAGGAATTCCTCTACAGATTCTTGCCACAGAAAATCATATACCTGAATCAGCTCTTGCAAGTGAGTAGTGTGGCCCCCTCCTGCCCCTTCCCATGTCCTCTCTCCCCTTTGCCCATCCTCTCTAGCTAACAACTGGATTCAGCATGCAGAGAATAGTTTCAAGTAGTGGACTGGGAATATTAGGATGGCGTGAGGCATGAGCCTAGGTTGGGAGGCAGAGGGCAAGTGGGATGTATGGAGGGAAGGCTGTGACCTAGGATGAAGGGAAGAGACTGGGCAGCCCCTGACAGTGAACTCTGTGCAGGAGGACTCCCTCAATGTGGCTGACCTGACTTCCCTCCGGGCCCCACTGGACATCCCCATCCCAGACCCTCCACCCAAGGATGATGAGGTGAGGCATTCAGGGTGCAGGACTTGGACTATAAACCCAATGGAGATGATAGCCCTTCAACCTCTGTGACTTTTCCAAAGCTACTTTCCCCCTTTTTTGTCTTAGATGGAAACAGATAAGCAGGAGAAGAAAGAAGGTAAGAGAGATAAGAGGTGACTAGGGAAGGGGAGATGGCACATTGGCTGCTGGATGAGAAAGGACCTGAATCCCCTCTTTCTCACAGTCCCTAAGTGTGGATTTCTCCCTGGGAATGAGAAAGTCCTGTCCCTGCTTGCCCTGGTTAAGCCAGAAGTCTGGACTCTCAAAGAGAAATGCATTCTGGTAAGCCTGGGAAATGGGGGAGGTGGAAAGAGAAGATACACAAAGTGAGGCCCTGGACTCCTCCATAGATACAAGTCCTTCATACAGAGACCTAGTCCTGAAAAAGAAAACTTCCTTCTGTGCCTTGGGCTTAGATCTCCTTTGTTCTCATTCTGTTAGACCTCTCTTATCACAATGGTACCCCCAAAATTAGAGACTGTGCAGTATCCACTCTGTAACCTCAGAACCTACTGCTCTATCGGGTTCATAGTAGAGGTGGCATGATATAGTGAGTGAATTGTTTTAAAAGATTGGACCCTAGAGAGAGACTGCTTAGGTTCAAATCATGATTCTATCAGTTACCTAGCTGGTAACCTTAAGTAAGTCACTTAGACATTCTGTGACTCAGTTTTTTCATCTGTTAAATGGATACAATAAATATGTGTCTCTGATGGTTGCTGTGATGATTAAATGAAATAAATACATGACACAGCGCTGGTGTGTAATAAGTAGCCAATTAAATATAACAATTTTTTAGTAAGTGACAATAATAGGAAGAACTCAGTATGTTTGTTGAATAATTCTTACATGATACCTCTTAACACAGGTGATTACATGGATCCAGCACCTGATCCCCAAGATTGAAGATGGAAATGATTTTGGGGTAGCAATCCAGGTAAGAAAAGGGTAACTGAAGACACTTAGAGTGGGGAGAGCCTCGGAGGTTGAGCTAGACATGAACCAGAAGGAGGAGGAAGATAGTGTATGAAATGGGGAGGACATGAAGTGTTGTCTTTGCCTCCCGTGTCACCACAGGAGAAGGTGCTGGAGAGGGTGAATGCTGTCAAGACCAAAGTGGAAGCTTTCCAGACAACCATTTCCAAGTGAGGGCAGCTGGAAGACCAGCATTGGGGGCAGTAGGAGCATTTCTTTGGGACCCCCAAAGCTAGGCATCAGGATGATGGGAGACTTTGGGAAGGGTCTGAGGGAGTACATCTCCCTGAACACTCATTCCTGTGGTATTTCCTTGCTTCTGGCAGGTACTTCTCAGAACGTGGGGATGCTGTGGCCAAGGCCTCCAAGGAGACTCATGTAGTGAGTGGATAGTCCACCAGCCTTTTAGCTGGGGGTGGGACGAGGAGGTGTGGAGAAAGAGGTCCTCCTTGTCTTGTTTGTGACTTTCCCAATGTGTAGAATATTTAGCTAAAAGCATTGCCTAGAAAAACCGATTAGGGCTTCAACGACTTTGACCCTTTTCTCTGCTCAGTCCCTTGGGATCCTATTTCTTGGTGCTAAGAAGGGGTTCATTCTCAAGTTAACTTGTTTCCTATGAAAGGAAACCAGACTCATGTCCCAGCCTCCCATGGGACTGACACAGCTTTGCCTCCCACACTGCAGATGGATTACCGGGCCTTGGTGCATGAGCGAGATGAGGCAGCCTATGGGGAGCTCAGGGCCATGGTGCTGGACCTGAGGGCCTTCTATGTGAGTCTGGAGTAAGGCCTTAGGGGAGGTGGATGAGTAGGGGCGGGCAGGGGATTGGCTAAGAACCTGACTCTTGCACTCTGGCCTTCTCCCAGGCTGAGCTTTATCATATCATCAGCAGCAACCTGGAGAAAATTGTCAACCCAAAGGGTGAAGAGAAGCCATCTATGTACTGAACCCAGGACTAGAAGGAAAATAAATGATCTATATGTTGTATGGATTCCCTTCCTGCATGTGTCATTCATTCAAAAAGCATTTATTGAGGTGGCACCTATGTCCAGAATGAAGATGAATGTGGTGGGAAGGGGTGGGTGTCATGACTTAGATGCCCACTGTAATCTTTTTTTTTTTTTTTTGAGATGGAGTCTCACTTTGTCGCCCAGGCTGGAGTGCAGTGGCACGATCTCGGCTCACTGCAAGCTCTGCCTCCTGGGTTCACGCCATTCTCCTGCCTCAGCCTCCGAGTAGGAATTACAGGCGCCCGCCAGCACGCCCCGCTAATTTTTTGTATTTTTAGTAGAGACGGGGTTTTGCTATGTTGGCCAGGCTGGTCTTGAACTCCTGACCTCAGGTAATCCACCCACCTCGGCCTCACAAAGTGCTGGCACTGCAAGGCGTGAACCACTGCTCCTGACCTGGACTTCTTCTTAAGGGCTGGGAGGGAAAAAAATAATGCTTCCAAGGCATTGTGGTGAAGGAAATACACCGCAGGACATTATGGGACATTATGTAAGTTTTTCTTACTGTCCTCCCCTACACCCCCTTCAGCCAATCACTGTCTTTATCTCTGCTTTTCAAGATTCAGCCCTGGGCTGAAGACAAGGGTTCCTTTGCTGTGATCTTGCTATAAACTCCATGGGATTGTTCTTTAATTCAGGGCCTTATCCTGTCATAAAATATGACATAAGAACGTGCTGCGAAGCACTGGACAGGCTGGAAGCCTGCCCCCATACATATCTCATTAAAACCTTAAAGGAACATGGGCAAAAGATAAACCAAGGGCAAGAAAACCTGCAGTCGCGAAGGTAACACGGATCATTAGTGACAGAGCCGATCTAGAGTACAGATCCACTCGTCCCATAATAGGCGCAAGGCGGTCTGCTTTGCCCGCAGCCCTTCGGAACACCCGGCTACGGGTTAGCGCTCCATCCCCGGGGCTCCGCGGAGCGGGTGGTGGTGGGCAACACAGGTTAACAGGCAAACCCAACCAGCAACGAGAGCGGAAGTCGGGGAACCTAGCCAATAAGAGTGCGGGCAATTTTCTTTGCTTCACAATGGAGGGTTCTTTCCAGTCCGCTGGAGACAAAGGCGGGGCAAAGTTGGGGTGCGGCCGCTGATTGGACAAATTGAAAGCCTTTAGCCCTATCAAGGAGCACCACGTGGGCGGGACTTTTTGTATTTTTAGTAGAGACGGGGTTTTGCTATGTTGGCCAGGCTGGTCTTGAACTCCTGACCTCAGGTGATCCACCCACCTCGGCCTCACAAAGTGCTGGCACTGCAAGGCGTGAACCACTGCTCCTGACCTGGACTTCTTCTTAAGGGCTGGGAGGGAAAAAAATAATGCTTCCCAGGCATTGTGGTGAAGGAAATACACCGCAGGACATTATGGGAAAGATTCATCTGTAAGTTTTTCTTACTGTCCTCCCCTACACCCCCTTCAGCCAATCACTGTCTTTATCTCTGCTTTTCAAGATTCAGCCCTGGGCTGAAGACAAGGGTTCCTTTGCTGTGATCTTGCTATAAACTCCATGGGATTGTTCTTTAATTCAGGGCCTTATCCTGTCATAAAATATGACATAAGAACGTGCTGCGAAGCACTGGACAGGCTGGAAGCCTGCCCCCATACATATCTCATTAAAACCTTAAAGGAACATGGGCAAAAGATAAACCAAGGGCAAGAAAACCTGCAGTCGCGAAGGTAACACGGATCATTAGTGACAGAGCCGATCTAGAGTACAGATCCACTCGTCCCATAATAGGCGCAAGGCGGTCTGCTTTGCCCGCAGCCCTTCGGAACACCCGGCTACGGGTTAGCGCTCCATCCCCGGGGCTCCGCGGAGCGGGTGGTGGTGGGCAACGCAGGTTTACAGGCAAACCCAACCAGCAACGAGAGCGGAAGTCGGGGAACCTAGCCAATAAGAGTGCGGGCAATTTTCTTTGCTACACAATGGAGGGTTCTTTCCAGTCCGCTGGAGACAAAGGCGGGGCAAAGTTGGGGTGCGGCCGCTGATTGGACAAATTGAAAGCCTTTAGCCCTATCAAGGAGCACCACGTGGGCGGGACTTCAGGTGCCAGTTCTGCAGGGAGCTGCAGCTTGCCCTGTCTCCCAGGCAGGCGCTGAGTCGCAACCGCCAGCTAGGGGCTCGGGAAGGCGGGGCTCGGATGCAATCGGGACCTCCTCCTGGGCTGGGCTTCGGGCGGACTCCCGGACCCCGGGCGCCGGGAGCCGGCGGGCTACCTGCGAGTCGAGTTAGCGTTGTAGCCGAACCGAAGTGAGAGGGCACCGGGAAGGGTCAAAGAGGGTGCCGAAGCGCTGGAAGGAGCTTCACGGACGCGAGCTAGGCACCGGCTCGCCTAATTCGGCACTAATCCGGCTTGCTGCTTCCCGGCCAGGCCCCACTCGCCATGGGGGAGGTGGAGATCTCGGCCCTGGCCTACGTGAAGATGTGCCTGCATGCTGCCCGGTACCCACACGCCGCAGTCAACGGGCTGTTTCTGGCGCCAGCGCCGCGGTCCGGAGAATGCCTGTGCCTCACCGACTGTGTGCCCCTCTTCCACAGCCACCTGGCCCTGTCCGTCATGTTGGAGGTCGCCCTCAACCAGGTGCCTCCGTTGGATGCCCATCCCCCACCGCGAACCCACCCAACACCCCAGCCCAAGTTAATCCCCGGTCCCTTGGCAGCAGTGCGCATCCACAAAGCCAGCGGCACAATTTAATTACTGATGGCCCCTTTCCCACGACAGGTGGATGTGTGGGGAGCACAGGCCGGTCTGGTGGTGGCTGGTTACTACCATGCCAATGCAGCTGTGGACGACCAGAGGTGAGTGGCGTAGCCAGAGGAAGAAGGAAAGGATTATGGGGGGTTGCGGGTTGGAGGAATAGAGGGCGAGGATGCGTGGGGCATTGGGTGGAGGGGGGCACACAAGATGAACCAAGGTCATTCCTTCTATCTTTCCTTCATCAAACGCTTAGGAGCAGGGGTTTTACACCAGGCACTATGCTGGGTACTGGAGTGAGGAAATATAAAGATGAATAGGACAGAGCCCTGCTCTGGAGTGCCGTTTCGGCGGGGAGGACAACTGTGTATCAACAGACTGATTTTGTTTTTTTTTTTTTTTTGAGACGGAGTCTCGTTCTGTCGCCCAGGCTGGAGTGCAGTGGCGCAATCTCGGCTCACTGCAACCTCCACCTCCTGGATTCAGGATTCTTCTGCCTCAGCCTCTCGAGTAGCTGGGATCACAGATGAGCGCCACCGTGCCTGGCTTTTTTTAATTATTATTTTTATTTTTTTGTTTTTAGTAGAGACGGGGTTTCGCCGTGTTGGCCAGGCTGGTCTAGAACTTGACCTCAGGTGATCCACGAGCTTCAGCCTCCCAAAGTGCTGGGATTACAGGCGTGAGCCACCACTCCTGGCCAACAGACTGATCTTGCTTTAACTGAGGTGTCCCCCAGGTGCTGAAAGAACAGAGAAATCCCAACCAGCAACTTCAAAAATAAGGCAGTTTCCTTATATATATAGGAAAAGACAATTATATATATATAAATCATATACATGAAGCAGATTAGAGATACTGTTTTGTAATTTGCGTTTCTCCCTCACTTAATAAATACTTGACATCATCCCATTTCCACAGCAAGATCTACCTTTCCCTAACAACTGTATAGTCTGAATATGGATGTACTGTGATTTATTTAATGCTTCAAACATTGAGGTTGTTTCCAATGTTTTATTACAGACACTGTCCTATTATTACCGTAAATTCTTTATAAGTAGAATTTCTGGGTTAGCATATGTATAATATGTAGTATGTATACAGTTTCAATTTGGATGGTTATGCCAAATTACCTTCCAAAAAGACCACCTTTGGTTTCCACTCTCACCAGCAGTATCTGAGCACCTGTTTCCCACAGCACTCAAGCATCAAGCAGTCGTACATCAAGCATCCAGCAGGCCCGATCCCCGCAGGCCACCTACAGGGAAAGGCCACAGCTGCGCCCACATCTATGAGACCTGGGAGGCCCAGCTCAAATGGATGGGTTTTGCCCACAGTTGGCTCCTCACTCCTCTGATCTTCCCTCTACACAGCCCTGGGCCCCTGGCCTTGAAAATTGCTGGGCGAATTGCAGAATTCTTCCCTGATGCAGTACTTATTATGGTGAGACTTGGGTTTCTGGGTGGGGAGGTGAAAAGAAAGTAGGGTGAGGGGACCCTTGAAACTCTCACTTGCCCTTCTTTGTCCACTCAGTTGGATAATCAGAAACTGGTGCCTCAGCCTCGTGTGCCCCCGGTCATCGTCCTGGAGAACCAAGGTCTCCGCTGGGTCCCTAAGGATAAGAACTTGTGAGTACCCCACTCCCTCTCTCTCTTCTTAGAAGCCCAAGATTCCTGGGTCTCCTCTGTCCTTGGCCCTGCCCCAAGGGTCTTTCTCTAGACCCAATCTCTGTCAAGTCTGTGTCTGGCCCCACTACTTGCTGTTTGACCTCCATGGGGGTTGCTATTTCAGAGTCATGTGGAGGGACTGGGAAGAGTCACGGCAGATGGTGGGAGCTCTACTGGAAGATCGGGCCCACCAGCACCTTGTGGACTTTGACTGCCACCTTGACGACATCCGGCAGGACTGGACCAACCAGTGGCTCAACACTCAAATCACCCAGTGGGTTGGTCCCACTAATGGAAATGGAAATGCCTGAGCCAGGGCCAGCAGGGTCCAGATCCAATAAAGAGACTTGGGCTGATGGGCAGTGGTATAACTATATTTATTGTGCCTGGGAGGCAAGATGAGGGAAAAATCTCAACAGAAGCAAGTTTGGGGAAAATCTGGAGTCCCCAGTAAAAAGTAGGAAGGTCTCTGCTGTACCCATCCCAGAATGGGAGAGAGGGCTCTCAATAGATCATTCCCTTTGTTTCTCCCCTGGGCTTCTTGAGCTTCTCGAAGTTCTTCAGGATGATGTCATATAACACAGCCTACAGGGCCAGGGAGGAGTGGAGGTCAGTCAGAGGCCTCCAGTGGCTCTGTGCCCCATTTCTAGCCTTGTGGAGAAGCTGCGCTTTGTCACCCTTTACCCCCAGCCTGCAGGGTCAGGGAGTGCATGGCCTGGGAAAGCTGCCTCTGCCCACCCCTGCCCTCGCCTCCTCACATAAGCATTGCGGATCTCCATGACCATCAGCCGGATGTCCCGGTACTCTGCCTCATCCAGCTCATGCACCAGCTGCCGATAATCACCCTGTGGGAAGCTCGGGTCAGGCCTGACCTTACATGAGTCCTTCCCTCATGCACCCTGACCCGGGCCTCACCTACCACATGGGGCTGCTTGGCTGCTTTAGTCACTGCATCACCACGCTCAGAGAAATACCTGTGGAAGGAGAAGTGTGTATGGAGTAGAAGAAGAAGGAGGTCTCTGTCCCAAAACAGACAGTGTGTACATGGGTGGTCACTCACTTAGAGATTTGGGTGTGGAAGCCTTCTAGCTTGGTGTGGAGGCTGGTCATCAGCTCAAACACCTTCTCCTAGGGAAAAAAAGCAAGGGGGAAAGTAGAAGGAAGCATGGACTAGAAAAGAGCAGGGAAGTGGGGCAGCGCTCTCACCTGGACAGCCACTCCAAAATTGTTACCATCCTCAATCCGAGGTATCTGCAGCTGCAGCCAGGTGGTGACCTGGGAAGAGGGAATGGCGTAATGCCACATCAGCCCTCTATCCAATTCCGTTTCATATTCTCCCTTGCTTCCCTCCCCACACTGGGTGGAGGCATGCCAGGTCTCTCCTGAGCCTCAGAGCCCGGACTTCTGGTTTCACTTGCTGTGCCCTCTCTTGCTAAAACCTGGCATGTGCCAGGCCCTAAATGGCAGGGACTAAGAGGACAATCGTTTGACTTAAAGCCTGAGAGTTGAAGGGGGAGGGCCTACCAGGTTGAGCTGCTCAATGACATCCTTGATCTCAGGCTTCAAGCGCTGCAGAAGGACCAAGATCTTTTCATTGCAGTTCACTGGGCCACAGGGAGGACCTAGAGAGTGAGCAATGGGTCAGTCACATGATTGAGCCTGTGTGAGGGTTGAAGGGGAGAGTAGAAAGAAATCCCTAGGAGGAGCTCCTGTGGGTGGGACTCAAGTCTCTTCCCACAATTGTGGTTTCAAGTACCTTTGTCTTCATCCTCCCCCTTCTTCTTTTCATCCTTGTCTTCCTTCTGCAGAAAAAGAGGGGCTCATGAGAGTCAGAACTAAGGTTGATTACCCCCATGGTTGGATCCCTTCTCCCAGGTCTTCCCAGTTTGCCTCCTGCTGTTTCTTCCGTTCCTCTTTCTCTTTCTCCTTGACTGGATCAGGCACTGGGATGTCCAACGGGGCCTTCAGATTGCTCAGGTTGGCTTCATTGAGAGCTGGCTCCTGGTGTAGAGTGGGAGGAGGGCTGGAGGTGAGGGGGTTCCTTTCACCTCACTCTCACAGCTCCTGACCCTTCTCTTGGCCTTTACTCCCTAGCTCCCTGCCCAGCCGCGGTACCTTTAAAAATGCATCCAGCTCAGAAATCTTCTTGGGGAAATAGCTCCCGAGCAGGTTCTCTGTCTGTGTGTGAGGTGGGATGGAGAAGGATGGGAGTCAGCATCAAATGCCCATCCTAGGTGGTGAGGCAGGGTTGAGCCGTAGGAGTTGGGTAGGGGTGGGGCCGCTGATGGGGCATGTCTTACCTTGGTACAGAGGTCTTCACGAAACACATCCACCTGTGGGGCACATGCATCCCTTCAGAAACTTGGCTTTAAGGCCAGTTCATTTGAGGACAGTTCCCTAAGGGTTACGTAGGGCCTGACCTGGGGAAGGGTGGAGGGGATCCCTCTAAGGCCAGACCTGAAGAAAGCGAGATGGATGCCTGTGGCGTGGGTTGGGGTGGTGGAGGAGTGGAACTCTGCAGACCTGGATCTACGGAGAGTGGAATGGGTATCCCTAGGGCTGGATACGGGGGATGAGAACATTCCTGGCAGTGAAGGGCCAGTGGTTCACGTGAGAACAGATCCCTGGGGTCGCCTGGCAGGTGTGAGGAGGGGTGCTGAGAGCCCTCTGCGAGCAGGACAGGGACGGGGTGGGCCCCGGGACCCTCCCTAAGGGAAAGGCCACGAGGTAGCTGGGGCAGTCCCGCATCCAGTCTGTGTGTGGCCCTGGCTCCAGGCCAGCGGAGTTCCCCTCCACGCCAGCTCTCCGCTTCACCTCACCCCACAGAACCACGGCCGCCTCGCCTGTCCCCGCAGGCAGCAGTCACGGCCCTCCCCGGGGCGCAGGTGCTCCGGGAGCGCCA
>NW_012110697.1:32121-89043 GCF_000951045.1 Mandrillus leucophaeus | reverse complement strand
CCCGCCTCCCGCCTCCCGCCTCTCGCCACTCGCCGCCCGCCCTCCGAGAACGCCGGGTCCTCCCATCGTCTAGTCTAAGCCAGTCTCTCCGCGCCCCGCCCTCCACCTTCCACCTCCCAACTGGCTCCACACCTGCTGTCTTCTTCCCCTGCTCCGCCTGGGACAGATAAGTCTTACTTAGGGCTCTTCTGTCTTTCCCCAGAGATGGAATAAGACCTGGCCTCTCTTTCCTAGCCTTGATAGCGTGGGCCTCTGGCTCTGCCGACATCCTCCGCACCTGTAGCAACACCGGCACCAGAGCCGACAGCATCCCTATCCAAGCCCGGACCAGCTCTCTCCTGGACCACCGCGGCATATGCCATTCTACAACCCACTCTCACAGAGCAGCGGGTTCATGCCTCTGTCTGGCTTAAAACCCTTTCTTAGCTGCCTGTTGACCTTAGAATGAAATCCAAAAGGCTGTTGCAGCTGTCTCCCCTTTAAGTTCACTTTCTACTACTTGCCCCTTCATTCATTACACTTGCAAATACTCGGGCTATTTGTTTCCCAAATGTGTCATGTTCATTCCTGCCTCAGGGCCTTTGCCCTTGCTAATAATCCCTTTGTCTAAAACACACTTACCCTGGGTGTTGTCATTCGGTTCTCAGTTTAGATGTCACCTCTTCAGAGACAACTATTTTCATCATCCTCTATAAGGAACCTCCCTCCAAATGCATTACAAATCAGCCTGTTTTAGTACATTCATAGCATTTATCTCTGATATTAGCCCGGTTTTTCTTTTTTTCCCCCAGGATAATTCACTGATTTAAACCAGGTTTTGGCAAACTGTGTGTGTGTGTGTGTGTGTGTGTGTGTGTGTGTTGGGGGACAGAGTCTCACTCTGTCGCCCAGGGTGGAGTGCAGTGGCACGATCTCAGCTTACTGCAACCTCCGCCTGCTGGGTTCAAGCGATTCTCCTGCTTCAGCCTTCGCAGTAGCTGGGACTACAGGCGCGTCCCACCACGCTCGGCTATTTTTGTATTTTTAGTAGAGATGGGGTTTCACCATGTTAGCCAGGATGGACTCGATATGCTGACCTCGTGATCCGCCCGCCTCGGCCTCCCAAAGTGCTGGGATTACAGGCATGAGCCACTGCGTCTGGCCAGCTTTTTCTATAAAGAGCCAGAGAGTAAATTGTAGGCTTTATGGGCCTTACAGTGTCTGTCTACTCAACTCTGCCATTGTAGCAGGAAAGCTGCCATATGTAAATGAATTAGTATGGTGAGATCAATAAAACTTTACAGACACTGGACTGAATTTCATGTAATTTTTTCCTGTAATAAAATATTCTTTTTCTTTTGCTTTTCCAACCATTAAAAAATGTAAAAACGGCCAGGCACAGTGGCTCATGCCTGTAATCTCAGCACTTTGGGAGGCCGAAGTGGGCAGATCACTTGAGGTCAGGAGTTCGAGACCAGCCTGACCAACATGGTGAAACCCTGTCCCTACCAAAAATACAAACACTAGACAGGTGTGGTGGTGGGGGCCTGTAATCCCAGCGACTCGGGAGGTTGAGGCAGGAGATCACTTGAACCTGGGAAGTGGAGGTTGCAGTGAGCCAAAATTGCACTCCAGCCTGGGCAACAGAGTGAGACTCTGTCTCAAAATAATAATAATAATAATAAAAACGTAAACAGCGTTTTACCTTTTTCTTTTTAAAAACTTTTTGTAGAGACAGGGTCTCACTATCTTGCCCAGGCTAGTCTCAAACTCCTGGGCTCAAGTGATCCTGTTGCCTCAGCCTCCCAAAGTGCTGGGATTACACTGCTATCACCGCCAGGTCTCTGCCTTAAAAAAAAAATATATATATATATACACACACACACACACACACACACACACACATATATATAAAATTATTTAATTATTAGCTCGCAGGTCATACAGAAACTGGCCACAGGAAGGTTTAGCCAAAGTTTGAGGAATTAGCCAAAGTTTGCTAATTCCTGGTTTAGAGGATAGATGATATACCCATATTGCCTAGCTTTGTAATCATGGCTCCTCTGTTTATTAATTGTGAACAAGTTACTTAACCTCTGTGTCTCAGTGTTTGCAACTGCACAATGGGAACACTACTATCTCATTTTTTTTTTTTCCAATCAAGATCAGTACAACTTACCTCATACTTTTATTGTTGTGGGGACCAAATGTGTTTTTTTTTTTTTTGAAACAAGAGTTTCGCTCTTGTTGCCCAGGAGGGAGTGCAGTGGCGCGACCTCAGCTCGTTGCAACCTCTGCCTCCCAGGTTCAAGCGATTCTCCTGACTCAGCCTCCCAAGTAGCTGGGATTACAGACGCCTGCCATCATGCCTAATTTTTTTTGTTTGTTTGTATTTTTAGTAGAGATGGGGTTTCACCATGTTGGTCAGGCTGGTTTTGAACTCCTGACCTCAAGTGATCTGCCCACCTCGGCCTCCCAAAGTGCTAGGATTATAGGCGTGAGCCACTGTGCCCAGCCGTATGTGTTAACTTTTATGAAGAACTTACAGACACTTAGAAAAGTGCCTGGCAGAGTAAACGCAGTGCAAGTGTTTTGCTATTATTTGTGTGTCTATTATCTGCCCTCCCCAGTTAGCGCATATGCCTCCAAACAGCAGAAATCTTGTTTTATTTACATGGCATAGAACTATGCTAAGCTCAATAAACATTTGTTAAATAGATGAGCACATACAGACCCCCTACGGGGAAGACAGGGTAGGAAGAGTCCCTGAGAGGAGTGCCCAGATAGGTAGGCCCCTGAAGAGGGAGAGTGGAGATTCAGTGGAGAAGGCAGGAAAAACAATCAAACAGGCTGGAAATGGAGCAACTACTCAGCAAGAATGATGCCCACACCTGAGGGCACCATTACCTGCGTTAGAAGCACCATTCCTGGATATCTCAGTCCCCAGATAGCTTAAAGTTTGCAAAAACTAGGAGACTGAAAGGACAGCTAGAGGGATGGAGGTCAAGCATAAGGAAGGACATTCAAGGTTGATGAGAGCAAGGAATGGCTGGGAAATCCTAGTGACTACCAGACCCTCTTCCCACCCTTTCAAGGACCCAACCAAATGATGAGAGGAGGCAGAGCCAGGCCCGATGGCTTTTATTTCTTTCAGTTATGCTTGCGGCTGGAGTGGGGACGGGGGAAGAGCCCATGGCCTGGACTCCCTGGAGACCAGGGCTGATGATACCAGCTGCCATAGGTGAGGTACCAGGCGAAGGTGCCCACTGCGGCACCCACCACCTTGTGAGTGTACTGGTGGAAATAGATGACAGTACAGAGCAGCAAGAAGTTCCAGAGGCCCAGCAGCAGCACGTTCAGCAGGAAGACAAGGCGCAGGGGGGCGCCAGCAGGCAGCCCATGGGCCAGGTACTTGGCGAACACAGCTGCTTCCTCTGCCATAAGCAGGCAGCAGAAGGTGAGCAGGAAGGTGTGGGAGGAGACCGTGTAGCCCCGCCACTGGTGGCCAGCCGCCAGGCAGCTGCGGCGGTCAGGCAGCTCGTGGAGCAGCAGACCCTGGGGCAGTGGCTCGAAGCAGGAGCCAGTCAGGTCCTCGATGAGCAGGAAGGCTCGGCCAGCTCCCCGCCACACGGCTGCTCCCACCACCAGTCGGCTCAGGTGTCTGGCAGTTACTGCCACGCGCCGTGTAGCCAGAAACACCACCAGCAACACAAAGCCCCCTAGGAAGGTGCATGTCCAGCCCCAGGCTGAATTCACAAATTTTCTGTGGGCAAAGAGGGGAGACTATTGAGACCCCAAGCGCCATCTCCCACCCTGGTCTGTGCTCCCATCACTGCACTCTCTCCAACCCTACACATCACCACTGGTTCTCTCCTTGCCGTACCCTTTACAGCCCCCAGTCATTTAAACTTTGCCATCTCCTTGGAGGACCGTTCAGCATTCCAGGGTACATATTTCCTCTTTAGTCCTGTTCCTGACTTCCCCTATACCCCAGGGTTCTGTTCCCTTCCCCCTCCCCTGACCTTCTCCTCAACCTCCTAGCCTATTTTTAGTGTTCAGACTGGCAGGAGGACAGAAGCCTGGAGAAGGGAGCTAGGATCCCAGAGTGCAGGGACCCAGCTCCCACAGCCTTGAGTGGACTCACATGTTGAAGAAGTTGCCGTGGCTGGCGAAGATAGTCCGAGGGTTGACATGGAACTGCAGAAGGGGCCCAAAGATGACCACTGCTGCCAGCCAGGCATGGTAGAGGCGCCGTAAGCAGGGGCTGCCCAGAAGGCGGGCGGCCTGTTCGCTTCCAAAGTACAGCAAGGCAGAGGCCACCCAGAGAAGCACCTTGACCAGGCAGCCCAGCAGTGCCCGGATTCGGGCCCCGGCCCCCAGCCCTGCCCCCACCACCGGCCCCCGCTCCATGTTCCCTCCCCTCCCCACTAGCTGCTTGCTCTGCTGGGCAGCTGAGGAGGGGCTGATGGGGCCCCCCCGGACAAGGATAGGCAGTGACAGGTGTGGCAGACACAAGGCAGAGCCCTGTTGGCAGCTGGCAGGCGGGGGAGAGGGGCGGGGGGCAGTAAGGGGCCAGGGTGGAGGTCTGCCACGTCAGCAGGGTCCTGGCCTCGGGTGTGTGGTAGCATGTGTCCTAACAGCAGTCTGTGTCCTTTCCTGTTAGTCCTGTGTCCTTGGCTCCAACCATGTTCCAGTTCATGTCTCAGGGCCAGCTGTTCAGGGCTATCCTTGTCCATAGTCTGCCAGGGTCTGCCAAAGTCCCTCTCCACCCACCCCTACTTTACCATTTGCTCCACAGGGAAATCAGAGGTCATGAAGATAAAACTAACCAAACCTTGAAAGTCGTTTTTTAAAAAAAGCTGTCAGTCTTATCATCAGTATGATCTAGCCCTTCTTCTGGGGTTCTGAGCACAAGACCCTACCAACAGCAGGATGCCACAAGGTGGCTGTGCACAGCACTGTGGCCACCTTAGGCCTTGGGAGGCAGATCAGCAGGGGTATCCACTTCAGTGCTCTGTGACCCCAGCAGCTTGGGTCTGCCTTAGTTCCTGTCTGGATTGAGGGTCTCTAAGGGACTAGTTTGGTCTAGGGCTGCTATGTAAACTGGCGGTTTCATCTGTTGATTACGTTGACCCTCAGATCCCTAAAGATTAGGTTTACTCCCAGGTGACAGGGGTAGAGGAGACCCTAAAAGGGCAATTGCCAGACAGGAGTCAGTTGAAACCTTAAGTTCCATCCTCCAACCAACTAGCCTGGACTTCAGGGCTCTCCATGCAAGCCTGCCATCCCAGTCTGACTGCTGAGGTGGCAGCAGCAGGGTAGAGAGCCACCTACCCACAGAGAGTGCCTGTTAGTCAGTAACTATTTCAAGATCACTTTTTCTTTCTTCCTCATTCCTCAAAACCAGTGGTGGGATTTCAGAGCACAGCGGAAGTAGTGGAAGGAATGAGCAAACAAGGACACCCGAGTTCTGGACCCAACTGTGTGACTTCAGGAAAACCAATGAACCCTCTTCAGTCCTCAGTAAATCAATTTCCTTTATAAATTGGTCAAGACAGATTGGATAATCAATTAGATTCTTTCCAGATCCTAAAGCCCATACCTTGGAATAGACCTTCAATGAACCCTATAAAAGAATTTTGAACTAGGCCGGGCACGGTGGCTCACACCTATAATCCCAGCACTTTGGGAGGCTGAGGCAGGTAGATTGCCTGAGGTCAGGAGTTCGAGACCAGCCTGGCCAACACAGTGAAACCCTATCTCTACTAAAAATAAAAAAATTAGCTGGGCGCGGTGGTGGGCGCCTGTAATCCCAGCTACTCTGGAGGCCGAGGCAGGAGAATCACTTGAATCCGGGAGGCGGAAGTTGCAGTGAGCCGAGATTATGCCATTGCACTCCAGCCTGGGCAACAGGAGTGAGACTCCGTCTTAAAAAAAAAAAAAAAAAAATTCCCTCCCCTCATTTTCATTTATTACAGTTTTATTATTTATTTTTTTGAGACAGTGTCTCATTCTTGCCCAGGCTGGAATACAGTGTGCTATCATGGCTCACTGCAGCCTCAAACTCCTGGGCTCAAGTGATCATCTGCTCTAGCCTCCTGAGTAGCTAGAACTACAGGAATGCATCACCATGCTTGGTTAATTTATTTTTTATTTTTTGGCCAGGTGTGGTAGCTCAGGCCTGTAATCCCAGCATTTTGGGACCAGCCTGAGGAACCATAGGAGCTTGGGACCACACTGAGCTGGTCTTACATAGTGAGACGCCATCTCTACAAAAATAAAAATAATTAGCTGGGCACAGTGGCACGTGCCTGTAATTCCAGCTATTTGGGAGGCTGAAATGGGAGGAACACTTGGGCCCAGAAGGTTGACACTGCAGTGAGTCGTGATGGCACCATTGCATTCCAAGCCTAAGCAACAGAGTGAGACCTTGTTTCAATATTTATTTTGTAGAGACAAAGTCTCACTAAGTTGACCAGGCTGGTCTTGACCTCCTGGCCTCAGGTGATCTTTCTGCCTTGGCCTCCCAAAGTGGTGGGATTACAGACATAAGCCACTATGCCTGGTCTCATTGTGGTTTTAAATAGTTGCAAAGGACATAATTTCTAGTGTATTATATACTGACATTTCAAAATAAAACCATTATATCACTGTTTCAAATGTATCCAATGAAATCTAAATACTACAGTGATTAGATACTTCACCATTATCCATTAAAAGACATGACAAGATTTTACATCAGAAATTATATTTCCATTCTACTCCCTCATATAATTTATCCTAATATGTTTTTACGCTTGAAAGTCTTTTATTGACCATTTATCACATTGCTCTGCAAGAAAAATAACTCAAAACATTTAATTTTTTGTTTGTTTGAGATAGAGTCTCACTCTGTCTTCCTGGCTGAAGTGCAGTGGCACGATCTTGGCTCACTGCAACCTCCGCCTCCCGGGTTCAAGCAATTCTCCTGCCTCAGCCTTCTGAGTAGCTGGGATTACAGGCTCCCACCACCACACCCAGCTTTTTTTTTTTTTGTATTTGTAGTAAAGATGCGGTTTCACCATGTTGGCCAGGCTGGTCTCAAACTCCTGACCTAGTGATTCGCCTGCCTCGGCCTCCCAAAGTGCTGGGATTACAGGCGTGAGCCACTGTGCCCGGCCAAAAAATTTAATTTTTTATAGTTTCTGGGCCCAGTGTGGTGGCTCACACCTGCAATTCCGGTCCTTTGGGAGACCATGGCAGGAGGATCACTTAAGCCCAGGAGTTCTAGACCAGCCTGAGCAACATGGTGAAACTTTGTCTATACAAAAATATACATAAATTAGCCAAGCATGGTGGCACCCACCCAGCTACTCAGGAGGCTGAGATGGGAAGATCACTTGAGCCCAGGAATTTGAGGTTGCAGTGAGCAGTGATCACACCACTGCACTCCAGCCTGGGCAACAGAGCAAGGCTCTCTCAAAAAATAAAAATAAATAAAATAGAAATTTCCTGTGACCATAAATCCCTAAGAGTTAATTTTTTTCCCCTATGGATTCTATTTTCATTATAACTGTTAGTAGTCTAAAATATATTATTAGTACATGAATACCTTAGTTTTTGGGGTTTTTTTGAGACAGGGTCACTTTCTGTCAGGAAAGTGAAACAGTCTTATTACTGACATGGAGAAAGTTTTAGTGGTCTCGGTAGAAGATTAAAACAGTCACAACATTCTCTTAAACCAAAGCCTAGTCCGGTGGCGTGATCGCAGCTCACGGCAGCCTTGACCTCCCCGGTTCAAGTGACCCTCCTCTCGCGGAGCTGGGACTACAGGTGCAGGTCACCAAGTTTGGCTAATTTTTAAATTTTTTTTAGAGACAGGGGTCTCACTATGTTGCCCAGGCTGGTCTTAAACTCCTGGACTCAAGTGATCCTCCTGTTTTGGCTAAAGTGCTGGGATTACAGAAGTGAGCCGCTGCACCTGTCCAGGAAAAGTTGTTGGAGGAAATTAAAAGGTACTACACTTCAGTGAACACATGAATGACACAAAAGTGAAATAGCCTTATTGCTGACATCAAGAAAGTTTTAGTGGTCTGGATAGAAGATCAAAGCAGCCACAACATTCCCTTAAACCAAAGCCTAATCCAGAGCAAGGCCCCGACTCTCTCTTTTTTTAAAGAGATAGGGTCTTGCTTAGTTGCCCAGCCTGGAGTGCAGTGGCATGATCATGTCTTACTGCAGTCTCAAACTCCTGAGCTCAAGCAATCCTCCTGCTCTGCCTCCTAAACAGCTGGGACTACATGTGCATGCCAACACTCACTATGTTGCCCACACTGGTCTCCAACCCTTGGCCTCAAGTGATCCTTCAATCTTGGCCTCCCAAAGTGCTGGGATTATAGGTGTGAGCTACTGAGCCCAGCCTATTCTCTTCAATACTATAAAGACTGAGAGTGATGAGGAAGCTAGCAGAGGCTGGTTCATAATGCTCAAGGAAAGAAGCCACCTCCATAACATAAAAATGCAAGGTGAAGCAGCGAGGGCTGATATAGAAGCTGCAGCAAGTTATCCAGAAGATCTAGCTAAGATCATTGATGAAGGTAGCTACACCAAACAACAGATTTTCAAAGCAAACAAAACAGTCTTCTATTGGAAGAAGATGCCATATAGGAGTTTCACAGCAAGAGAAAAGTCAGGGCTTGGCTACAGAGCCTCAAAGGACAGACTAACTCTTTTATTAGGAGATAATGCACCTGGTGATTTTAGGTGGAAACCAATTCTCATTTACCATTCTGAAAATCCTAGGGCCTTAGGAATTATGCTAAATGTATTCTGCTGTGCTCTATAAATAAAACAAAACCTGCATGACAGCACATATGTCTGCAGCATGGGTTACAGAATATTTTAAGCTCACTGTTAAGATCTACTCCTCAGAAATAAAGATTCCTTTCAAAATATTACTGCTCATTGACAATGCACCTGGTCACCTACAAACTCTGGAGATGTATAGGGAGATTAATGTTTTCATGCCTGCTAACACAACATCCATTCTGCAGCCCATGGATCAAGGAGTAATTGTGACTTGCAAGTCTTACTCTTTAAGAAATACATTGCGAACTCTGTCTCTACAAAAAATAACAAAAACGAGCCGGGTGTGGTGGTGTGCGCTGGTAGTCCCAGCTACTTGGGAGGCTGAGGTGGGAAGATCGCTTGAGTCGAGGGGGAAGCAGAGGTTGCAGTAAGCTGAGATCACACCACTGCACACCAGTCTGAGCGACACAGCAAGACCCTGTGTCAAGAAAAAAAAAAGAAAAAAAAATTAGATTTCATAAAACTGCAGCTGCCATAGTGATTCCTCTGATAGCTGTAGACAAAGTCAATTGGAAACCTTCTGGAAAGGATTCACCATTCCAGATGCCATTAAGAACACTCATGGCCAGGCACAGTGGCTTATGCCTATAATCCCAGCACTTTGGGAGGCTGAAGTGGGAGGATCGCTTGAGCCCAGGAGTTTGAGAGTAGCTCATGCAATAGGACAAAACCCCATCTTTACAAAAAACATAAAAATTAGCCAGGTGTAGTGGTGGGCACCTGTAGTCCCAGCTACTCAGGAGGCTGAGGTGGGAGGATTGCTTGAGCCAGGAGAGGTCCAGGCTGCAGTGAGCTGAGATCATGCCATTGCACTACAGCTTGGGTAACAGAGTGAGACCCTGTCTCAAAAAAAAAAAAAAAAAAAAAAAGAAAACAAATACAAAAAACCTTTTTTTTTTTTTTTTTTTCAGACGGCATCTCACTCTGTCGCCCAGGCTGGAGTGCAGTGGCGTGATCTCAGCTCACTGCAACTTTCGCCTCCCCGGTTCAAACGATTCTCCTGCCTCAGCCTCTGAGTAGCTGGGACTACAGGTGCCTGCCACCACACCTGGCTAATTTTTGTATTTGTAGTAGAGATGAGGTTTCACTATGTTGGCCAGGCTGGTCTTGAACTCCCGACCTCAGGTGATCCAACTGCCTTGGCCTCCCAAAGTGCTGGGATTACAAGCGTGAGCCACTATGCCCAGCCTAAAAACAATATAACCTATATGCACTGGGAAACCAACAAAATTGACTCGCCTTATGCAATATTCACTGTATTGCAGTGGTCTGGAAATTAACTCACAGTATCTCCTAGGTGCCTGTACAACAAACATTTTACATTATTTCGATAACATAAAATTGTATTGTAAATGCATCTCTTACTGAGAATGGATGGTCTATGGGGCTTTGATCTAATGAAGCTGTAAGGATACTAACAATTTGAATTTCTCTCTTAATTTGGTGCCCTGGAAGTAACACAGGTTCTGGGTGAGATGGATAGCACCTTGGGTAACTTTATCACTTGGTAGACAGGGACTGAAAAGGTGAGTGGGAAAGGAGATCTGGCATGGGAGCTTCACCCTAGGTAGATCAATTTGAGGAATGAGAACACAGAAGCCAAGGATCTGGACAATTTATTTATTTATTATTTATTTTTGAGACAGGGTCTCACTCTGTCACCTAGGCTGGAATACAGTGGCACAATCACCACTCACTGCAGCCTCGACCTCCTGGGCTCAGGTGATCCTCCCACCTCTGCCTCCTGAGTAGCTAGGACTACAAGCACGCGCCACATCTGGCTTTTTTATTTTTTTGAGACAGAGTTTTGCTCTTGTTGCCCAAGCTGGAGTGCAATGGCATGATCTCGGCTCACTGCACTAGGCTCACCTCTGCTCCTGGGTTCAAGTGATTCTCCTGCCTCAGCCTCCCAAGTAGCTGAGATTACAGGCACACACCACCACGCCCGGCTAGTTTTTTTGTATTTTTAGTAGAGATGGGGTTTCACCATGTTGGCCAGGCTGGTCCCAAACACCTGACTTCAGGTGATCCACATACCTCAGCCTCCCAAAATGCTAGGATTACAGGCGTAAGCCACCGTGCCCGGCTCACTTTTTGTGTTTTTTGTGGAGATGGGGTTTTGCCATGTTGCCCAGGCTGGTCTCAAACTCCTGGGCTCAAGCGATCCATGAGCTTTGGCTTCCCAAAGTGCTAGGATTACAGGTGTGAGCCACCACGCCTAGCCTGTTTATTCTTTTAAAACTGCCTATTTTGCCATGCAATAGGTACCCTTGCTGTGAAAGCCTGTGAACATCCCTGGGTATGTGTACTATCATTTAAAAACTGCCTTAGAGGGCACGAAATGTTGTCGGGGAAGATCTATTCAGAGCTGAGTGTGAGCTCTAGCCCTCTCCCTGACTATCGGTTTGCTCTGGGGTATGAGGTTGAGTGTGAGGCGCCCACTGGGGCCTGGCATCAGGGCTGACTTGCTTCTCTCAGGCTCTGTGTTCATGGGCTACCTCTTCCAAAGACTGCACAGCTCCAGGCCCGGCTTCAGAGCAGAGGTGATGTGGTATTATCAGGCTCTAATGGAAAGTGTGCTCTCTCGATATCTACTTGCAGGGAAGCTTCTGAAATTGGTGAGGGAGCACCTGTTGCAAGGCTCAGTGAACAAATGGTTTTGGTATTTCCCTTTTTCATGGGGCACCAGAAGGGTATTTTCTCCTACACAGGATCGCATCTGAAGACTCTGTTGAAACTGTGTTTTCCCGAAGTGAGATGGAAGATCTCAGATAGGAAAGAGACAGTGAGAGAGAGAGAGACAGACACTGAGCCAGGTTCCCACGCAGTTTATTGAGGGAGCCAAAGCCAGTGAGAGGACAAAGGAGTCCTACTTCAACCTACTTCCTTAAAGCTGTGTGCCTCGAGCATGAAGGGACCTTCTCAGAGGGCAGGACCTGCCCTATGAGGGGCCACACAGAGCCCTGTGGAGACTCCTACCTCTCATACCACAGCCCGTCCTACCCCAAAGACCCAGACATAAGAGCAGACATAATCCCCACCCCAGGAGGGTGCTGAGGAAACACCCTTACCCATGCCCCTCCCCTAGAGACCTCAGGAAGAAAGGCCAGGACACCTGTCCTGTGTTTGGCCAGTTGAATCCTCAACGTGAAGACCTGAGCAACAGGCCTGGCTGACAGGTCTGTTCAGATGTGGCCTCAGACATCTACTCTAGAATCCAACCCCTAACATTCAAACATGATTAAAAACACCCAGGATACTTCTCTTGCTGGCAGAGGCCACACCCCAGATAATGGCAGTCCTGCCAAACTCTGGCCAGAGATAGGGACCCAGGCTGACTGGGTGTGAGCATGTAAGACCACTCTGCCCCATGGGGAGGATCTTCCAGGGCTCAGCTGAGGCTCAGAGCCCAGGCTTCTGTTTCTCCCCATCCAATGCCAGTGATTCCTCCAAACATTCCCCACAAGGGAGAAAGGGAGGAGGAGGCAGAGAGCTTATCAAGAGGTTTACCCTGTATGGGGCTGGAGGTCAGATCTACTGGGGTGAGGAAAAGGCTGTAGAGGAGTGGGGCACTGGGGCAGGGGCGCTGGCACATTCCTCGGATTCTGGCATGTCATCCTGGAAGTACTCAGCCTGGCGGTACTGCCACAGACGCAGGTTCCCGTCCCACTGCAGGGCAGAGGGTGGCAAGTAGTCAGGAGGTGCTGCCCCCACCCCAAGTCCAAGCCCCAGACATGTGCCAGCACCCCCAACCCTTGCAACCTCACCGAACTGCTGACAATCTTCTCTTCAAAGGGGTGCCAACTGACATCACGCACACAGGCCTTGTGGTTCGTCAGCTTCTTCACAATGTGGCCACTGAGAAGGTCGTACACTGTCCAGGACAGGCAAGAGTGGAGAGGGACCACCACAAGACCTCTAAACTATCCCTCACCTCCCTCTGAGTAGCACCACTGACCTCTCAGGCAACTTCCCATGTTCCCATGGGAGCAAAGCCCACACGAGCAGACTGTGTTATTTCTGCTTCTATCCCTGTTCCTTTCCCTACCTTGGGTTGAGGGTATGGTTTGTGTGGGTGTGGGTATTTCTGGCCCTTAGCTAAATTTCATAGGGGCTACAGTTAAGAAAATGCAATGGCTTTAAAGATTTTAGTAAGACATGGAAGGCACCACAAAAGTGAACACCAAGCTGTCTGGGGGAGTGTGTACCTGCTGCACCTTGTCTGGACAGGGTGCATCTTTCTTTTGTTATGGGTCTGTGAGTGTCTCTCTGGGGATAGCACTGCCTTAGACTCCTTATATCTGCAGCTGTGCTTGTGGTTTTTTTCTTTCCTTTTCTTTTTCTTTTTTTTTTTTGAGACGGAGTCTCGCTCTTATTGCCCAGGCTGGAGTGCAGTGGCACGGTCTCGGCTCACTGCAACCTCTGCCTCCCGGGTTCAAGTGATTCTCCTGCCTCAGCCTCCCAAGTAGCTTGTGATTACCGGCGCCTGCCATCACCCCTGGCTAATTTTTGTATTTTTAATAGAGACGGGGCTTCACCATGTTGGCCAGGCTGGTCTCAAACCCCTAAGCTCAGGCGATTGCCTGCCTCAGCCTCCCAAAGTGCTAGGATTACAGGTGTGAGTCACTGTGCCCAACCTTTTTTTTTTTTGAGACAGTTTCTCACTCTGTCACCCAGGCTGAAGTGCGGTGGCACAATCATGGCTCACTGCAGGCTCGACCTCCTGGGCTCAGGTGATTCTCCCACCCTAGCTTCCCAAGTAGCTAGGGCTACAGGCCTGTGCCACCACATCCAGCCATTTTTTGTAGAGAAGAGGTTTCTCCATGTTGCCCTGGCTGGTCTCAAACTCCTGGGCTCAAGCGATCTGCCCTCATTGGCTTCCCAAAGCACTGGGATTATAGGCATGAGCCACTGCGCCCAGCTTATTTCTTTCTGTGCTTTTCTGCTTCAGTGATTGCATGTCCCTTTACTACTTGCTACCACCTTCCTGTGTCATTTTGTCACTGTTCCCTCCTACCTTTCATCTGCAACCTCTTTCCTTGACTGGCTGAAAAACAGAACCAACTATATTTTTGGCAATCTATTATATTTACTGTCTAGAATTCTATGTTCCTTTTCTTAATTTAAAACACTGAAAAATAGAATGGTTTCTATTTCTCTGTTTAAGCCTCCAAGCTAAGTTAGATTTTACCTGTAGCTGTCACTGGGCTTTTTTAAGGTGGTCACTGGTCGTTATAGGTGGAACGGCAAGGAGTCATTCCTGCCCTTCCTGAGGCCCCCTGTTCTGACACAGTCCTTACCAACCACTTTGCCGGTGGAGCAGCCACTATAGATGAACTGCTGGCCGGTGCTATGAATGGGGGAGAACCGGCAGCGGATGAGGGTGTGCAGCACTCCGTGGCCCCGGTAGGTCATCAAGGAGCTGTCCCCTGGGAGCTTCAGCTTCCGCCAGGCTGGGTAGGGATGCAGAGTAAGCCCTAGGTTAGGGAATCTGCTTTGGGATTGTTTCGTACCAGCAGTCCTGAGCAAGGATCGATGCCCAGAGACAAATGCCTTTCCAACCTTCAAGTGGTGGCTCTTTCTCCACCTAATAGTCAGTGGACAGTCTCCAATATGGCCCTGCTGGTTAATCATTATACTCAAATACTTCGGTATTGGTGGATTCTGAGTGACCCCCACCCAGGCCCCAATCCTAGGAACCTCTGGCCATTCCATTTGTGATTTAGCAAATAAAGAGTTAATGCCTGGTAAAGAGGCTGAGGGGGAGATCCTCCAGGGCTCCAAGGCTACAGACAAATCCACTGTGCCTGTACCTCCATTCTTACCTTTTTTGGGCACTTGCTGCCAGCGATAGTCCCAGTTTTGCTGTGTGGCAGCCTGGCGTGAGGCTTCCATGCCTTCCCGGCTGGAAAAGCGTCGGATATCCCAGAGTTTGATGGTCTGGTCTTTAGAGTTGGAGATGAGATATCGAGCATCACCCTGTGAATTCAAAGGTGGATAGTGAAGCATCAGAGCTTGCAAATGTCGGCGCCTGTCAGTCTAGTTCCTGTTCTCTAGTTGAGTGGAAGAACTCTGGCCTCTGGTTTTGCTTGCCTCTCTTCATCCAGGCGAACTCATTTTCAGTGTTCTGCCTCAGATCCTACCACCTGGCTAGGTTTTTCTTTCCTTGCCCAGGGTACTGGCTGGCTTTTCTATTCCAGCCTGAATCAGACTGTCTTTCATTTTTCATTTTTTAATTTTTTTTTTGAGATGGAGTCTTGCTCTAGCGTCACCCAGGCTGGAATGCAGTGGTGCGATCTCAGCTCACTGCAAGCTCCGCCTCCCAGGTTCACGCCATTCTCCTGCCTCAGCCTCTCGGGTAGATAGGACTATAGGCACCCACCACCATGCCCAGCTAATTTTTTTGTATTTTTAGTAGAGATGGGGTTTCACCGTGTTAGCCAGGATGGTCTCAATCTCCTGACCTCGTGATCCACCCGCCTCAGCCTCCCAAAGTACTCGGATTACAGGCGTGAGCCACAGCGCTCAGCCTTAACGTTTTTTTTTTTTTTAAATAAATAGAGACGAGGTCTCGCTAGGTTTCACAGGCTGGTCCGGAACTCCTGAGCTCAAGTGATCCTTCCACCTTGGCCTCCCAAAGTGCTAGGATTACAGGTGTGAGCCACCATACCTGGCCGGTATTCAATTTTTCTTGTATGGAAAGCCCTGCCTTGCTCCTTGAGGACTGGTGAGTACAGATGGAATTCATGTTCCCTGGCTTGAGCCCCTTCCCTAAACTCCAACTCTTACAAACCTTGGTCAATAAGGAGCTTGTTAAATTCCCACACCAGTCCACTTTCATGCCCTCCTGGGCAACCAGAACCTTAATGGTCTGGCTGTGCAGTCCTGCCTCCTGGCCCACCTTGCTGTCAATGAAGGTGATGCCATCCTGGTGTCCAGCCAGTGCACCCACAGGCTTGGGGTCATCCTCCCGCATGGTGCGTCGATCCCACACTTTGCAGATGGCATCGTCTCCCCCAGAGAACAGGATTTGGGAGCTTATATCAGCAAAGGCCACTGCATTCACGTCATCCTCATGGGACTCAATCTAGGCGAAAAGGAGGCCAGTATATAAGACCTCTTTCTAGGTCTCATAATAAGCCAAAGACCAGGAAACAGAGGCTCTCTCTCAGGAGCCATACCTGAAGGGTGCGCCGGTTCTGTTCTCGGTCAAAGACATACAGGCAGCCATCATTGGCCCTGAAAGGGAAGGGATAAAGGAGGGTCCTGGAGCCATGATCGAGAGGACCAATATGGTATATGCTCTAGAGAGTTCCACTGAGAAATCCTGCTCTGGGTCAAGTCCTTTGCTCTTTTTATATAGGAAGTCGGGGAAAAGTTAGCTGTGTTTCAAGGAGGCTTGACACCTCCCATCTTGTGCTGGGAAAATGGAGAGCAAGGGGTGAAGCAACCTGTAAATCCTGACCTTGGAGAAGGTCTGGTTGTTCTCTGCAGCTGCCAGTGCCATCTGTGTAACAGCAGAGCTCATCTCTGGCAGAACCCCCATCTTGTTATTGAGGGAAACATACCCCATAAGCACTCACCCTCCTAGTACTTCTCGTCCATCTGAGGACACAGCAATGGAGAAGACAGCAAAGCGACGCTCATCTGGCCTGAAAGCAAAGAAGGAGCTGGGTTAAGTGGACTTCCCTTCAGCTTTTGTTAATCTACATAGAATCTGACAATGGTTGTGAGGCACATCCCCAGGGGAAAAAAGAAGTCTGGCTAACATGTACCACAATGCAGATCCTCAGTGAGAACCCAGAAATCATCCCGCAAGCATCTATTTTACCCAGTCCTCTGGCTGACAAGATGGTGCTTCCCTCCCAGGAATGCACACAGACCCATCAGTATACTTTTTCCCCTAAGCAGAACTTCCAACTCAAGAGGCTTGCTCCTGAAGAGCTTCCCTTGAGAAGTTTCTGATGAGTCCGACCAGAAAGGGAAGCCAGTACCTGAGATCCAGGGCAGTGTGTGTATCTCCCTCACCATAGATATTGCAGATATGAACTAAGAGAAGCAAAAAAACAAGAATCTTTCAGGGATGGGGGAAGGAGAGTGGAAGTGAAGCTAGGGAAGAGGTCAAACAGAGGACAAGGGTACTGGAGCACTTTGGGAGTGATTTTCCCAGGACAAAGTGAGGGATCCTGGCTCAGAGGGGACAGGCACATGGAAACCTCAGGTCCCAGGCTGGAGAGTCAGTGGAAGCCTGGTGCATACTCACTGTAATCAGACCAGCTGGAGTAGAGGAAGTGGTTCCCATCGGGTGTGAAGGCCACATCCAAGACGCTCCAGCCTACGTCGCGGGCCTTGATGCTCTTGAATTTACGGAAACGGCCATACCGGCAGTCATACAGTCGGATTGTCTGGTCTGTATAAGTAGAGATCAGGCAGAATTATGGAACACTTTCCTTGTAACTTTCCTAGATTAGATGTCTCCCACTCAGTGTACTTGTGGAGTCTTCCCTTTATCATGGGAAACATGCTCTGACTAAGCATCCTTAAGCCAGGTCTGAGCTCCCCATCTGTGGCTTTCTAGCCTCAGTCAGGGGGAACATTCCATGTCCCAGGAAAAGGCAGTTTATAGGACCAGGGTCTGGTACCTTGGCAAGCAGACATGAATATTTGACCATCTTTGCTGTAGATGCCACAGAAAGCCTTCTGAGAGTAGCTATCAGTGAAGCCCAGATCATTGGGCAAGAAGCTAGGGAAGGAGAGAGAAAGTGAGGGTAAGCGGTGCTCAGGATAAGGAGTGTCCCAATTAGCAAAATCCTAACAAAGCTGGAATATCAGAACAGTCATTCTTCCCTTTTGGCTGTGAGTGCAATCCCGTCTTTCAATCATTCCACCATCCTCTAAATTTCTACAATTTTCTACACTTTTCCACTTTGCTTACTCTCAAAGTTTCAACCCCATTTAACCTAACCTTTAATATCTCTGAGGCTCCTTTAACACCTACCCCTTCAAAGTTTAGGAGATAAGACCTATCTGGCCCTTAGAGTCTCTTCACCGAGCCCCATACTCACTGAGATATCACTCGAGACTGTTCTCCAAGGGAGAAGCTTCCCCGGTGGCAGAGGCCCCGTTCTCTCTAAATGGAAGGGATTGGGGAATATTGCTAGCAGAAATAGAGGGCCACTTCAGCCATATCAAACCCCCTCCTCCAAAGACATTGCTGTTGTTATAGAAACGGACACAACACAGAACTCCAATGGGGGCTGGTTAACTCTCCAGCCCCAGCCCTTGAGGCTTCTTTCTTGGAAAGTTGACTTCCTTTTTCTCTGGGGCTGGCAGAGATTCTGGCTGCTTTGGCAGGCCTGCTGCCAGGCTGGGAGGTGGAGAGGCCTACCTGGTGCAACATTCGAGGAAAGCTGTGCTCCTGGGCGGCCCGCCTAAGCCCCAGCTGCCCTGTGGCCAGTTCCACTTGTGTCTTGATCTCATTGCATTCCAGCTCCCGGGTGTCAGGGGTAGCATCCACTGTGAGTACCAAGTAGAAGTTTCATCCTAGGTCTTCCAGCCTCAGAGGACAGTTAGCAGAACTGTACCCAAGCCCACCCCTGTGGCTGAATATACTGGGGCTGTAAGGACTCCTTATTCCTTAAATTATCGTACCTTCTTTCAATGTAATCTATCATTCAAAATATCACTAAAAGGTTTTCCAGTAAAAGTCTTCCAACATTAGTGACTTTTCCTCTTACCGGGTGGGTTGTATCGATCCCCAAGACGACCATCCCAAGCTCTGTCATTCTCTTCCTCTGAGTCCAAGAGGGCCTGAATGAATTGTAAATTTGCTGCACCTCCTCCCTGCACCAACCTCACTTGGCCTCTGTGGAGAGACCCCCATTATAAAGGAGGGGACTTCTTCCCCCAAACCAACCAAATTCAGAGTAAATGGCTATCTAGCTCTTAGACCACTTGGTACTCATTTTGAGGTTGGAGGCTGATTAGACCTTGGCTGTTATTTTTTGGTCTCCTATAAAACACAGTAGGAAAGTGAGTCTTACTCTTACAGCAAGAGTAAGACCAACATGCTGTGGACGTGACCTACTAAGTTGACCTCCCAGAGAGCTAAACATTCTAACTGCATTTCCTTAGAGCAAGAGCAAGACTATTACGCTGTGGACATGACCTACTAAGTTGACCTCTCAACGAGCTGAACATTCTCACAGCATTTCCTTCTGAGCCTCTGCCTGAGAAGTCCACCACAGAAGACAATATTCTAAGCTGGGTGTGGTGGTGTGTGTAACTGTAGTCTTAGCTAACTGGGAGGCAAGGATTGTTTGAGCCCAGGAGTTGCGGGCTGTGGTGTGCACTGTGATCACACCTGTGAATAGACTGTTCTCCAGACTGGGGAACACAGTGAGCCCTGTCTATGTCTACTAAAAACAACACAAAACACAAAACACAAACAAAAAAGAATACAATATTCTGATGGGACCCCTAAGCTCATCTTCTCCTCAAAGAGCCATAAGCAAAGAAAGTAAGCCAGCTGCACTCTTTTCCAGTCAATTCCAGGTGGTCTCTCCCTTCAAGGCATTCTTTCCTCAAGAACAAGTCAGAGTCAGGGCAAATTAAACTTGTTTTTCAAGTAAATCCAAGTGACCTCATCGAAGTGGCCTCGTATCACGTGTCAACTGACTTACCAAAAAGTTCAACACTCCCTTTCCATCTCTTTACCCCGTATATCACTGCTTTCCCACCAGGAACCTCCCCCCACCCTTTTTTTTTTCAAACTTACTTGGAAAATAGATTATATTTGTGTAGTCACAGAGAGAGGCTCCCCTGAATAGCCTCTCAAACACATGAGCAGGTCCTCTTGGTGACCCTCCCTAGGTAAGAACCACTCTTACTGGGTATGAAGCTGAGTGCCATGGGTGCCCAGCAGGGAAAGGCTGTTCCGCTCAAACAGAACAGCTGTCCTGAGTGAATCCTATTTCCTAACCTCTGTAGTTTTCCTGCCTGGAGATGGGATCAAGGCACTGTGGTAGCACCTGGTAGGGTCACACCAGAGGGTAAGTTACCTGCGGAGGAGATAGGCCAGTACCTGGGCCAGATCCACATCTTCATCCTCTTCTTCCTCTTCCTCACTCCGACGCAGGCCAGCCCCTCTTCGGGACAAGCCCTCGGAGGGGTCTCCGGACCCGGATCCTGCACTGCTGCTGTTCCGTGATCCCATCTTCTGGTCACAGCATCCTTAGGTACTGTGCGAGGGCTCCGCCTGTCACCTCCTTGGGTTTGGTGAAAGCAAAGCGTGCTCTAGAAATACCAGGGTCTCCTGAGACGGGGTAGTAGCTATCTCTAGGAGGGTGACCCTTCCTCGGGGCTGAGATCCCTTTGCTTTAGCCTATGCCAACTACCAAGGCGTCGGGAACACAAACCTTCCCCAATCCTGTGAAGCAAAGAAAGCAAGAGTGAACCGTAGTGCGCTACCCTAGCTCACCAACTGAAGAAAGATTTGTTTTCTACACCAAACTCACCTATCGCAGTCCCTGGACAGGGGAGCGGGAGGGGTGTTGGGCGGTGTAGGATTCCCAGGTAACCTCTCTGACAGACCAATCGAAATCCCTCGCGGAAGAAAGCGCTTCACTAGCTTATCTCATCTAACCAATGAGAAGCCTTACGACTCAAAGACCCTCGGCACCCCCCCTTACCGACCAATCAGAGCGCCTCCTTACGAAAGCCGGCAGCAATAACAACCAATGAAAATAGAATTTGGCCTAACACCCCTCCTTCCTTGCCTCACGCCCACGTGGTGCGCCGGGGGTGTGTACGCCAAGAGGGGGAGGAAGCCGAGAAGCACCTCCCACTGAAGCCGGCGGTTACTGCCCCACGAGAGACCACCCACCAGCCAGGAGCGGTCGCAGGACCCGCAGCGGCGCGAGGCCTTGTTTACACCGACTGCAGCCACTGCGTTGGCCAACCGCTGCTCCGTCACGCGCCTGGCTCGTCACGCATCTCGCGGCTTCCCGGCCGGCGGGCTGCAAACGTCACACGACGGCCCCGCCCCCTTGGCCCGCCAACTGGACAGCGGAGCGCGATGATTGATAGGTAAGCGGGAGAATGCGCGAGGGGCCTGAGGGGAGGAGAAAGTGCTCACCCGAAGAGGGCTGTTAGCTCTTGTTGGGGAGGAGTAAGTGGGAACTGACAACTTCCTGGATCAGAGACAGCCGAACTAGACGTAATGGCTGAGAGGCGGGGCTTAAAAAAGAAACGATTGGTGGTTCGCTACCGAGAGGTATTTTAGCAAGGGATACAATTTACTGTCGGTCCCTAAAGATCATTTGGCATCGCACTTTTCAGACAGTGCCCAGGGGCTTCCTCTTTAAGCCCACTGCTTCCCCCGTCGAGCTGGAGCCGTTCTCCTGTCGCTGGCTGCAGCTCCAGTCGGTCCTGCCCTAAGGAGTGCTCGGCGTCCCAGTAGGCCTCCACACCGTCCTTCCGGGCTTAGCTTTTCGAAGCCTTGCTCTTGAGACGGCCTCCTTTTAGACCTCCCTTTATCTGCTCGGCAATTTTTTAAGACAATCCCTGGCCTTCTGCCGCGGTCTTTGCAGACGTTCCCTAATACACGCATCTTTCTCTCAAAGCTTTTCCGGTTCCGCTGTCCATTTAGACGCTCCCTTGGCCCTCCGGGATTTGCAGACCTTCCCTAGACCCTCTGTCCTCACAGTGCCTTTCCCTCCCCGGCCGTGAGTCCAGGGTGCGCGCGCGCCGCCTCCTGCCCCCTCCTGCCCCCTCTTGCGGGTTTATGAGTAACAAGCATGAGTCCAAGGCCGGGACTTGCCATATCTCTGAACCTCGGCCTGGCTGGGTGGGGAAGTGTGTTGGGTTGAATGACCTTGCTGTCTCCGGCTCAGAGGCCCAGGGTCCGAGCTGAACTTCAGTCCCCGCAGCCTGCACTCCCTTGGGAAAGCTGCGAGCTTCCCTGCGCCCGCTCCTGAGGGCAGCGATGGGAGCGAGGGCTCGTGGCCCTCTTGGGCCCTTCTGGGGTCTCTCCCAGTGAGGGCGAGGGTTTGGCCAGCTTTCGGGCGACGTCTTCTAGTCTCCAGACCCGGAGGCCTGAGCTTGTCACCAGGGCTAGCTTTGATGGGCCCTGCGCTTAGAAGGGTCCTGAATGCTTGGTTTAATGTTCTACTGTTAACGGTCTTGAAATTATCAATAATTTCAAAGCAAGTGCCTGGCATTTTCAACTTGCACTGGACTCCACTGATTATGTAGGCGGTCTGTAGGCAGTATGCTGGGCGCCCATCCTCTATTGCCAGATTACTTACTATCTGTGCTTTAACGTTTATTGAGACTTTAAGATTCCGTGGTTTCTGGGTTATCCAGCCTGGAAAATCGGGATCGTTATTTATTGATTGATTTTACCTGCATTCTCTCAGAATGTTACGGAATCATTTTTTAAAACATTGGCCGGGCGCGGGGGCTCACCCCTGTAATCCCAGCACTTTGGGAGGCTGAGGCGGGTGGATCAACTGAGGTCAGGAGTTCGAGACCAGCCTGGCCAACACAGTGAAACCCTGTCACTACTTTAAAAAAAAGCCAGATGTGGTGGTGTGCGCCCGTAATCCCAGCTACTCGAGAGGCTGAGGCAGGAGAATCGCTTGAACCCGGGAGGCGGAGGTTGCAGTGAGCCGAGATCACGCCACTGCACTCCAGCCTGGGCTACAAAAGCGAAACTCAAACAACAAACAACAACAACAACAAAAAACCAACTAAACAAACAAAAAAACACCTACGTCTCTTCCGCCAGTTGATCTGTTGAAGAATCCTCCTCTAACAGCGTTTCGTGCTTAAGAACCCACAAGTGAGCCGGGTGCAGTGGCTCACGACTATAATTCCAGCACCATGGGAGGCCGAGGAGGAGGATCATTTGTGGCCAGGAGTTCAAGGCCAGCCTGGGCAACATAGTGAGACCCAGTCTACAAAAAGAAAAAAAATAGCCGGCCATTGTGGCGCGTGCCTGTGGTCCCAACTTACTTGGGAAGGCTGAAGGAGGGAATCTTGAGCCCATGAGGTGGAGGCTGCAGTGAGCCATGATTGCTCCACTGTACTCCAGCCTGGGCACAGAGCTAAAGCCTGTCTCTAAAAAAAGAAAACCAACAAATGGCTCACTACTGTCTCTAAAAAAAGAAAACCAACAAATGGCTCACTATTGTTCATTGTTTCAAATACAAACTTCCAAACCTGGTTGTCTATATTTAGTAACCTCATTTTTTGATAATTCTGCCAAGCAAATATGCCAATAAATATTGTTTATTTTTACCTCTGCATCTTCCCAGGAAAATTTCTTATCAGAGGGAGGCTGTCTCTACCCAACTCCCTCAGTCTTGCACTTTGACTCAGTAATACTGCTTCCAGAAATCTAGCCCGGACCTGCATAAAAATTTATGTTCTACATAGCAATTACTGATAAAAGTAGAACACTGGAAACAAAGATCTAAATATCTTGCAATATGGAATTGGTTAAATAAATTATAGTCCATGTGGTATAGACACAGAAATACCAGGTAGCTATTAAAATGGTGTTGTAGTCTTCATTTTTTTTTTTTTGAGGTACTTATTCCTGGTACAGTTTTGTTGTAGCCTTCCATTTTTATACCATGGGAAATTGTGCAAACTACATTGTCAAGTTAAAAAAAAAAAAGATAATAATTTCTTCTGGTGACATGTAATAGATGTAAAAACAATGTGGTTTCAGTTTTTCATTAAAAAGTATAATAGGCGTGGTAGCTCACGCCTGTAATCCCAGTACCTTGGGAGGCTGAGGCAGGCAGATCACTTGACCCCAGGAGTTTGAGACCAGCCTGGGCAACATGATGAAACCCCGTCTCTACAAAAAAAAAAAAATAATAATAATAATTGAGCTGGGCCTGTAGTCTTGGCTACCCAGGATGCTGAGGTGGAAGGATCAACTGAGTCTGGTCAAGGCACAGTGAGCCATGATGGTGCCACTGCACTTCATCCAGCCTGGGCGAGAATGAGACCCTGTCTCAAAGAAAAAAAAAAAAAAAGTATAATAATACCCAGCTCATTACATCATTAAACAAAGTGGAGAAGGCTTGCATGAACCGGTGACAAAGGTGTAGCTTCTACAAAGGGTTATGATTAATACAGCTATAGCACCTGAGGTCCAGAAAAGCAAACAAAAAACTTCTGTTAAATTTATCCCCTTAACTATTCATTTTTTGATTCTCTTTTCTCTTCTTCTTATAAATTAGTTCAAACCTGAATAAAATCTTTTAATTCAAGCTTTTGTAATATGGAACTTGTACATTATTGAATAAAACATTTAAAAGTCATGGTAAATGTTAAAATAGCTGAGGTTTTATGACCAAAATGAATCCTCTTTCACATCAAATGGGAAAGAATATAAGATTCAACACTGGATTCATTGATTAATTTTTTTGCGTATAAAAGATTTTTTTTTTTTGAAGGTGGAGTCTTGCTCTGTCGCCCAGGCTGGAGTGCAGTGGCTCCATCTCGGCTCACTGCAAGCTCTGCCTCCTGGGTTCACGCCATTCTCCTGCCTCAGCCTCCCAAGTAGCTGGGACTGTAGGCATCCGCCACCACACCTGGCTAATTTTTGTATTTTTAGTAGAGACGGGGTTTCACCTTGTAGCCAGGATGGTCATGATCTCCTGACCTCGTGATCTGCCCGCCTTGGCCTTCCAAAGTGCTGGGATTACAGGCATGAGCCACCACGCCTGGCCACGTGCAAAAGATTTTTAAGCCTATGAACTTGATTATTTCACTATGACCTGTAATGTTTTTCAAAATGTGTAAGAGCATTTATATCTTAGGGTATACAATGTGTCTATTGAAATAAATAAAATAACATATCTTTAAAAATAATTATGGTGAAGTTGTTTTGATATACTCAACTTTGCCTGCCCTCTCTTGATTTTGAAATTTGGTATGTTGCTTGGTTACAGTTTGTGAAGCACTTTTCATTTGGGTAGCCTCTACTCCCTCCAGTTGCACTTAAAGTCACTTAAAGCCACAGAGAGGTTTTTCTACCTTTGGCACCCGTTTTAGGACAATTTCTGGTAATTGCTAAGTAAATGTCAGCTAGTTGACTTCCTGCATGACCTGTTTTGGCCTGTTTCCTGCTTGTTAGCATCTCCACTAGAGGGCAGGCTGGGCTGGTGAGGAGAGAAAGAAAGGAGCGTTTTCATTCTCTAGCTAATCCTGTCCTCCTCTCCTCTACTGCAGCCCCCAGCCTGGTGACCACACAGAGCTCCTGGGACAGTTCCATTTTTGGAAGTGACTGATGCTCATACAGGTGTTTAAACATTGCCTTGTAGCATTCTCTGTGTCGATGGAAATGGAGAGTGTGCTAATTTACCTAGGGACTTAAAACGTGTTAACTAGAAAGCCACTATGTAATTATGGGATGTTCTAATACTCTCATATCTTGTGTCTGTAAGAATCAGATTTTTCTGTGTGTAGGGTAGGAGCTACAGATGTAATATAAGTAAATACCCTTTAGTGGCCCGGGGTAGTGGCTCACACCTGTAATCCCAGCACTTTGGGAGGCTGAGGCAGGTGGATTGCTTGAAACCAGGGGTTCAAGACCAGCCTGGCCAATATAGTGAGACCCCATCTCTAAAAAATAAATAAATAAAAATTAGCCAGGTATGGTGGCTTGCTGCTGTAGATACTCGGGAGGCTGAGGCAAGAGGATCATTTGAGCCCAGGAATTCGAGGCTGCAGTGAGCTGTGACCACACTACTGCATTACAGCCTGGGCAACAAAGCAAGTCTGTGTCTCAGGAAAACACCAGAAACCCCTTTAGCCCTGATTTTGAATAGAACATATCAGTATGAATTCATGAGGTTTTATCTTCTGTCGCTACCCACCAAAAAGATCTAGAAACAATGACCAATCCAATATCAATGAACACTCCTAGCATCCAGATTGTGGTCTTAAAATGCCATTTCCCCCTGAAAGAAGCCAGACCTTCTTAGAGAAATGGCTGATTCCAGGTTTGGGAAAGGAAATGAACACGATGAGCATGGAGCAACTTACACCATATAACCAGGAAGCAAGGAGTATGTATCATGTCAAAAGGACTCAGCTGTTTTTGGCCTAGCTTCCATAGCCAAATGTGGGACAATTTGAACATTTTAATAAGGTCAATTTAATAAACACTAAGTATGTTTAAATCCATGAGTTCATAATGTTTGTGTGTAACTAACTGGTTACCTTTTCGAAGGATAGATAGGAAATCAAATCATTATTTTGAAGATGGCAAATAAAGAATTGAGCAGTTATCTTGCTGTTCCTGTATAAATGATACCACAGGGTGATGAAATAGAAATGTCTATTTTATAAAATTATTGCAACTGTTATGGCAACTCAAATATGGCTGTTTTGCAATCCTTAGTGAGTTAATGCATTTAGACACTGAACATCTGGGTCTGGATTCGTTAATGGGTTAATTGAAGGAAAAGAAAGGAATGGAGAGGGAATCCGGAATCCGTAGACTGATAGAGACTTGAAAGTCATGCGAAATTTTTTTTTAAATGGGAGCAAAGCTAAACTATAGCGTCTAAGGAGCTACATTTAGGTGACCAAACTATAAAAAAATGCAAAGAAGTATTTATTACTCACCATAGTATCCCCTATGGCAGGAAGGGGTGGCTGTGATAGAGATGGGCAACAGGGTCGGGGCGGGGCAGGGTTGGTGTCTGGCAAAGTTCTGTTTCTTTCCCTGGGTGATGTTCCAAAGGTGTTCACTTTATGATAGTTTATTCAGCCATATCTTTGTTTTAGATGGTTTTCTTTATCTGTGTTTTATTTTAAAATAAAAAGATTATAATGTGTTAACTATATTTTATCAGTTATCTGGAGCTGAAGGGCATGCAGCCCAATTTTATTCTAATTAATAAAAATCATTTTTAAGGCTAACACTTTCTTGTCCCTGTGCATTTAGATGCCAGAAAGGTGCCTGGAACTCCAGTTCCCTGCCTCTTAGCTGAAAGGATTTATTTTTAAATCTTTTTTCTTTCTCTCCTAGATTTTATTTACATTGCTCATGTTCCTTTTAAACTGTAGAGTCAGCAATATGTAATATACGCTTACAGGGCCTACTCTAATCATTATAAAGTGGAAAGGTGATGATAGCTAACATGTATTAAATGACTATTCAGTGTCAGCAATAGTTCTGAGTGCTTTATTCCACTGACTCTTAATCTTCCCAACAAGATTGTAAGGTGTAGGCATTTCCATTTTACAGATGAAGCAACTGAGAGGCACCTCTGGCTTGAGTCTACTATGTGTTTAATATCTGTGCTATGCTGCTTCTGATGGTATTCAGTTACATGCTATTTATGAAGCTAAGAATTTGGCTGTCTTTTATTATTTTTTAATTTTATTAATTTTATTATTTTTTTTTGAGACAGAGTCTCACTCTGTTGCTCAGGCTGGAGTGCAGTGGTGTGATCTCAGCTCACTGCAACCTCCGCCTCCTGGGGTTCAAGTGATTCTCCCTCCTCAGCCTCCTGAGTAGCTGGAATTACAGGTATGTGCCACCATGCCTGGTTAATTTTTGTATTTTTAGTAGAGATGGGATTTCACCATGTTGGTCTGGCTGGTCTCAAACTCCTGACCTTAGGCGATCTGCCCACCTCGGCCTCCCAAAGTGTGAACCACCGCGCCTGGCCGGCTGTGTTTTAAAGTACAGTATACTCCATTGTTAACTTTGTTATAACCTCTGTTCCACTCTGACCTTTAGATTTTTACACATTCTGGCTGGTCACTGGCATTTCCTATGAGAACACTTGGTGTTTCCTCTTCTAGGTTTTTCCTTTGAGGGAGTTCCCAATAATTCCATTTTATTTGTTGAAGTTTGTTCCCTGTTTCTGGGTAAAGACTCCCATACTACCCACCTTAGTTTATAATTCCCTCAGCCTGATCCAGATTGCACAGAAGTTACCCTAAGCTGATGCTCCTGACTCATGTGAGATCATTGCACCCTTTTCCTGATTACTCTCCAAAGTTGATTTCAGATGAATTTAGGCTAAGACCTTGATACTCAAAACTGTAGCCCCCAGACTGGCAGCATCAGCATGACCCAGGAGCTTGTAAGGAAAACAAAATCTTCAGGCTACTACACACTTGCCAAGTGACAATCTGCATTTTAACAAGATCGCCAGGTGATTCAAAGGCACTTTTAAGTTTGAGAAACATGGAATAGGTGACTTTTTATTTTTTATTTTACTATTATTTTTTGAGATGGAGTCTCGCTTTATCCCCCAGGCTGGAGTGCAATGGCATGATCTCGGCTCGCTGCAACCTCTGCCTCCTGAGTTCAAGTGATTCTTCTGAATAGCTGGGATTACAGGCACTTGCCATCATGTCCGGCTAATTTTTGTATTTTTGTAGAGAAGGGGTTTCACCGTGTTGGCCAGGCTGGTCTTGAACTCCTGACCTCAGGTGATCCTCCCTCCTCAGCCTCCCAGAGTGGTGGGATTACAGGCATGAGCCACTGCGCCCGGCGGAATAGGTGACTTCTAAGGTCCTTGCAGTTCTAGATGTCTATACTACTATGAAAGACATGTCTGTGCAGTTTTATCACTTTAACCCTTAGCTCTATTGTTTACTAATGGTGAAGCTTTGGACAAATTACTTGACCTCTCTGTGCCTTTGTTACTTCATCTGTAAAATGGTAATTCCCCCAAAGGGTTGTTATATATGTGCTTAGAACAGTACCTTGTTGGGAATAGGCCCCCAAAATCTGGCCATAAACTGGCCCCAAAACTGGCCATAAGCAAAATCTCTGCAGCACTGTGACATGTTTGTGATGACCATGTCGCCCACACTGGAAGGTTGTGGGTTTACCAGAATGAGGGCAAGGAAACCTCGCCCACCCAGGGTGGAAAACTGCTTAAAGGGGTTCTTAAACTACAAACAATAGCATGAGCAATCTGTGCCTTAAGGACATGCTCCTGCTGCAGATAACTAGCCAGAGCCCATCCCTTTGTTTCCCATAAGGAATACTTCTAGTTAATCTGTAATCTATAAAAGCAATGCTTATTGCTGTCAATAAATACGTGGGTAAATCTCTGTTCGAGGCTCTCAGCTCTGAAGGCTGTGAGACCCCTGATTTCCCACTCCACACCTCTATATTTCTGTGTGTGTGCCTTTAATTCCTCTGGTAACACTGGGTTAGGGTCTCCCTGACCGAGCTGGTCTTGGCAAGTGGTGCCCATATGTGGGGGCTCAAATTCAGGTCAAAGGGTCGCCAGAGTGACAGTTGGAGAATGTGGAACTAAGGTGGAGGACACCTGAGTACTCTTAAAGCAATCCCCGTGGTGAGTAAGAAGGGGAGCTCGGAAGCAGCAGGGTAACAGTGGGACAAGTGTGGGCTCTGGTTCATTACACCTTGGAACCTTTTCACACTGATGATGACGAGAAATGAGAGTATAATGAAGTAACAGAAGAAGTAACAGTAGGTTTGTTTGCCAGCTAAAGCTAAAGCGGCAAAGGAGGGAGAGGTTCATCCCTACCCTTCTGCACCCATCATTATTATTTTGAAGAAAAAGAGTGGCCTGATCCTCCAGATCTTTCTTTTCCGGAGGATCACTGGGCGAAAAGTAGTTGCCTCAGTGACTGTTCGAGCAGGGCCTCGAGCGACTGCTCTCAGTTCTATTCAGGCAGGAGCTCAGCAAGTTAGATGAGAGGGTGATTTGGAGGCTTGGCAGTTGCCTGTTAGAATACACCCCCCAGATCAACAGGGAAATATTATAGCTACATTTGACTCTTTTCCTTTTAAATTACTCAAAGAATTTAAGCAAGCTGTTAATCAGTATAGACCAGGTTCTCCTTTTGTAATGGGACTGTTAAAGAATGTTGCTGTTTCGGCCGGGCGCAGTGGCTCAAGCCTGTAATCCCAGCACTTTGGGAGGCCGAGACGGGCAGATCACGAGGTCAGGAGATCGAGACCATCCTGGCTAACACAGTGAAACCCCCTCTCTACTAAAGAATACAAAAAACTAGCCGGGCGAGGTGGCGGGCGCCTGTAGTTCTAGCTACTCGGGAGGCTGAGGCAGGAGAATGGCGTAAACCCGGGAGGCGGAGCTTGCAGTGAGCTGAGATCCAGCCACTGCACCCCAGCCTGGGTGACAGAGCAAGACTCCATCTCAAAAAATAAAAATAAAAAAAAAGAATGTTGCTGTTTCCAGTGGGATGATTCCTACTGACTGGGATGCTCTTACTCGAGCTTGTTTAACTCCTGCTCAGTTCTTACAGTTTAAAACTTGGTGGGCAGATGAAGCTTCCATTCAGGCTGCTCGCAACGCCCAGGCCCAACCTCAAATTAATATAACTGCAGACCAACTTTTGGGGGTCGGCGGCTGGGCTGGTTTAGATGCACAAGTGATCATGCAGGATGATGCCATAGAGCAGCTTAGAGGAGTGTGCATTAGAGCTTGGGAAAAAATCACTTCAGGTGGAGAACAATACCCTTTCTTTAGTGCTGTAAAGCAGGGACCAAAAGAACTGTATGCAGATTTTATAGCTTGGTTACAGGAGTCTCTTAAAAAGGTGATTGCAGATTCGGCTGCTCAGGATATAGTGTTACGGTTATTAGCTTTTGACAATGCTAAGCCTGATTGCCAGGCTGCTCTGCAACCTATTAGAGGGAAAGCACATTTAGTTGATTATATCAAGGCCTGTGATGGTATCGGAGGTAATCTGCATAAAGCTACTTTGTTGGCACAGGCAATGGCAGGACCAAGAGTGGATAAAGGAAATATTCCGTTTCCTGGAGCTTGTTTTAACTGTGGAAAGCATGGTCATACTAAAAAAGAATGTAGAAAAAATCAGCAAGTCAGGCCACCAGATAGGGGAAAAAAGAAAACTGCTGAACCTGAAATATGTCCAAAATGTAAAAAAGGAAAACATTGGACTAAACAGTATCACTCTAAGTTTGATAAAGATGGGAACCCGATTTCGGGAGACGCTATGAGGGGCCCATCCCGGGCCCCATTCCAAACCGGGGCATTTCTGGCTCAGGCCATTCCCTCACCCCTGTACAATATCTGTCCCCTGCCCCAGCTGGTAGTGCCGCAGTAGATTTATGCTGCACAAAAGCTGTGAGCCTTCTGCCTGGGGAACCCCCACAAAATGTCCCAACAGGAGTCTGTGGACCCTTGCCAGCAGGGACGATAGGATTACTTCTAGGAAGGTCTAGTTTAAGTTTAAAAAGGGTATAAATATAAACAGGAGTCATTGATTCAGGTTACAATGGGGAAATTCAAATTATTATATCTACTTCTGTTCCCTGGAGAGCAGAGCCAGGAGAGCGTATAGCATAGCTCCTGATTGTGCCATATGCGGGAATGGGGGAAAAGTGAAATTAAATGAACAGGAGGATTTGGAAGCACAAATAAACAAGGCAAAGCAGCTTATTGGGTAAATCAAATTACTGATAAACGTCCTACCTGTGAAATAACTATTCAGTGAAAGAAATTTAAAGGTTTGGTAGATACAGGAGCTGACATTTCAATCATTTCTCTGCAGCACTGGCCGCCCACTTGGCCAATTCAACCTGCTCAATTTAACATAGTTGGAGTTGGTAAAGCCCCTGAAGTATATCAAAGTAGTTATATTTTGCACTGTGAAGGGCCCAATGGACAACTTGGGACTATTCAACCAGTTATAACTTCTGTACCTATAAATTTATGGGGAAGAGATTTATTGCAACAATGGGGAGCACAAGTATTCCAGAACAATTATATAGCCCTCAAAGTCAACATATGATTCAAGAAATGGGGTATGTCCCTGGTATGGGACTAGGAAAAATTTGCAAGGTTAAAAAAAAACCGCTTCAAGCGAAAGGACAACAGTTCCCACCAAGGTTTAGAATATCATTTTTGATGGCGGCCATTGTTAAGCCTCCAGAACCTATGCCTTTAAAATGGTTAACGGATAATGTCCCAGGCTATACTAGCCAATCTCTAGCTACATTTTTCTCTGTATGGAATATTGAACACATTACTGGTATCCCATATAATTCTCAAGGACAAGCCATAGTGGAAAGAATGAATCTCTCCCTAAAATGGCAGCTGCAAAAGCAGAGGGAGGAAAACAGGGAATATGGAACACTGCAGATGCAACTGAATCTAGCATTATTAACTTTAAATTTTTTGAGTCTGCCCAAAGGCCAGATGGTATCAGCAACTGAATAGCATCTACAGAAACCAACTGCAAAGACAGAAGCCGAACAACTGGTTTGGTGGAGAGATCTGATAACAAAAAGTTGGGAAATAGGTAAAATAATAAATTTGGGGTAGAGGTTATGTTTGTGTTTCTCCAGGCCAAAATCAACAGCCAATTTGGATACCATCAAGACACCTGAAAGCTTATCATGAGCGAGATGCTGAGAAAGAGATTCCAGAAGGATCCCGAGGACCCCCCAGTTGCAGCCATGTCAAGACTGATGCTGAGAGAGGAGGACCCCAACTGTCACAAGCAACACCCGTCGAACACAGCCACCCACCTGGAGACAGATCAAGAAGCAGTCACAGATGGCGGAAGAAAACCTGAGCAAAGTGGGACAATCAGTCACAATGAGTAATTTAATGGTAGCTATGATAGCGGTGATCACCATTGCCATGAGTATTTCTTCAACAAGGGCTAACACAGAGAACAATTATACTTATTGGGCATATTTATCAATGTTGTCTGGCAATAATGTCTGGATGTAATCACTCTATGACACAGTTATACACGCTTTCTGATCTTAGTATTTACCATAATAAATCTGCTCCTATAATTGAGGCATACCGCCCTCAAAAACCTATTTGTAAACAGGATTGCCTCAGTTAGAAAAAAATGAACGTACTTGTTTAGGAAGATTGCATTGCAGAACAGGCAGAAGTGCTGCTCTCCGATTCCCATGGAGTCATTATTAATTGGTCCCCTAAGGGAATCTTTAGCTTGAATTGCACCTCTCAGTCTGCATGCCATGGTCACACTATGTTCAGCTGGTCTGAACAAAATGGTCAGATGGTAGAAATGATAAGAAGTACGGCAAGAGTTCCTATTATCTGGAACCATGGCGGTATAGTGGCATCTCACTCTCAAATGATGTGGCCTGTTGTAGGAGCTAAACAAGGATTTGTAGAAACTATTATTAAAAGAACAAACATTTAAGGCATCCCAGGCACACCTGACCTTAATGCCAGGAACCGGAGTGCTTGAAGAAGCTGCAGACAGATTAGCAGCTAGTAACCCATTAAAATGGATAAAAACACTTGGAAGCTCTGTGATGTCAATGATGATTGTGCTTTTAATCTGTGTCATTTGTCTTTGTATAGTCCGCAGATGCGGATCCCGACTCCTGCGACTCCTGCGAGAAGTAGCTCAGCGTGACAAAGCTGCCTTTGTTTTTATCACTTTGCAAATCAAATAAGGGGGACATTTTGGGAATAGGCCCCCAAAATCTGGCCATAAACCGGACCCAAAACTGGCCATAAACAAAATCTCTGCAGCACTGCAACATGTTCGTGATGGCCATGACACCCACGCTGGAAGGTTGTGGGTTTACCGGAATGAGGGCAAGGAACGCTTGGCCCACCCAGGGTGGAAAACTGCTTAAAGGGGTTCTTAAACTACAAACAATAGCATGAGCGATCTGTGCCTTAAGGACATGCTCCTGCTGCAGATAACTAGCCAGAGCCCATCCCTTTATTTTGGCCCATCCCTTTGTTTTCCGTAAGGAATACTTTTAGTTAATCTACAATCTATAAAAACAATGCTTATCACTGACTTGCTGTCAAATATGTGGGTAAATCTCTGTTCGAGGTTCTCGGCTCTCAAGGCTGTGAGACCACTGATTTCCTATTCCACACCTCTATATTTCTCTGTGTGTGTCTTTAATTCCTCTAGCACCACTGGGTTAGGGTCTTCCCGACCGAGCTGGCCTCGGCAGTGCCTGGCACATAGAAGGTGCTACAGAAGTGTTGTTAGCTGTCCTAATATTGAATATGCTTCCATGAATACTGTGTAACTCCCAGTGCCAGGTCAGGTGAGGGAAGAACAAATTTGAGAACTGACAATGAAGCCACTTCACTGGAGAATGGGGTTGTAGAGGCTTCTGCAATCTAAGTGGGAGATCAGGAATTTTAGGCCTGGGGGCTGTACTGAACAGCTTGCTCAGGCCCTCACCATTTTTTTTTTTTTTTGAGATGGAGTCTCTCTCTGTCACCCAGGCTGGAGTGTGCAGTGGCACGATTTTGGCTCACTGCAAGCTCTGCCTCCTGGGTTCACACCATTCTCCTGCCTCAGCTTCCCAAGTAGCTAGGACTACAGGCACCCGCCACCACGCCTGGCTAATTTTTTTTTTTTTTTTTGGTATTTTTAGTAGCTACAGGGTTTCACCATGTTAGCCAAGATGGTCTCAATCCCCTGACCTCGTGATCCGCCCACCTCAGCCTCCCAAAGTGCTGGGATTACAGGCATGAGCCACGGCGCCGAGCCTCACCTTTTTTTTTTTTTTTTTTAAGAACTCGGGACATAGAGTGGATAGTGCCTTCTCCCAGCAATTCCTATGTCTGTGACCCAGTGCTAGAGCTGCCTGTAAAACAGATCTTTGGTTGTGCTGGGCTGTGCTTCTTCCAGGGGCTGGAAGAAGATTGCGAGATTGGTGTTAGAGGGAAGCCTGTGAAGATAGGTGGGAAATGAAAACAGCACAAACCTTGTGTAAAATAGATAAGCATCTCTTATTATTGGACAGTCTTTGTGGGAAGGTCTATGGCACATAGAAGATGTTAATTAATATCAAATTGCTAGTATATTTTGCAAGGTGACTTCCCTATTCCCAGATGAGGGTGTTATGTCCTCTTGCTAGACTACAGCCTCAGGTCACATTTTGTGCACACGTCTTTCCAGGGCTTCAAGCTCAGCCAACACCTCTTTGGGCAGATCCTGGTTGACCTGCTCTGTTAGGTAGCTCCGAATGTCACGAACCTCCTGTTCCCAAAAATCCTTGGGGAGGGAGAACAGCTGAGTGGTGTCTATAGCTCCGAGGCCACTGAGATCCAAGGCTCCCTCCTTTGGCACCAGCCCAATGGGTGTCTCTCGGGCACTGTCCTCCCCCTCTAACCGCCGGCAGATCCAGTCTAGCACCCGAGCATTCTCCCCAAAGCCTGGCCACAGGAAGTGTCCTGCCTCGTCACGCCGGAACCAGTTGACATGGAAGATACGGGGCAGCTGGGCCCCCTTGCGCCCCTCTATGCTCAGCCAGTGTTCCAGGTAGTGCCCAAAGTTGTAGCCAAAAAAAGGCCGCATGGCAAATGGGTCGTGCATGATGATCTTCCCTAGGGAGGGGAGCAAGATGGGTAAGGAATCTTCCTTCTCACTGGAGAAGGGAAGGGCACCCTGCACCCAGTTGGAAGAAGCTGTGAAAGGCTCATGGTTCTGGCATATCTTCAGGGATGGGGAAAAGATAGAAGTGGGAAGAGGTGGAGCCATATCAGACTCCAGGGGTGGACAAAAGGAAGGTCTGGCTCAGGAAGGGAGAGAGGAAGTGCTGTGTGTGCACAGAGGAGAGGGAGGAATGGCGAGGGTGCTCACCTTTGTGTTCTGCTGCAGCAGTGGACTCAGAGCGCATGGCACTGCCCACAAACACCCCATGACGCCAGTTGAAGGCCTCGTATACCAGGGGTACCCCTAGATCACCAATGAACAGAGTCACAGGCAGCCCTTTTCTTTGGACCCTCACTCCAGCCCTTCTGGTGAGCTTGACTGGTACTGTCTCTCCTAGGACCTTGGCTATCCCATTTTCAGACCCTTTGCCTCCTCCCAAGTTTGCATTCACCAGGGGAGAACTCTGGAGACAGACAGCTACAGGTAAGATGCAGGCCGAGGCTCTGGATCAGAGGGAGGGAGGTAGACCCTGATACAGACATAGCCCTTTTGCCAAGAACATGGAGCTTACATGTTGTTTACCTTTGGGTCTGCGGCCACCAAAGATTATTGCGTCAATGGGGACACCCTCTGGGGCCTCCCAGGCTGGGTCCATGATGGGGCACTGGTGAGCCGGGGCACAAAAGCGAGAGTTGGGATGTGCACAGGGCTCCTTGTCACCTGGCAGAGGAAATACAAACAGTATTATTTCCAAGGTCATGTCGACCCCCAACACACACATATATGGGCACACATTCTTGCAGGGTTCTTTTTTTTTTTTTTTTTTTTTTTGTCTCATCAGCTGCCTAGAACTTTGTGTGATAAGGAGCAGAGAGAAGGGAGCCAGGGCATCTCCAAAAGCTCAGGTTATTTAGCCATGAAGGTGCTGCCAGCTGAGCTATGTGAGAAAAGAGTGGGAGAGGAATTGGGGTTTGGCAGCACACTAATGTTTGTGCCAAGCTACTGGCACTTGGCACTGACCAGGGCTCAAGGGAATGGGGTTAGATATGGGCATAAGGTTATAATAATTTTTCCCCCAGAAACTATTTCGTTATTTGCGAGATTATTATTTAAATACCCAAACCTAAAGCAAAAACTGAGAATGTCAGCTTAGTACCTCAGACAATTGACTTTCCATCAGCAAACTGGGGAAGACAGACTCTCCTAAATTACCAAAATGCCAACAGGAATTTATTTTATCTTTTTATTTTTGAGGTGGAGTCTCGCTCTGTTGCCCAGGCTGTAGTGAGCGCAGTGGCGCAATCTCAGCTTACTGCAACCTCCGCCTCCCGGGTTCGAGCAATTCTCCTGCCTCAGCCTCCCCAATAGCTGGGATTACAGGCACCCACCACCATGCCTGGCTGATTTTTTTGTATTTTTAATAGAGATGGGGTTTCACCATGTTGGCCAGGCTGGTTTCAAACTCCTGACCTTAGGTGATCTGCCCACGTCGGCCTCCCAAAGTGCTAGGGGTGAGCCACTGCACCTGGCCTGATTTTATTTTATTAATTACTTTATTTATTTGTGAGACGGAGTTTCACTCCGTCGCCAGGCTGGAGTGCAGTGGCACGCTCTTGTCTCACTACAACCTCTGCCTCCTGGGATCAAGCGATTCTCCTGCCTCCTGAGTAGCTGGGATTACAGGCGTGAGCCACCATGCCCAGCTAATTTTTGTATTTTTAGTAGAGATGGGGTTTTGCCATGTTGCCAGCCTGGTCTTGAACTCCTGACCTCAGGTGATCCACCCGCCTCAGCCTCCCAAAGTGCTGGGAGTATAGATGTCCACCCAGCAAGGAATTGATTTTAAAGCTAACAAAATGCTGGAGATTTCCCTGCCCTGCTTAGACCCTGATGAAGTGATAGGGCTTGAAGAATAGAGATAGGGATATCACATGGGTAGGGATAACCTTAGGAGCCCAGGTCATACTTGGCACCTTCAGGTGTCCTGGAGAGGGATTGGGACTAAGTCAGTGGCACATGTATGAAGCACCACTGTGTGGCCCCTGAGTGGACACATCCCCTTCTCTGCTGGAGGTTGCTGGTTAGACATGGGGGGTGAGGAAGCCATGGGGCCCAGATCCCCACTCTATCCCATCCCCAGCTTCTGCCTCCCATCGCAGATAAGAGCCATCCTTCATCAGCACCCAGTGCAGGACCCTAACACAGGGTATTGTTCTGGGAATTGAAGCTGGGGACAAGATGCCTTAGTTATGCCCCCGAATCTGGAGATGATGAAAGGGTTGGGGAACTAGCCTGTGGGGAAAGATGAAAGTTTCTTGGATTTCTCAGTTGGGTGGGAGGGCTGAGAGGGGCTTAATGATGGTGTTAGTAAAAATAAAGGGTGATTAGATGAGGCAAGGAGGGCGACTGCTAGGCCAGCCTGGCAAACCTGAATATAGGCTTCAGTGACCACAAGGCCACCCTCCCCTCCCACGCTTTTCTTTGCCCCCGCCTCGGTGTCTGGACTGCCTAACTGCAGAAGGCCATGGAAAGAATACTGAAGGTCCAGAGTGCAGGGCTGAGGGAAAGGTGGGACTCCCAGGCACCCGGGGTAATGACAGGATTCAGAAACTAGCTTCTGGGAAAGACTCAAGCACTGACCTAATTTTGTTTATAGGAAGGGATTGGGGTGAATGCTTTGGAGGGACAGGGGAAGGGTGAGGGTAACAATACTGACCTTTAGACGGTGGTTATTATACAGGGGACAGTGGGAGCCAAGTGGCAGGAGGACAGTCGGAGCAGAGGAGGCAGGTTTCCCTTCTCCTAATGGGTCAAACTTTATGGATAGTGCTTGGACCCCAATACCTTCTGTAACAATGTTCAAAAGTCCTTCCTTTTCCTTTCATTAAAAAAATCCAGCCTGTATTTATTATTGAGAGTCTACTGTGTGTTTGTCAGTGTGCTAAACCCTTTTTATGCACTCTTTAATCCTCCAACAACCTCATGAGATAGGTACTATCACAACTACCTGCATTCAACTGATGTGGAAACTAAAGCTTAGAGGTTGAGCAACTTAGCCAGATCACAAAACCAGTGACTGGTGGAGTTGGGACATGAACTGAGATTTTGCCTGGAAACTGCAGACGTTCATGACTTCTGTGCCTCCTAGCAGTCCTAGAAGATGGCTGGAGGTCGTGGAGAAGGCTTTTCCACCATTAAGGTGCTGAGGCCTGGAGGCTGTGCCACACCTTCCCTACTGCACATACCAGGTTTCCAGGGTTTGCCCAGCCAGGAAGTCACAGTAACACCAGGTGGAAGAGGCTGGTCAATGCCCTCCCAGTACACGCCACCATCGCTGGTCTCAGCCACGTTGGTAAAAATAGTGTTACTCTGGATTGTAGCCATGGCGTTGGGATTGGTGGTGGCAGAGGTACCAGGGGCAACCCCAAAGAAGCCGTTCTCAGGGTTGATGGCCCGGAGTCGACCTGTTAGAAGAAGTGAAAGAAAGGAAGGACCAAACAAGGAAAACTTGAGATGTAAGACCAAAGAAGGTCCTGCTCCACCCCTCCCTGTCCTGAGATGGACCCAAGATCTGATGAGGAAAGGCTGTCTCTAGGGTGGCTGGGCTGCCAGAGGAATGGAGCAGGGTTGCTGTTCAGGAAACTTTCTCACTGACAAAGTCACTGTGAACACTAAAGAGGAGACCCCGAGGCTCTGACAAGAGCCAGAACCAAGAGTGTGATCTGAGGGTCCCTCACCTTCACTGTCAAACCTCATCCAAGCAATGTCATCCCCCACACACTCCACTTTCCAGCCTGGCAGTGCGGGCCGCATCATGGCCAGGTTGGTCTTGCCACAGGCACTGGGGAAGGCGGCTGCCACATAGCGCTTCTTCCCTGCAGGGCTGGTGATGCCCAGGATCTGTGCATTGGGGAGAGAGGGAATAAGAAAGAGGTCACCAAAGGTCAGGGCATGGTCTTCATGGGGAAGGACAGCTAGGGTTTAACAGGGAGGACCAATGTTTATTCACTATATAGGTGACTGCCCTGCCATTAGGCCTGGGTGAGTGGCAGGGGAAACCCCAACATTCAGCAGCCTGAGGCCAAAGTTTTGGGCCTTCAAGTAGAGTCCCTGCCCACCAGCCTGGCACCTGGCAGGAGGGAGGTGAGGCTGAAGCACTGGCCAGGCCCCACCCCTGCCCCGTCCCCAGCAGCTGCCCTGCTCCTCACCAGGCCCTCACCAGCATGTGCTCTGCCAGCCAGCCCTCATCCCGGGCCAACCGAGAGGCGATGCGCAGGGCAAAGCACTTCTTGCCCAGCAGGGAGTTGCCACCATAGCCGCTGCCGAAGGAGACGATCTCCCGCTGGTCAGGCACGTGGCCAATCAGGGTTTTCTCTGGGTTGCACGGCCACTGGCTCACCGGCTCCCCTGGGGACAATGGGGTCATGGGGCTGCTGGCAGCAGCATTGCGAACTGGGGTGTCAGGGGCCAGAGGGATCAGGGATTGGCAGGAGAGACACTTGGGAGCAGTAGCAGCACCAAGAGGTGGCTGAAGCCCCCCACCTCATAATAACCATCAGCTTTTGTGCCCCTATTCTTGGACACGGACTTTTCTCAATCTTGTGCAAAGTACTCTGCAAACACAGCCTCACACCTCCCCTCGGACTATTGCTCTGGATCTTGGGAATTAGGTTGCCAGAGAGGACAGGTTCTTAGGGTCTGTGGAGAAGTAGGACTTGGGATTTCCTCCGAGTACAAGAAGGCCTCTGTGTCCCCCTTGGGGCAGAACAGGTGCTTACCTTGTCCTGTCAGGGGCTGGCCCACGGAGTGCAGACACTTGACAAAGTCACCATCTCCCAGGGCCTGAAGCACGGGCGTCCCCAGTCGGGTCATAATACGCATGCTTGCCACCACGTAGGCTGAGTCAGTGAGCTGCACCCCAATGCGGGACAGCGGGGAGCCCACAGGACCCATGCTGAATGGAAGCACATACATGGTGCGGCCTGTGGAGGAAAGCATCCCCTGGATGAAGGGTTCCAAACCTGTTCATATCTTCCATGCCCCTGCCACTCTGTCCCTGCCCTGGTTACCCTGCATGCAGCCTGGAAACCTCTCATCCACAGCTTGCTGGAAATCAGCTGGGGACATCCAGTTGCCCAGCTGCCCACGGGCCCCACCAGCTGGGAGAGGTACCGTGTCCCGCTGAGAAGGAGTTACAATCACCGTCTTGCTCTCTACTCGTGCCACATCCTTGGGGTCTGTGCGGGCCAGCCAGCTGGGGGAGAGCGTACTGTCAGGAGGTTTCCCTTGTCCCTAGACCCACTTTTTCAAGTCCAACTTTGACTCCAGGTCTTCTGTTGGCCTTATTTTTCCCCACCCAATCACATCTCGGGCCCTTCCTCCAGACTTTGCCCCATCTAAGGGGTGTTTCCCCAAGGTCTCAGCCCTCTGGGGGTCTCTGCCCCTGGCAAAATCTCCCTGAACTGGTGAGAAAAAAAAAAAAAAAGCAAAGGATCTATTTATGTCAGCTTCTTCATTTAGCATTAAAATAAAATACAAACTACAAACCAGACCAGGCACGGTGGCTGACGCCTGTAATCCCAGCACTTTGGGAGGCTGAGGTGGGTGGATCATTAGAGGTCAGGAGTTTGAGACCAACTTGGCCAACATGGTGAAACCCTGTCTCTACTAAAAATACAAAAATCAGCTGGGCGTGGTGGCGCATGCCTGTAATCCCAGCTACTCGGGAGGCTGAGGCAGGAGAATTGCTTGAACCTGGGAGGCAGAGGTTGCTGTGAGCTGAGAATTGTGCCACTGCACTCCAGCCTGGGTGATACAGTGAGACTCTGTCTCAAAAAAAAAACAAAAAACAAAAAACAAAAAAAAAACAGTTTCTTTTTTTTGAGACAGAGTTTCGCTCTTATTGCCCAGGCTGGAGTGCAATGAAGCGATCTCGGCTCACTGCAACCTCTGCCTCCTGGGTTTAAGTGATTCTTCTGCCTCAGTCTCCCAAGTAGCTGGGATTACAGGCATGCGCCACCATGCTGGGCTAATATATGTGTGTGTGTGTGTGTGTGTGTGTGTGTGTGTGTGTGTGTGTATATATTTTTTTTTTTGTAGAGACGGGGTTTCTCTATGTTGGTCAGGCTGGTCTCAAACTCCCGACCTCTGGTGATCCACCTGCCTTGGCCTCCCAAAATGCTGGGATTATAGGCATGAGCAAATCCCAGTTTCTGAGTCCGTTTACCCCAAAGCTCTCATTCTTGTTCATTCCATTAGGATGTTCTAGTTAAGTTGATTATGTCTTGGTGAACCCAAAGTGGCCTCAGTGCACCTATCTTGCAGGTTGTGGAGCCCAAGGCTTACCAGTTATTGTACTTGGGGAGCTTTCGGATGAGGCCCTGCTGCTCCAGCAGGGTCAGTGTGGCAGTATTCTCAGCCTCAGTTCCATCACAGATGTGGATGCCCTCTGGTTGGCACAGGCGGGCACTGTGCTCTACGAAATCTTGAACGCCAGTGGGAAGCTGACCCAGATCTCCACTAAGCACTCGCAGAGTCTGGATGCTACGGCATGATGGCCAGCCTAAGGGGCTCAGCCCATGCCAGCTAAGCCTACAGGAGAAACAGGGAAGCAATGAGCTAGCTGCTGTCATCGAGGGTGGACGGGGTGGGTGGTGGGGAGACAGAAAGCTTGGGCTGTTGCAGCCTGCTAAAACATGTCTGCATGCAGGGACCATGAAGAGCAGGTTGCAGTTGGTGTGTGGGATGTGTTCAGGACACATGTACCTTGTAGTCTTCATGAGGCTTGAGGAGGGTGTCTCCTAGTCAGTTAGGGACAGATATGGCCAAATGAGCAAAAAAGGCACATTCCTGGCTGTGTGGAAGTGTCCATGTAGGCATGCTGATGTTACTGCATGTGTAGCCCATGCCCATGTTTAACTGTTTAATCAATGTTTAGAAATGAGTAGGGGGATGGCTGGGCATGGTGGCTCATGCCTGTAATCCCAGCACTTTGGGAGGCTGAGGCAGGTGAATCACGAGGTGAGGAGATCAAGACCATACTGGCCAACATGGTGAAACCCCATCTACTAAAAATACAAAAATTAGCCGGATGTGGTGGCGTGTGCCTGTAGTCCCAGCTACTCAGGAGGCTGAGGCAGGAGAATCGCTTGAACCCGGGAGGTGGAGGTTGCAGTGAGCCGAGATTGTGACACTGCACTCCAGCCTGGGCAACAGAACGAGACTCTGTCTCAAAAAAAAAAAAAAAAAAAAAGAGTAGGGGCCTTTGGCCCAAGTGTCAAGAAGCTGGGCCCAGGTGACAACTTCATATGTCTGGTGTTTGAAGCCTCATCCATTTTATTTCCATTTTCGAGTATAGTTTTTTATAAGTTAAAATGGCAACTGTTTTTATTCTTTCCTTCTGGTGTGTATGCTGTAAGACTATGAAAGCCCCAAGTAAAGGTCCCAGTCTTTGCAGTGCCAGGTTTCTAGATGAGGACTCTTGCACAGAGAATAGGTGACTGGATGCTGGGCTTCCAGGCCCTGATCTGCTGCTGCCCACTTGGACCAACAATGATTGCGTAAAATGTTGCCCTCGGGTAAGTATTTTTGAACTGTGCGGAAGGTTGACCACTGGGGAATGAGTGTCACTGGCTGGAGTTCATGGGCTTAATTCTTAGGAGGTCAGCATCCTGTTGTCTGTCCTCTCATGGCCCTGGGGGAGAGAGAAGCAAGGTCTGCTCTGATTGGCCTGGACCCAAGGTGGAGTAAGCCTGAGAGAGCAAAGGCCATGAGAAGGATGTTACTCTCCTCCTCTACCAAGGCCTCGCCCATCAGAAACTGCCCCCACACCCAGGACCGCGTGACTCCGTGCTTCCCCTGGCTCTCCTTCTTAGAGGCCACATGCCTAGAGAGCTTTGGTGTTGGTGGGAGGGTGAAACAGCAGCCTGTTGGCAGCTGGGACTCAGAGGGTGTTAGCCTGGGGAAGGGAGAAAGCTCAGAGCATGGATGCGGGAGCTTGAGTCTGGCTGGGGTAGAAGCTGGGGTGGTTTCCGCTAAAGCAGGATAGATGATCAGTGTGGCCCCAGGGGCAGGGGAGGAGGGCTACTGGGACCTGGGTCTGTTCCTGCCTCAGAGGGAAGTTCTCCCTGAGCATTAATCTTCAAGACACACATCCTTGAGGAGAGCCTCTCTCCAGTTGGAGCCTCGCTCACGTTCTCTCTTGTGAAGCCCCCACACCCTCCTACAGCCCCCTAAGTGGGACCTTTCCTTCAAAGACTACCCACAAGGGCTGCCCACGTGGAACGGGCTGTGCGAGAGATGTGGGTCACTTCCGACTCTGAGACAAAAGCTGAGAAGAGAGACCTCAGAGAATAAATAGAAAGGAGACTAAGAGGAGGAGCAGACGAACAGGACGAGCCTGGGGGCTCCAGGCCTGGACAGAGGAAGAAGCCAGCTATGTAAGAAACGAAGGCAACTTGGCACCCTCCTCCCACCTTGCTTGCCTCCCTCTCCTGGCCCCAGGTCCCTCGGGCTGCCCTGGACTTCCCGCCAGGTTCCAGTCCTTCCAGTCCGGGAAAGGCCGGGAATGGATGTTTAACCTTCCATCTTCTTTAAGGGGCTCTGAGCTCAGTCTCCCGGGGCTCACGTACCCTTGTCCCCAGGGCCCTGCTGCCTCTCGAAGTACCCTGGGGCGCTGGCTGGGAGCCCGGTAGAGGTCCGAGGGAGGTATCTGGGAAGGAAAGGAGGATATGCGGAGACCCGACTCAGCAGAGACGAGCGAGGAGGGAGAGGAAGTTCTGAGAGTGACAGAGATCGCGCGGTCGGAGGCGAGCGAGGCAGAGAAGGGGAGGTGCGGGCGGAAACGAGGAGCACCGGCCGGCTGCCCTCCCAAGAGACGCACGGCGCGGGAGGCTGGACCCATAGCAGTCGCCCCTGCCCGCCTCCGCCTAGGATGGGAAACCTGGCGGAGGCTGAGAGCAGGGGAGCGCCACTGGCAGCCCCGAGGGGGCGAGCGCAGCGGAAGGTGCGGGTGGGCCCCGGGCCGGGGGTCACTCACCGCAGGCCGGGGCGGTACAATGCGGCCATGGCACCTGGGCAGGGGCTGCGGGGTGGCCACGGAACCGAGCGGAGCCGGGGAGATATGGAAGGCGGGGAAGGAGGGAGCGCGGCGAAGCGAGGCACAGCAGAGGCTGGCGGGAGGCGCTTAAAAAGGAGGGGGGCAGGCGCGGGGGCGGAACCTGGTAGGGCTGGCGCGAGATTTCCTCCGCCCTGCCAGCAGGCTGGCTCCCTCGGCCTTGGGGCTCCAGGCCCCAGGTCAGCCCAGCCACCGCCCCAACCTCTGCCTCCCAACCGCCAAACCCACCTCTCCCATTGGAGGACTGGGTCCACCCTTCGGCCCCCGACTTCGAGGTCCCGCCCCCATCCGCCACCGCCCTACCCGCCGCACATGATGTAACTTTGAGGACTCTTGCTCCCCGGAGAGACACTAGGTGGCAAACAAGCTAGGAACGAGGGGCGAGGCCAGGGGCGGGAGGCCAAAGGGCCAGACGTCTAGAAGTTAGGGGGTTGGGCATTGCCTTTTCAGTTCCTCCTCCTAGGGACCCGACGCCCTGAGCCCCGGGCCTTTCTGTAGTCCAAGTGCCCAATGCTAAGGTCCACTTAGTTCCCAACTCCTAAATCCCCGCTTCTCCTCCTGATCAAGGCTCCTTTCTGTCTTACTGTGAAATGGTGGAGCCTCTCCACCCCTGAGTCTCTTCCTTGGTCCTCTGATCTGGTCATTCTCCTGCCCTGGCACACACCCCACCCCCGACGGAGTCTTACTCTGTCACCCAGGCTGGAGTGCAGTGGTGGATCTCGGCTCACTGCACACTCCGCCTCCTGGGTTCAAGCAATTATCCTGCCTCAACCACCAGAGTAGCTGGGATTACAGGCGCCCGCCACCACACGCGGCTAATTTTTTGTATTTTTTGTAGAGATGGGGTTTCTCCATGTTGGCCAAGCTGGTCTCCAACTCCTGACCTCGTGATCCACCCGCTTCAGCCTCCCAAAGTGCTGGGATTACTGGTGTGAGCCACCACGCCCGGCGTGGTCATTCTTTCTCTCCACAATCCAATGAGGAAATGCATCTGCTCACCCAGCTACCACCCTAAGGTCCTCAGGTGATTTCTCAAGCTATATCTCCATTCAGACATCTCTCTCCAACCTGAGACCACTGGATATCACCCACAATGCTATATAGCACCTCAAACTCAGCTTACCTATGATGGGTGTCTGCTCAGCATCCACTCCTCCTTTCTGGTAATAGCACCCTGATTTTCTTCTGGGGAACCATCCCCTCAGTCTGTATTGTCATGTGGGTCTTATGTCACCCCTCTTGGGGGTAGGCTTGCAGTTTAGCCAACTTTTGTGTTCCTCACTCTGGCCACAGCAATCAGGGATGTTCAAGGATGGGCATGAGATCCCTCTCCGGGACTTTTTCTGAAAACTTTGGAAGTGAGCTATTTCTGCTGAGTTGCTGAGCTGGTAGAATATAAACCTGGAGCTGCTGGGTATTAGCTTGGCACTGCAAAGCAGGAACCTGTCTAAGAAGCCAGCCTAGAGGAAGCACAGCAGGGAGATGGCAAGCAATGGATTCCTGATTTCAGTTATAGGAATCGATGCATTTCTTTTCTTGCTCAAGCTAATTTTAATTGGAGTTCTGCCACTTGCAACAGAAACAGTCTTGATTCTCAGATTTCTTGGTGTTCTATGCTGGAACATAGTGGGATAATGAGAGCTAGTCTCCAGCTATGGGCTTGCTGCTGGTCCCCGTCTCTTCCCCCTCAGGCTGTAGCCTATACTCAACCTCAGGTATATGTATTTGGATCTCTTTCTCCCCAGTCCGTAGATCCAAACTCTGTCCACACTTACCCAGCTGCAAACAGATGCCTCTTGGCCACCCTTTGGGCCTAAAGGTGTGCACACTGGTGGCAGCATGGTTGACCTGAAGGTTATCTTGTTCTCCATAATCCTGCACTTGCTTTCATGGTTTCCTACCTCAGCAAATGGCACCATCATCTGTCCAATTGCCCCAAAGGGAATCAGTCTAGACTATTCTTATCCTCCATAGCTAATCAGATGCCAGGACCTTTGGATCTGTACTTCTCAATTAGCTCTCAAGTCTGTAACTATCCCCATGGCCAGGGCCTTAGTTCAGGGCATATCTCTCACCTGGCTTCAGGTGATAGCTTCTTTTTTTTTTTTTTTTTGAGACGGAGTCTCGCTGTGTCACCCAGGCTGGAGTGCAGTGGCCGGATCTCCGCTCACTGCAAGCTCCGCCTCCCGGGTTCACGCCATTCTCCTGCCTCAGCCTCCTGAGTAGCTGGGACTACAGGCGCCCGCCACCTCGCCCGGCTAGCTTTTTGTATTTTTTTAGTAGAGAGGGGGTTTCACCGTGTTAGCCAGGATGGTCTTGATCTACTGACCTCGTGATCCGCCCGTCTCGGCCTCCCAAAGTGCTGGGATTACAGGCTTGAGCCACTGCGCCCGGCCTCAGGTAATAGCTTCTAAGGCACTTCTTGGACTCCTGCCTCTCCAAACACCAACCCCTCTCCCAACCAAGCAACTCCCCACACTGTGCATGCAAATCCACTTGGAAAGTGAAGAGAGAAGAATAATGTTTATGGTATGGACAGTAAGTGCCAGGCTCTGTGTCAGCAACTCTGCATGCATAATCTCATTCCGTTTCACAACTATATTTTACACATGTGGACATAGGTTTAAAGAGTCATTTGCTCAAAGTCACACAACTGGTTAGCAGGAGAAATGGAATCTGAATCCAGATCTTTCTGACTAATTACCAAGTCCCCCTCTCCCTGTAAATCCTATACTGTCCCCTTGATTTACCATTAAAAATTAGATCATATCACTCTTAGGCTTAAAATCTCTTCAAGGCTCTTTCCATCACATGATATCTTATGTCCTTCATAATCTGACTCCTATTTATCTAATGTTGTCACCCCCACATCCCCACTTGCCTCCTTTTCTCCTACGTATTGAACTCTGAAGTTTCCAGAGCACTTCTGTGAACTTTTTCTGGACATCTGCACTCAAATTAAACACACACCAGCCTGGCCAACATGGTGAAACCCTGTCTCTACTAAAAATACAAAAATTAGCTCGGTGTGGTGGCACACGCCTGTAGTCCCAGCTACTCAGGAGGCTGAGGCAGGAGAATTGCTTGAACCCGGGAGGCAGAGGTTGCAGTGAGCCAAGATCGCACCACTGCATTCCAGCCTGGGCGACAGAGCAAGACTCTGTCACACACACACACACACACACACACACACACACACACACACACACGCCTTTTCTGTTCATCCCTTAGAATGAACATCTATTTCATCTGTGTTGCTTCTATCCCATGTATATGCCTATATTTTTGTACTTATCACACTTTACTATACTGTAGTTACTTTTATATCTCTGTAATCCTCACTAGAGTGATGATTTCAGTCTTGTTTTTTTCCTAGTTCCTAGCAGTACCTGGCCTATAATAGGCACTTAATAAAAGTTGGTTGAATAAAAGAATGAATGAGTGCTATGTTTCTGAATCATTCTTCCTCACCATTACTTTCTTCTCTAGCTTTAGGCAAATGGAGCAAGGGGCTCATGTGCGGATTTCCTTGCACTGCTCATTTCCCCTTATCTGCCACACACTTTTCTTTAGTTCCCTGCCAGGGGAGCCTGGACCACCAGCTGGCCCCATGTCCAAGGAGTACCACCAGGGGGCAGAGTGTGACCAGCCTTGCCCTGATCTGGACTGTCCTCCCTGGGGCCTCTGGGTTCATCCTTGAAGTCTCACAGCCCCCGAGTAGTGGATGCTGTGGTGTGCAGCCCAGATTCCCCCTTCAGGATCATGGTGCTCTTTGTTCCAGCTGCTGAGTGTTGGCTGCTGATGGCTCACAGCTGAGTACTTCCTTGAGCACTATCTGTGGCCAAAGGGAGCTGTCTCACCAAATACAATGCCTGCTTCCTGGGGGCAGAATGTATCCAATGAATGGTTGTTACAAAGTACAGAGGCCTAGCCCTTTGCCTCAGTTTGGGACAACTCTGAAGGTCCATCCCAGTCCCAGAGCTCTTTAGGCTCAGCTGATTACAGCTGCAGTGCCATTCAACTGTTCCCTCTCTCCGGTCCTGCTACTCTCACTTTCTTCGAAAGGCTCCCTGCCCCCTGCCCAATAAACCACTTGCAAACAAGGTTCTGTCTCAGAGTGTGCTTCCAGTTGCGGATATTCCCCAGGCTCAACTTGGTTATGGCATTAGTCCTCTAATCTGACTCCTAGTTCATTGTTGCCTTCCTCCACAAACACAAAGTGCTGACATACGTGATCCTTTCGAACACAAATCTGATCACATCATGTCTCTACTGAAAACGCTTCAGTAGCTTCTCCCTGCTCTTAGAATAAAGCCCAAACCCTTAATGTGACCTCCCAGGCTCTGCATGATCTGGCCCCTGCTGACTTCTCCAGCTTCACCTATCACTGTTCTTCCCACCTTCCAGGCTTTCTACTCTCTGGCTACATGGATCTTTTCTCAGTTTTGTGAGCATGTCTACCTCTTTCCTGCCTCAGAGTCTTTGCATATGTTGTTTCTGCAGCCTGGAATTCCCACCCTGTCCACACCTCCAGGCAGGGTCACTTCTTATTCACCTGACTAGTCTTGGTTTAACATGACTTTCTTAAGCAACCTGTCCCTGTGATCCATCCCCTCTGGCCTTGTATTAGAGTATGTCTTCACGGAAAAAAATTTCATAGCACCCTGCCCTTCTTCATAGCACATTCACCTCTGTTTAGATGGTTTGTTGTTATGTAGACACATCTCTAACACATGTAGGACCTGCGGCAAGAGTACAAATAGAGGCCCTCAAACCTTGTGTTTAAATATTTAAAATGGGCTGGGTGTGGTGGCTCATGCCTTGTAATCCCAGCCCTTTGGGAGGCAGAGGCTGGAGGATCACTTGAGACCGGGAGTTTAAGACCAGCCTGAACAACATAGTGAGACTTCTTCTCTACAAAAAATAAAAAATTAGCCAGGCATGGTGGTGTGCGCCTGTAGTCCCAACTGCTTGGGAGACTAAGGTGGGAGATAGCTTGAGCCCAGGAGTTCAAGGCTGCAGTGAGCTATGATTGCACCACTGTACTCCAGCCTGGGTGACAGAGTGAGATCCTGTCTCAAAAAAAAAAAAAAAAAATTAAAATGTATAACTCAGGGTGGGGCGCAGTGGCTCATGCTTGTAATCCTAATGCTTTGGGAGGCTGAGGCGGGTGGATCACTTGAGGTCAGGAGTTTGAGACCAGCCTGGCCAACGTGAAACCCTGTCTCTACTACAAGTACAAAAATTAGGGCAGGTGCAGTGGCTCATGCCTATAATCCCAGCACTTTGGGAGGCCGAGGTGGGCGGATCACGAGGTCAGGAGATTGAGACCATCTTGGCTAACACGGTGAAACCCCATCTCTACTAAAAATACCAAAAAAAATTAGCCGGGCATGGTGGTGGGTTCCTGTAGTCCCAGCTACTCAGGAGGCTGAGGCAGGAGAATGGCGTGAACCCAGGAAGCAGAGCTTGCAGTGAGCCGAGATTACGCCACTGCACTCCAGCCTGGGGAACAGAGCAATACTCTGTGTCAAAAAAAAAAAAATTAGCTGGGCATGGTGGTGCATGTCTGCTACTCAGTAGGCTAAGCCAGGAGAATCACTTGAACCCAGGAGGCAGAGGTTGCAGTGAGCCGAGATCACACCACTGCATTCCAGCCAGGGTGACAGAGCTGTCAAAAAAAAAAAAAAATGTATAACTCAGGCTAACAAACTGTTACACAAAATATATTCTGTTCTACCTTGACAAATATATTGACAAATATATACTTCACAGTGGCCTGGAAGGCCAGGTTCAGATTTGTATTTTATTTGGAATCCTCAGGGTTCTGCACCAGAATGTGGTAGTGTAGGGGAATGTAGTTTTGGCCACTGGCCCTCAGCTGGGCCCACTTTGCCTCCCACCCCTGACACCATCTTGGACTGCAAGGGGCCTTGTATGAAACCATGTGGACCTCCCATCAGACCATCCCAAGTCTGTCCACAGCCTCCTGCAAGTGGCTGCCCCTTGTCTACCCTTTGACCTTGAAATGTGTGAACCAGTCATGTGGTCCAGTTGTGGGAGGATAAACTCAGGCAAGAGGTTCATGTGGGCCCTAGGAGTGGGCTCGGGCCTTTTGGACAGGGAATGCTTAGCTATCTGGAGTGTGGTCCTGAGAGAATTAAGGTATGGGCAGAGGAGAGTTGGACTTCTCACCCATGTGGTGGGACATAGTCAGAGGAGGGCCAGAGTGAAGCCTTCTAAAGCATAGGGCCCAGGGCAGGGGCCACTCCTGCCTGGGCCTAAGGACAATAATTTATTTATTATTATTATTTTTTGAGACAGGGTTTCTTTCTGTCTCCAAAGCTAGAGTGCAGTGGTGCCATCATGGCCCACTGCAGCCTTGACCTCCCCAGGCTCAGGTGATCCTCCCACCTCGGTTTTTGTATTTTTAGTAGAGGCAGGGTTTTGCCATGTTGCCCAGGCTGGTATCAAACTCCTGGGCTCAAGCGATCCACCCGTCTTGGCCTTCCAAAGTGCTAGGATTACAGGCGTGAGCCACTGCACCCAGCCAAAGGGCAATAATTTGATGTTTCTCTGTTTCATCAGTCTGTAAATTTCTTGAAGTCAGGGCTGGTATCAGTCTAAGTTACTGAGGAGTTGCTAATGTCTTACTTAGGGTGTGGTGCAGAATAGGTGTTTAATATGCATTTGTCAAATGAATGTAGAAGGTACACCAAGAAGAGGTTGAGGATTTGGATCTATTACTGAAGATCTAGATACCATGAGCCAGAACTAGGAATGAGAACCAGTCTTTCAGGGTTCCAAAAATGAGAGTGCAGGACAGAGGAGAGGAGGGTAGCATCCTGAAAGGCTGACTGTTTCATCTTCTCTCCTTCCTCTTCATTTTCTACCCCACTCCTGCGGGCCCTTTGCCTGCCTGCCCCTCTTTCCCCATGGTCCAATATCACTCCATCCATATCTTGCTACCTTTCTGTCCTTTGGCCACTGCTCTTCCTCTGTGGCCTATCGATGTGTCTGTTTCTTTGTATTGGTGTCTAGCTCTTGGTCCCCAAGAACTCTTACTGTTCTAGTCCTTGTTCCTCTCCACCCCTCCTGTTGTCCCCTGCTCCCTTCTTGGTCCTCTTCTGGAAGACTTCCTCTCTTTACCCATCTCTTCCATGTGTCTACGTCTTTCTGTCTCTTTTAATCCAAATCCCCATGGAGCCCCTGACTTGTCCTGTCTTCTATCTCATATCTACACCTACTACCTCCTTAGTCTCCTTCCTCTATTCTATTATTCCCGGAGTCATGCTGGCTTCATCTTTTTCATTCCTATTTTCCTGTCTCCAGATGTCCTTGAGCCTGTCAGTCTCAGTATTCATTTCTCAGTCTCCAGTGGATACGGGAGATGGGCTCTGCTTTCTGGGTCCCCAATGACTGCCACAGACTCTCCTCTCCATGCCCTTGGTCCTTTCCTCTAGCCCAGACTGGGGCCAACCCTCACTCCCCCAACTCCTTTCCCTGGTTTAGTGGTGCCTGGTCTGAGCCCCAAGCAGCTCAACTCGCCTGAGCTTGTTTAGTCTGACTCCCTTAGCCCGTTAGCAGCTTAGCCCTCCCACCTCTCCTTTGAGCCCTCCAGTAAACAAGAGGATCAGTGCAGACCTGACAGCTGCTGGTTGGGGGCAAGTGTCTGGCCAGGCCAGAGCAGGCATGAAAAAGGGGCTGCACTCAACATTTCCCATTCCTTCTTCAACCAGGGAAATTGTAGAGTCTCTTTCCTTGGTGTCCACTTTAGAGAGCTACATTCCATGGGCATGGGTGTGGGGTCCTGCCTCTCCATGATCCTTATTCCCATTTTGTGGTTGGTTCCTAGGCCTTAGGCTTTTTTATTCTTTTGAGAAAGCAGCAGTAGATCCAGACAGTCACACAGAGAAGCCTGAATGGTGACAATGGTTTCTGCTCCTTAAAACAGACACCCAGGTGTGGGAAGAGAGTGATGTCATCTGATCTAGGTTTTCCAATATGTGTATGGAAAGCGTGGTAGGAGAGACCACATACACAAGTACAGACATATACACATGCCTCCCTAGGGAAGCTGGGTAGACTGTAGGCATTCTGTGTGGTTCTCAAACTTACTTTCTTTTCTTTTCTTTTTTTTTTTTTTTTTTGAGATGGAGTCTCTCTCTGTTGCCTAAGCTGGAGTGCAGTGGCGTGATCGCAGCTCACTGCAACCTCCGCCTCCCAGGTTCAAGCGATTCTCCTGTCTCAGTAGGAGTAGCTGGCATTACAGGTGCCTGCCACCATGCCCAGCTAATTTTTGTATTTTTAGTAGAGACGGGATTTCACCATGTTGGCCAGGCTGGTCTTGAACTCCTGACCTCAAGTGATCCACCCACCTTGGCCTCCCAAAATTCTGGGATTGCAGGCCTGCACCACTGTGCCTGGCCTTTAAACTTTCAAGCATGTCAGACTTGCTGGAAGGGCCTTAAAACACAGATTTCTCGGCTCCACCCTAGAGTTTCTGACTCAGTAGATTTAAGGTGAGACCAGATAACATGTATTTCTAGCAAGTTCCCAGGTGATATGGATGTTGCTGCTCTGGGGACCACACTTCAGAAACCACCATCTTAGATAATCTGTATCTGCCAGCTCTTCCCCAACATCTAAGGCTGGGACCAGGTTAAGTTTTATAAGTGATGACCTTTGGGATCTGATGGACACCTAGGCCTCTGTGTTGAGAAAGAGGACCTATTAACCCCATGGGAGTATTTGGGTGGCCTCAGAAGGTAGAGAGTGGCCTTTAACTCCATAGACCCTATTTAAACAGCTTCGGACAGGTTTAAACATCTCCTTGGATAATTCCTAGTATCCCTGTTCCCACTCCTACTCAGGGATGATAGCTCTAAGAGGTGTTAGGGGATTAGGCTGAAAATGTAGGTCACCCCCCAGCCATCTGGGAACTAGAATGAGTGAGAGAGGAGGAGAGAGGGGCAGAGACACACACAGGGAAAAGGTGAGAGAAAGCAGAGGGCATGTGAGGCCAGTCACAAAAGTGTCTCCGATGGACTGGTGGTGATTAGATTTCAGTGTCCCTTGAGGCCCAGAAGGAAGGAACAGAGTTCCCTGTTCTCCTTTCTCCTACTCCTTCTCCCAAGCTGGGCTGCCTGTCCTGGGGCTGGATCAGCAAGCATCGGAGAGACAAAATATGGGATGGTCAAGTCCTGGAGATCCTCTGTGGGAAAAGTTGCTTTCCTTTCTGATGCAACGGCTATGAGGGGCATAAGACCAGTCAGCATGAAGGTGGGGCAGAGGCAGAAATGTGAGGATTCTTGAAAATAGGACACAGACCCAATAGGCCAGGTGAGAGTGGGCCTGGGAGAGCTTATAGTCTCCAAAGACAGATGAGGGGCTGCAGGGTCTTAGAAGGTGGGGGTCCTGGGAGTTTGTCTGGTCTTCTTTTTCCAGTCTCAGGCTATGCATGGCTAGGGCTGAGGGTTGTGTTCACATGGAGGGGTGGTGGTTGAGACCCATGTGACTGTCCGAACTGGGAAACTGAGCACTTGGGAGTCGGATCATCACTGAGGAGCTTTGTTGGGGAAGATGCCCCCTTTCCTTCTTTGAGAATAAACATACTTGTACTCTCCTCTCTCTCCATTTCCCCCAACCCCAGGCCAATAAGATATGCAAATGATCTCCTTACCTCATTGGTTGGAGGCCCCAGGACCACAGATGACCTCAGAGAGCTGGCCCTTTAAGAATGCCCTTTGGGCTCTGTGCCCACAGCCCCCTGGAGCTGAGCAGAGGCACCAGGCCCTGCTCCATGGAGCCTTCAGTCTCCTGGGAAGCTGTGCCTGTCTGGCTCTGGCACTGACCACATCCTCTCTGCCATTTCTAAAGTGAGTATATCCAGGGCCTACCTGGGTGCCAGGCCACTCACCTAGAACCCCCTCTTTCAACACCTGCTCTTTGTTGTCTGTTTTCAAGAATCCTCAGACTTTGGTACCTTACTCTATTGCCACCCTGACTGGCCTGTGTCCCTCACTGCTCTCACATCAGAAAGATAAACAACCTTCCCCACTACTCCTTCTGTACGTCCAGTTCTTTCTGGATACCTCTCTCAGTGTCTCACCATCTCCTTTCTGCCAAGACCCAGTTCCTTTAATCTGTGTCTGTTTCCATCCCCTCTGTCCTCTCAAGGGTGACAGGTTCCATAGAGAGGGCAACAACCCTGCCCTGGAACAGGAAGAGAGAGGCCTGGGTCTTACTCTTGCCTCTGTGGGTAGAGCCTGGGGGTCAGAGATGTGGTTGGAAAGAGGGCTACCTAGGCTTGGGGAATCAAGAAGGAGCTGAAGTCTAAGCCCTGGGGATGAACACTCCCTGCCGCACACCTTCTGGGGATGGGGTGGGAGTTACTGGAATTGGGAGCTGGACTAGAGCTTGAACTTCAAGGCTGGGAAGGGTATCTGAGGTCACCCAGCCAGAAGTTCCTCAGGTGAACATGTGCCCCATGGTTGATAACAGACAGGAGAGCTCCTTGGTGACATAAGTTGAGGACACTTTTTGTTGAACTTGAACAGATGGTTTACTAAAGGATCGCTCAGGTTAATATGCTCTTGTGCTATGTGAATCTGTAAGAGGTGAGGATAGGAGGCAACATTTCTCAAAATTATCTGAGCACAGACCTCTTCTTGGGTGTTCCAGAGAACACTCTTTGGTGTATGTTACAAAGTCTAACTGCTCTCATTGAACAGAACGGAAAACGGGTCAGAAGGGTGAAGGTGATCTGCTCAAGTTCACACAACATAACAAGTTGTGAATAGAAGAAGGAAAATCAGTCTTGGTCGGTTCCCCTTGGAGAGACTGGCCTTGAGAAAAGATGGTGGCCAGGTGATCCTGATCTTTCTAGAACTAATTCTTGGACCTTTCTTTTTTCCATATAAAGCCTCTTGCCCCTACAAAAAGGATTCATTGATTGATTAATCCATGGAACAAATGTACACCGAGGGTCTTCTATAGGCAAGACACTTCCCTGAGTGCTTTGAGAGACAGAGAGGTATAACACCACATTATCCTTGTATTTTAAAATTCACAGCATACATGCCTTCCCACTGTCCTAAAATATACACTCACTCTGTCACAGTTAATTAAGCAATTTTAAAAGATGGCTTGGAAGTGGAATGATGCCTCTTGAGATGACAGACCTCTCGGCATGTCTCAGCACTAGGGTTGGGAGTACTGCCATACTGCTCTTGCTTTTCATAGATCCTGAGGCATCAGTGGGGCGAGAGGCTGTGCTGTCCTTTTCCTCCTTCAGGAATTCAGCTGCTCGTCCCCTATCAGGAGCCCCTGCCCTCTGAAAGGTTACTCCTTAGCCTGGCGGGGACTGTGCAGTGAACAGAGCTGCACCATCCCTCTGGCTTTCCCAAACTCTTGCTCCAGGGCACTTGGGCTTTGAGGGAAGGACTTGGTGAAGAGAGGATGGCAGGTGGCCTCCATGTGCTCCAGACCTCTCCTCCTCTTTGCAGGTGCACCCCTCCCAGCCCAGCTCCAGAATGGCCCTGCCCCCCAGTCCCCTGGCCATGGAATATGTCAATGACTTTGACTTGATGAAGTTTGAGGTAAAGCGGGAGCCCTCTGAGGGCCGTCCTGGCCCCCCTACAGCCTCACTGGGCTCCACACCTTACAGCTCAGTGCCTCCTTCACCCACCTTCAGTGAACCAGGCATGGTGGGGGCGACCGAGGGCACCCGGCCAGGCCTGGAGGAGCTGTACTGGCTGGCTACCCTGCAGCAGCAGCTGGGGGCTGGGGAGGCACTGGGGCTGAGTCCTGAAGAGGCCATGGAGCTGCTGCAGGGTCAGGGCCCAGTCCCTGTTGATGGGCCTCACGGCTACTACCCAGGGAGCCCAGAGGAGACAGGAGCCCAGCACATCCAGGTGAGTGGTCAGCAAGCTGGCCTGAGGGGAGGCAGGGCAAGGAAGGAGGACTACCCAAGGGAGGAAGGTGAGCTCCCAGAGGGGGTTATGGACTGGGACAGGGGACAGAGGGCAGGAGACGGGAAGAAGGTCCCTTGAAAGAAATCAGATCGAGAAAACTACATTCTGCTTCTCCCCCTTTTCTCAAAATGGAGAGAAATGAGTAGGCTGAACCAGGAGGAGCAGGGAGAAGATAAGATTAGCAGAAAATCCGAAGGGAATAATTGAGCTGGGGAGTGGGCGACTCCGGGAGATAAACAGATACACGGTGTGTGGAAACCAGGGAAAGGGTTATGTGTGGAGTGGAGCCGGGTTAAGACTGGTTTAGATTGGCCTTTTCAAGACTTCGTGCTTCCCAGCCCCCAACCTTCTCAGGAAGGATTGGTACTCATCCTATTAATTACAGACACAGATGGGGGTGTTGAGGGCATTAGGATGTAATCCAAATCCTGTGAGGGTCACCGGGTTGCGGGCTTCAGGACAGGGAACCGCAGAGCGTTGGAGGGTTGGGGGCCGTCTGGGTGCGGGTCCACTGGACACACCCGGGCCTGGAGCTGGATGCCGGGGATCCCAGACACGAGCCCGGGGTTCAGGTGCGCGGTGGGCTCGCCTGAC
>NW_012110697.1:2733-31631 GCF_000951045.1 Mandrillus leucophaeus | reverse complement strand
TGGCCGCCCAGCTGGACGCGCTGCGGGCGGAGGTGGCCCGCCTGGCCCGGGAGCGAGATCTCTACAAGGCTCGCTGTGACCGGCTAACCTCGAGCGGTCCCGGGTCCGGGGAACTCTCCCACCTCTTTCTCTGAGCCATTCAGAGCACCTTGTGGTGTAGTGGGGGCTGGGTGGGGTGGCACCGCCCAGGAGGCGGCTGCACAGTTCTCTGCATCGTTACCAGAGCGCCTTCTGGTCCTAGCCACGCCCTGTATGACCGCGCAAATATCCCCAAAGCTTTTGGGTCCTCAAGTCATGCCCGAATTTAGATGCTGGTCATTTTCTGGAGAGGGGTCCCCTCCCCTTACGAACACAGAAACCCAGCCCACATGACTAGCACGCTGAGCTCTGCAGGGACCAGTGCCAGGCACTGGGGGGTGGAAGTGTGGTGACAGTGAATGAGAGGTGGGGGAGGGTTGCAGCTCCCACCTCAGTTTAGTTTTTAATTCAAGGTTTTCAACCTGTAACACATTAAAGCTGTAATTAGCAATAAGGCTGTATTTTCATTCTGAAGCTTGTAACCTCCTCATTTTAGCACTACAGAATTTTCAAGGTTTCAATACCCAGTAACTAGACAGACTAGGAACTCTATCCAAGATGCTTTTTCCCTGCCCAACCCTGTGGCCTTCAGGGCTCAGAGCAGCAAAGGCCTGAAGCTCTGGGGGTTGTTGGTGTGGGTTGGGAGAGAGCTCTGTGCAGAAGTCTGGAAATCTGGGTCCTAGTCCCAGCTCTTCCATGGGATCCCCCTGTCACCTTGAGCAAATCGATTGCTTCCTGGACTTGTGTTACTTCATCTAATTCTCATTTGGATTGGACGACTTCTGCTCCCTTTCCAGTTCTGGCATCTCCCCAGTGTGGAAGTCCCAGTGGTCTCCCCAAGAAGTCCCCAAGACAATCTCGCCAAGGGCACCTCCTATCCTGCTCCGGTTTCCCAGCTGCAGCCTAGGCAGGGGATGCACAGCCCAGGTGAGGAAGCCTGGCTTCTCTGTGAGCACATACATGGGTCCTCTGCAGCTCCCTCCAGGCTTCCTGGGCCTCCAGACCTGCACAGGGTGCTCCTACCACCTCCCGCCTCTCTGAGGGCTGAGGCGAGACTTCTCCTGGGATGAAAAGGAGCTGAGAGAGTGCAGCTTTTGTGAATTAAACTTGAAGTCCAGGAAGAATTCTAATGCAATAGGCTAAATGCTCTTGCAATTTAAGAAGTGTTCATTCTTTATCCCTGCTTCAGGCTACTGTTTTGTGTGTCTGTGTGTGGGAGAGGGAGAGAGGGAGAGAGAGAGAAAGAGCAAGAAAAAGGGAAGTCCCCACCTGGAGCTGAGTGGCACATCTGTTATGGGGAGCCAATGGAAATGGGGTGAGGGGCAGGCATTGGAACAGATGGATCCTCCCCCTCTCACCACCACCACCAAACTCAGAAGCCTCAGTGGCCCAACTCGGCCTGTCTGTGGCTATCCAGGTCTCACAGTTTCCATGGTAACCCAGTCCTCCAGTTCAGCAGCCTAAGGGGAGGGCAGATGGGGCCTCTGGGCAGAGCACAGGCGTTGTGCTGGGAGCAGCCACCTCACCAGTTACTGTCATCTGTCCTCTACTGGACATAATAAATGGGAGAAGCTTTCGGGCATGGGGGAAGAGGCTCCCATATGTCCCTCTTCCTTTCTACCCCCTCTCTCCACCCCCTCCCCAGCTGTCTCTTCTCTTCCCATCACAGTTCTTGCTCCCTCTTCCCCCTCCTCTATCCCAGCTCATCCCTCCTCCACGTAGGAGCCTGCAATGGGAGTCCTTTCCTCCATTGCTCTCAATTTCTCTCATCTCCTCTCCCTTCTCCACCATTGGCCACTGGCTATCCTCTCTGGCTCTGGATTCTCTCTCTGAGGGGCTCACAGAACCTTTAGCTTCTCTTTCTTCATCCCCTTCCACACTCATTGTTGAAGGGAGAGGATGGGGCCGGGAGGGTTCTTCCAGGAGCCCAGCTGTTTCTCTCACTCTAAATTTCACCTGTGTCTATCCTTGCCTGCCCTGGAGCTGTAATTGAGACCCACTACTTTTCTTGTTCACTTTTCTCACCTGCATGGCACACAAAGGCATACAGAACCATCCACAGACACCTGAGCACACAACTAGGCCACATATACCTGGGTCTCAAAATGATACTTCTGGGTCACCTGAATATACTTAAAAAAGTTGCACACTGCGGTGATTAAGAGTAGTGCTTTAGGTGGGGCGCGGTCATTCCTGCCTGTAATCCCAACACTTTGGGAGGCCAAGGAGGAAGTTTGAGACCAGCCTGGGCAATGTAGCAAGAACCCTGTCACTACAAAAATAAATAAATAAATAAAATAATTCAGATGTAATGGCATGCACCTGGAGTCCCACCTACTCAGGGAAGCTAAGGTGGAAGGATAACTTGAGCCCAGGAGTTCGGGGCTGCAGTGAGCCGTAATCGTGCCACTGCACTCCAGCCTGCGTGGCAGAGTGAGACCCTGTTTCAAGTTGTAGTTCTACCAGTTTTTTGACCATGGGTGAGTTAAAATGAAGCCTCACTTGATTGTCAGAAAAATGGTGAAAATAATGGTAACCACCTACTGAGAATAAATGCATTTAAATAAGCACTTAGCATAAAGTTGACACATGCTACATAATGATATTTGCTGTTGTTGCTGATGTGATCGTTAAGCGTGTGAATCTGTGTATTCACGCACTGCACATCCCTGAGTCCATGAGTGTGACCCATTAAGGCCATGAACAGACACACACATTGACACACCCAGGAAATCAGACTGTACAGACCTTAGATGCTCCACTATGTTCCCAATTTACTAGCAGACCTGCTGCCCTCCTTTAGTACCCCCAGCACCTATTCTTGGCCCGCCCCACAGCTGTGTGGGGGCTGGGGTTCAGCTCCTGGGGGACTCAGCAGGGCCTCTCTGGAGACAGCTATAAGAAAGCTTCAGCCCGCCCCCCTGACAGCCCCTAATTATCCCCGTATCTCCTGTAATTAACCTCCATGGTGTGTAGACCCCCTGGGGTTGGGAGGTGAGGGTGGGGGCTCCTCAGATCCCATTGGCACATAGTTGGGGTAAGACTGCAGAGACAGCAGCCTGCCTGGGGAGCTCTGTCTCAGATTTTGAAAGGTGCTGGTCCTCGTTTCTTATGGTGTGTGTGGGTGTGCTGCAGGCTGCCCAGTGGGCATCTGAGGCATGATGGTTAGAGGCTGAGGTGCTAGGAGCAGTTCTCTTTATTAATGGCTAGAAAGTCAGGATCACCCAAGGAAGTCACTGAGGGGCCACAGCATTAAAGGTGTGGGGTTTGGAGAGATAGGAGCAGGGCCCACCACTCACGTCCAGAACCCAGGGGGCACAGCTGGTCCAAGAGGTGGAGGCATTGGTCACCGGAGTCACGAGGGTCAGGACAGGCACCTGGGAGTGGGAGGAGAGTCATAAACACTCTCTTCTACACTACACCCAGCCTAGATGGGCCCTACTGAGCCCCACTTTGCACCCCCTGTGTCCACTCCTTTGGACCCCCCAGGACTCACTGAGAGGCTGAGGGAGTGTCGGTCCGGAGGGTAGCAGTCATGGGCTAGGGCTGGGAGTCGTGGCCAGTGTGCAGGGCCTGGGAGCCCCAGGGCTGATGCCCTGGCTGGCGTAGTACTCCACCACCTGCCGTGGCACCTCAGCCAGGACACACTTGGCGAGTGCAGAGGGGGCAGCCTAGGGTGGGGACAGTGATGTGGTTAGGGGTGGGAGGAGGAGTAGGGCAGGCAGGGTCAGTTGAGGGAGAAGTGGGGCTTCAGGGTGGCCAGTTAGGCTCCAGCATCCTTAGCAGGACATCAAATGATGGAAGACGAAGGTCAGATTTGGGGGGATGAGAAGCTGAGGAATCCTTCAGCTGGAAGGGGCCCAGGGGACTCACATCCTTGAAGTCTCGGAAGGGCACAAACTGGACAATGTCTCGGGCTGCAGGCACCCCTCGGGGGCAGCGCAAGGTACCGTCGTCGCCATCCAGCAGCCGCATGTCAGAGAAGTCAGCATTGCCCACGCCCACAATGATGATGGACATGGGCAGGCGGGAGGCACGCACGATAGCAGTGCGAGTCTCAGCCATGTCGCTCACCACACCGTCAGTGAGCACCAGCAGCACCGAGTACTTCTGAGGGCGAGCAGAGAGGGTGGAAGGGTTGGCTTTGTGTGCAAGGGCATTGACAGCGTTTCTACCCAGGTGCAGGCCCTGGCCCTGGCACCACTTGAAGACACATGGGGTAGCTCCTGTTTGCCCACCATGTCTTCCTACCGTGGCTTGGCCGGTGCTCTGCTCCCGCTGGGCCGGCTCAGCCACACGGTTGATGATGGGGGCCACGTTGGTGGGGCCGTAGAGCTGGATCTGGGGCAGGCAACGACGGTAGGAGGCGATGACCCCTGAGATCTCTGTGGGTGAAGAGAAGTTGAGAAGCTGGCAGAAATGAGCAGGGCCTCTTCCTGACACTCCTTAAAGCAAGGAAGTGCTTCCAGGTCTGAGGACTGCCCTCCCCTCGAGTTCCTTCATTAAGCAGTGGGAGAGTTGGACGGTCCCTTGGTGGGGAGAGTTGGGGGCAGATGCTGGGCCTCAGCCCTGGAAGCCTCACCTGATGAAGACAGGCCTGGGATGGGTGGAAGGGACAGGAAGCTGGGCCCTTGGGAATGGAGTCTGTGCTCCTGTGTGGGGTGTGTCTAGGGCGAGGTGGGGCAGGTGAAAATCTCCCCTTTTACCTTCACATTCAGGATTTTCCGGGTCAAAGTTGATAGCAAAGTCATGGGACACCTGCGAGGGCAAGGCGGGAGCAGTGAGGGCCTGCCTTTTCTTCCTGACTGACACGCCCCCCATCTCCTTCCTTCCCTCACATCTAGCCTACCTCGAAGTTGGGGGGGATTCGAGCCCCAAAGCCAAAAGCTGGGAACCGCTTATCACTGGGGAGAAGAAAAGGCTGTGGAATCCGTTGGGCAAGGCCTCCCTGCCTGTTCCCTCCCGCCCCACTCCCTCCTACCTGTCATAGTCCTGGCAGATGCCTCCCACTGCACGCAGGGCCTGCAGGTAGTGGTTGGGCTGTCGGGGACTGAGGCAGTGCAGGGACTGGCTGCTCCTCGGGTCCCCATTGGAGGCGGTGAAGTCGATGGCCACCTGGGTAGGGGTGGGAAAAAGGTCATGCTGCAGCCATGAGAGCCACCAGATTGCCTAGGCCAGAGCTGGGATCTGTAGGGAGGACTAAGATGAGTTGGGGGGGAGGCTACAGGTAGCCACATAATGATGGGGGGTGCATAAGCTGACAATGCAAAGGCTCGTGAGCAGCCCAAGTGGGGGCAGTGGAGATTCTGGGCTCCTTCCATTCACTATGGACTCAGCCCCTCCCTCTTGCCTGTGTGCCCTCCCTCTGAGTCTTTACCGTGAAGCTGATCTGGCAGCCACCCATGATGTAATCCAGGAAGGTGTGTACCTTCTCCACCTGGAGGTAGGGAGAGGGGTAAGGTGAGGGGATGGGGTGGTCCTTTGAGGAGGGAGCATGGGTAGGGCTTCTGTGGGGAACATGGGGGAGCCAGAGTTTTTTGGGTTGCAGTTGGGGGTGAGATAGGGCAAGGGTTCCCAGTTCCCAGAAGCAGAGAAACTGGTCTTTGAAACAAGGGAAGGGTTGAACCTGAGAGTGTGGTAGGGGCAGGGGCTGGGGCAAGGCTTGAAGCAGGAAGTGAAATTTACCGTGCACTGGGCCAGCACTACCGTCCCTGAGCTCTTGTAATTCTTCTTCTTGTCCCGATACTTGGGGTTGATACAGTCCCACTGCATCTAGACCCCACCCCACAAGTTCAGGGTCACAAATCCATCAGGTGACCCCTCTTTCTCCTTTCCAGCAGAGCCTCCCAAAGCAAGAACCCCATGGCTCGGTCCTTCAGCTGAGCCTAGGTGCTTTCCACCCTCTCCACTTCCTATGGAAGTCTTTTCAGAATCACCCCCAGGACTCTCCCAGGGATCTGGGTGGGGATTCTGGGGGTGGGGTATTTGTGGCACCTCCTGCCCAGGGTTTGCCGTCCCTTCCTGCATCTCCTGGAAAGTGCTGGTGAACTCGCCGATGAAGTCATGCTTCCCACTGGAGTCATAGTCATATACCAGGAACTGAGAAGGCAGGGGGAGGAGTAGGGTCAGATTGGAGATGCTCTGCAGTGTTCATGGTGAGTAGGGGGACTCAGAGGCAGGGGCCTCACAGTCTTGAGGCCCAAACAGACATCCTCAACCTGCCCAGAGAAGCCACCTGCTGAACTTTGTTCTTTGGCTCAATCTGCCAGGGACTGATAAAAGGCACACATGTGGGAAGTTTAACATAGAGCTGTGACCTGTTATTTATCCCACAGTGGGATGTGCTTATCACATGGGGGAGAGGAGAGAGGCTTGCCACAAGCAGGGGAAGGGTCTTAGATAGCAGACTGGCTGCTCCAAGTAGGCGTGCTTGCCTGGCTGGGACTTCACCTTGAGAGGTCGGTGGACATCACAGCTGCACAGGGAATGCAGGGACAGGCGAAACGGCTCCCAGCTGGGGTTCAGGTTGTTCTTCACCACCTTGGAGAGGCACCAGGTGGCTGGTCAGCTCCTGTCTGGGTTTTCTTACTTTGCTCTCCCTCCCTTCATCCCCATAGCCCCAGGCACCAACCTCAGTTCTCCAGACCAGCTGATCACTTTGGTCCCCGTTGGTCTTATAGATTTCCATGAAAGGGTCAGACTTGCTGAATAGATCCTGAAGATACAGGAGAAAGGGTCCCTGAGGCTGGTGAGAGCTGCAAGGAGGGTGGGGGATGGGCTCACACTGGGAAAGGAGCAGGCCTGGGCTCCTGGGATCTGTCTTGAGTAGGAGGCCTAGGACTGACCGGGGAGTTGGGGGCCTGGACTCTGGGGTTCCAACCTTGTTGTCCAGCTTGTGGGCTCTGAAGGTGAGCTGCACATAGTCGTTTGTGCCAGAAACCTCCTCAGCCACGATCTGCAAGGGGGATGCGAGTGGCAGGACTCCTCTATCCCTACCACAAGGGCCACCCCATCCCCTTTCCCTTAGGTGGGGGTGGTCCTGGGCATGATGTCACCATAGGTGTCCATGCAGGGGCATTGAATACCTGGACCAAGGGTGAGTACAGGCGATCTTGCTTACCGTGATGGTGGACTTGCCCGCAGTCTTCCCATTCTTCAGCAGCAATGGCTTAGTGATCTTGGTTTGTGACACAATCTGGGGATGGAGGTGGAGGGAGACCCAGCTGTGACAACCCCATCTGCCTTGGCCACGTACAAGGGATGGAATAATAAAGGCTCTGAGCGTCCATAAGGGTTGGAACTTTGACTTGGGCTAGGGTTGGGTTCAATTTTTACAGTAGTCTGAAGAGGGAAGCACTCTGACCACTCCCCCATTTTTTTGATAGGAAAAGTAAGACTCAGAGAGGTTGAGTATCTTTCCTGAGGCTGCACAGCTAGTGAGTGGCAGAGATGGGAGCCAAGGCTGGGTTGAACTAGCTCTAGAGCTCATGTTGTCTCTCATTTCGGTGTCCAGAGGCAAAGCTGATGGAGGTAGGGTAGGGTAGCCGGGGAGGCCGAGAATGCAGACCTGGCCCAAGGTGCACTCTGTAGAGCCGAGGAAGGTATCATTTCGGGGGCTGGTGGCTCCATCCTCGGCATCGAACACGTGGAACTGCAGGGGCTGCTTCTCCTCAAAAAAATACTCGAGGGCCAGCACCCGGGAGAAGACAGGGCTGGAACAGGAGCGAAGCACCTCCGTGCGCTCTACCTGTGGTAGCAGTTGAAGGGAGGCAAGGGTTCTCTGGGAACCAAGGATACTTTTCCCTGCCCTGGACTACCCTAGTCATGCCAGCTCTTCTTGGGCCCCCACGTCCCCAGCAACCAGCTCTTCTCTTCCTAAGCTGATCCCTGACCTTGGGGTACTGCCTGCCCACTGGACCCTCAGTCCACTGGGCTATCATGAGGCCTTTGGGAGCAACCCCGCTGCCTCTGGGGCAATCTCAGTCCCCTCCAGGACCCCATCTCCAAGGTTACACAAGCGGCCTCGAGAAGGCACTGCAGAGTCCACACATTTCCCTACAAGGCTTTCACTGCTCCCACCCAGCCTCCCTCCTTCCCAAGCTTAACCCAGGTTAGTTAAGGAGAAACCTGAGCTACTCTCACCTCCACCCACTGCTCATCAGAGTAGAGCTTGAGCAGCACGCAGGGATGGGGTTTGGTGAGTGTGTCCCGGTCCAGGAGGCCATGGCAGGACACCCGCAGCTCCACCCGAGAGGCCCCCAGCGTCATGGTTGGGGGCTCAGGCACCCATCCCATCTCAGGGTCCGACATGTCACTGTGGGGACAGAGCAGGTGTCCTTGACCCTGGAAAGGGAACACCTGCCAGCAGAGAGGGGTCTATCCTCTGGGGTCCCTGGGCCCCACCCCCCTTAACCTTCTTCCCTAGACCCGGGGGCCTCACGAACCTCCTGCTTCCCCTGCCCTCTGCTCAGCTTCACCAGAGCTCTGAGCAGGGGAGGTCAGTGGACCTGAGCCTCCCACTCCTGCACAGAAGCCCTGTGCTGCTGGCCTAGGTATGCATGGATGGGGCTGGAGAGGGCTGAAGGGTTGGGGTGGGGATGTTCCTGGCAGTCTTGGCTCCTAGGCCATCGATTGATCTATACTTTCTGCGGCCTCAGCACCTTCTGTTATTTCCTGACTGGTGTTGGAGCCAGCGCTGCACTCAGTCTTGGCACGAGGGAGCTAAACTAGGGCAAGGGGGTGGGGCAGGGGGTGAAGAGGCCCCTGGAGGTCTGAAGAGGATGGGTCTCAGAAGTGGAGTCTGCAGTGGGCAGGAGACAGGTTGGAAAGTCCCCTGCTGGGGTATCCCTATCCACCCCCTGCCCCCATTCCCCTACTGGCTAGCTGATGGAAAAGGAGGGGTGGTGGGCTGGGAGGCAGGACCAGGGCTCTACTGAAAGCTCTTTCAGGCTCCTGGCAGGAGCTCCAACTATGACAAGCCTCACATCCCTCCCCACCTCCCCTGTTTTCACACTTCTTGGCAGCACTGGCACTGTCTCTTAGCGACAGGATTTTTGGGGAGTCGTGGCTCCCTCCATGCTGCCCGTGGGATGCACGCATGCCACCTTCCCCCAGCAGTGCTACCAAGCCTCGGGCTGAAGCAGGCAGGGGTATGCCGGCCCGAGTTCATGGCCGGTCAGTCCATCTATCTGTGTCTGTACAGATCTCAGGGTGAGGCTGTCCGATCTCATGTCATGCTTCCCCGAGTGAGTGTGCATTGGTGTGTCTGAGTGCCCCACCTTCCGTGTCAGTCCCCCCATGTTGTGTGTCCGTTTCCAGGAGGGTGTGACAGTTCCTGTACCTCCCTCAGAACTGGGACCTTTCTCTGGCTGGGTATCTACCTCCCCACAATGTGTGCCTTTCTGGATATGTGAGGGAGGGTCTGGGCTGGGGGAGGGGAATCTCTGCTTTCCAGCCACAAGTCTCCCAGTTCTTGGGGGGTCCCTGAGATAGGCAGGGGCTTGTGGTGGTGAAGGGATTGGGCAGGGCTGGGATCTCTCTGTGGGCTCCAGGATACGTTGTTATGGAGACTGGGCCAAGCTGGGCTGGGCTGGGGCTGGGCTGGGGAGGAAGGGTGGGCTCACCTGGGCTCTCGGTCGGGGGCTCCTCTCTCCGGCTCTCTGGCCCTGGCCCTGACTCCCTTGCTGCTCCAGCCGCTGGCGCTGGCTCCAACTCCGGCTCTGCTGCTATTTATGGGGCCTGGATGGGGAGGGGTGGGGGGGGCGCAGCACCAGCTCCCCCCGCATGGATGGATTGGGAGGGAGAAGAGGGAAGGGGCAGGGCCACAGCCTGGGAGGGAGCCACAGAACCAGGGGAAGAGGGCGGGCTAGGGGTGGCTTAGAGGCAGGACCCCTACAGACACAGTGACACACATCTTCCCCTTCACACCACACCCACACCCAGAATTACAGAGATGCGCACATTGCAGTGGTGCATGCATACACATTCACACAGAGAAATGATGGCGACACATGCACCCACGACTCACAGGCTCACACATATCTTGACACACACAGGCGCCAGTACATAAACTCACTGTGACACCATGACAGTTACAGCCCCCGGCCGATACACATTGGGAAACATACCCCTTCTCACATCACTTTCAACATTGTTATACTAGCTAAGGATATCTGCAGTCACATAGACAGGAACACCGGGCTGTCCTTGTCACACATGTACTCACTCACACTAACCCGGAATACAGCAGAATGTAGATCTTCCCGTGCTCCTTAAAAACTATCACATACCTTGCCGAACGTCATAGCTTTGAGAATGACGTCCAGTTCCCTAGCCACCATTTTATAAGAAGACACAGGAAATGGACATAATTGCTTAAGGACACCCAACCTCATATCCTGGTCACATGAGGGCATGTGCTGAAGGACTGACTCCCAAGGCTTCTTCCTGGTGCCACAATATACCCAACACCCCCGGAGATTCAACCTATACGGCCTTACCCTTGTGGGAGGGGCTGCGCCATGCACAGATCTTAAGGAAACAAAACAAGTCATTACTGATGAAATCAGTAATTAAGGGAAGTAAGCAGTTGCTTGGGGAGCTGCAAACCACATGTGAAGACGTTTGGGCACATTGTGGTCTGCGATGAGTATGCAAGAGCATTTACTTTCACCCTCCATCCCCTTAAGCTGCTCATGTATTAATGTAGCAGCCATTTATTGAGCATCTCCTGGGTGTCAGGCACTGTGCCAGGTGCCGGGGCTACACAGGTGATTAAGACACAGCCTCTGCCCCTGGGGGAGGCAGATGTATGTGGAACAGAGAGACAGAGAGAGGATAAGCCAATACACATATGCAATTAAGTGTGACAGGTGCAATGTTACGGACCTGCTCAGGATGCAGTGAGAGCACGTTAAGGCAGGGTGCGATATGGATGAGTGGGGAAGCCATCAGGAAGGGCTTCACAGAGAGAGGGGCTTTTGAGTGGGATCTTGAATGCCAAGACAGTATTTGCTAGGACACCATGGGAGGCAGCGACTTTAGTTGTTGACCTCATGCCACAGAGACTTCTGTTCACCTGCAAGCCACTCTGCTATTGAGATTTCTGACTAGTGAGGGTGCCCCCAGGACGACACAACATCATGTAATTCCCCCATTAGTGTGCATGCGCATGTACACACACACACACACATGCACGCACGCACGCACTGCTCCCCAGTGTCCCTCTGGTACACTGGGGCTTCCAATCCCATTACACCACCAAAAGCTGGACAGACATTGGTGTTGGTTTCTGTCCTTTTGGTTCCTTCTCCAGGGAGCTCAGCCCTGACCCTGTGCATAACACCCACCTTGACTTGGGGACTTATCAGTCCCCTTCCCTCGACAGTTCTCTGTTTTTTCTCCTGCTCCTCTAAGAACCCCAAGTCTATCCCTGTGGAATGTTTCTCACTTTTCTCCACTGTGGCCAAGCTCCGAGGGTTTGTGGCAAAGGAGCAGAAGGTGGAGGCAGTGAATGGGGAAGATAGCAGAGACTCGAGGCAGGCAGTGATTTTGTTTTTTTATTCTATACAAGTGGGGAGAGAGTCCCTGGGGATAGAGGGACAGAGATCCACCCTCCTGGGGGAGGAGACAAGCCCCCACCCAGAAGCTCTCTGCAGAGAGAGGCATCGAGGCAGGCATTGACAGCCTCCATCTCTCCAGGTGGCTCCCTCTGTTCTAGTCCCTGTCTCCAGCTCCCCCATGCCTGGTCCTGCCATCTTGCCCCTGTAGGACAGGAGCTGGCAGGAGGCCCTGGGGGACTGGGGGTGGCTAGGGGTCTGAGTCCTTGTGAGGCACATGTCGAGGGCTGAGGAGGGTGTTGTGGCAGTTGTCAGTCTGTTCCTGGCTCACTGGTTCCTGCTGGGGACAAATCCAGGGAGCCCTGTTTCCTGGGCAGGGACAGCCAGCCACCTGGTGTTGGGGCTTCGAGGGGTGTCATGTTGGACAGATAGGTGGGAAGGGGGACTTGCCCTCTCACCACCAGCACCTGTGGGGTCAGGAGGCCGTCTTCTATCAGGTTCCAGCTTGTCACAGGACTGTGCCCGCCGTGTCCTCTTGGGTTTCAGTGGGGCAGTCCGCCGGCCTGGATCAGGGGGCCCTGAAATAACAATCAAGGCAGGCCTAACACAGGAGTGGGGGTCAGGCTGGGATGCTCATCCAGGCTGTGACTCCTGGTTTCACTCATTCCATGCTCTGGAAGAGGACCTGATGTGGGCAGCAAAGTCCTAGAGGTGCCCTGAGCCCCCCTTTCAGCCAGGGTGGCAGACCTTGGACTTCGGGCTCCTCTTGGTCTTGCTGTGATCCCAGCCTCAGCTGGGGTTTGTTGCCTCCTGGAGTTGCATCCCCAGCCTCAGCCTCCTCCCTGACCCCTGGCTCCTGGGGAGGCCGGCGGCCCCTGGGCACAGCCACTGGCTTGGGAGGCCGTGGAGCTAGAGCAGGGTCCTGTAGCTGGCAGAGGAAGGAAGATGCTGGGTCAGTTAGTCCCTTTGCCTCATCAAAGTGCCTCCCCCACCCATCTTGCTGGCCCCTCACCTTGGCATTCCTAGCTGGAAGTGTCCTCTCTGGGAAGAGGGTCCCCTCCTTCTCCTCTTCCCCATCTTGGGAGGCTGGGCTGGGACTCTGGCAGCTGTGGTTGGGGGCACTCTCTTCAGCTGGGGATGAGAGAGAGGAGAAGCTGCAGGAAAAGGCATTCTTGCATAGCTCCTGCCCCTGTCTCCTCTCTCCACTGAAGCCCTGGAGGCCAGGACTTTCTCCCTCCAAGCCTATTTGCTCCTATCCCATTTGCTCCTATGTCTCTGCCTTTTACGTACCTTTTTTTTTTTTTTAAGATGGAGTCTTGCTCTGTTGCCCAGGCTGGAGTGCAGTGGCGTAATCTCAGCTCACTGCAACCTCCACCTCTCGGGTTCAAGTGATTCTCCTGCCTCAGCCTCCCGAGTAGCTGGGATTACAGGCACCCACCACCACGCCCAGCTAATTTTTGTATTTTTAGTAGAGATGGGGTTTCACCATGTTGGCCAGGATAGTCTTGATCTCTTGACCTCGTGATCCGCCCGCCTCGTCTCCCAAAGTGCTGGGATTACAGGCGTGAGCCACTGCGCCTGGCCTTTCATGTGCCTTCCTATGTCCACGCTCCTTAGCCCTTGTTTCCCAGGATCATCCCGAGGCCATCACCTCTGGAGGGGACTCTGGCCTAATTGTCCCTCTTGCAGAGCAGTGCCCGACCCCTTTCCTGCTGGGGCAGAGCCAGGGCCCAGGGCCTGCTGGGTCCACAGGCATGCTGCCCATCCAGGCTGCAGTGCCCTGGGGGATCTGCCAAGGCTGCAGCCTGGCATTCCCAGAACTCTGTCTGAAAGTCTGATTTAGATGGAGGGGTGCCCTGGCACACTCATCCCCCGCCCTGGTGGCCTTTAAGCAACATGAGCCTGTGGGTCTGACACTGGAAAGTGTTGTCTACGTGTGCATCTGTGAGGTGTTTGTGCAGTGGGGCAACTGACTAACTGACTATTGCGGTTTCCTAAATGAAAGATGGAGCCCTACTTTGGGCGCTTTAATTAGCCTGTGCATGGGATGGAAAAAATCAGCAAAGATGCCCCAGTGCTGGGTTGGCCTTGGAGGAGGAGGCAAGGGCACAGGCACTCCAAGTCTCAGGCTCGCCTGGTTCTGCACTACAGGGGAGAGAGGGGCAGATGCAGAATGGGTGGGATGGGACAGTGGGGAGCACGCGGCTCAAGCCAGACCAGCCAGCTCAGCTCTTAGCTCTTTTCAGCCCTTACGCCCTAGCCTGGTGATGGGAGTGGAAGAGGCTGAGGGGGTGTCACCATTAACAGGGAGATTTTGTTTATGTCAGTATTGCTGGAGGGTCATAGTCCAGGCCTTTGGCAACTGGAGTTGATGCTGAGCTGACCAACTGTTCTTTAGTGACTCCCTAAGTGGAAGGTGCACTGAGACCAGCAGGAGGGAAGTGTCATGCCTGGGATAATCCCCTCCCTTTTACTCCTCCAGTCATGGGGCCAGAAAGTAAATGACTTGTGTAAAGTCGTGGGTGGCTGAGAAGGACTAATACTGCAGGTTTCTGACCTCCGAGGCAGAGCTCTTGCCCGTGTTTGGGGCACCTTTCTGCGTGAGCTGAGGGTGAGTTGATAAACGACTTCTGGAGGAGGCTGGAATGTGTGAGGTGGGCCTGGCATAGCTGGTGCTTGCTGGCAGTTTGACTTGCCCACCCTCTTCCCAGCAAGGTGCAGAGAGAAGCCTTCTCTACAGAGGCTGCCACTGTGCTGACGGTGACCAGAGGCTGCACCTGCTCTAGAGAATTCACCAGAGCCATCCACAAAGCATTGCTCCTGTCTGCTAACACTGGAGAAGCCGCTTTTGTTCTGTAGATGCTTTCTTTGGATTGGGTTGTCTCTTTTGGATGTAGCTTTGTAAATATCCTTACACATTTTCACTGTGTTGACTTCTCATTGGCCCACCTTGGCCATACATTCCCCAGCACAGGGGCCATGGGCTTCTGTTTCTCTGGACACACCCTGGGCTTTCAGTACTGCTGCCTGAGAAGAGGCTTTCCATACCTATGTGCCACGTGGCCTCTGCTCGGCGCATGGCACTGAAGCTTGGTTTGGTGCTTTGGGGTGGTGGTGGGGGCTTCCAGGATCCAGGCCCTGGAGTAGAGAGAAGGGATGAGAAAGAGAGAAGGAGAAAGGAAAAAGGTAAATTTGACCCCTGAGAGAGGGGTCAAAGGAAGGGCTTGAATGTCACTGTTCTTACCTGCATCATCCGAAGAGCGCCGTTTCTGCCAGGCCTGGGTGCTGCCCTCCTGGTCTGGGCCTGGGCCCTGAAAGAACAGTGGGTCAGGTCGTAAGAAAGTCTCCTCTGTGGCAGGACTGCAGGTGACAAAGGGCTTCTGCTCTAGCATCTCCCATGTCATTCTCATGTCATTAGTCCCTAGACACTTAGACTGTTTTCCAAAGAATGGCACCCATACCTCCCCAGGGGCACAAGAAATGACTTACACAAATGAGTATACTTCCATCTTTATAGTTACACATGTATTTTATGTGTAGTAGAAAAAAACATGACTCATTCAAAAAGCCTGTGATTTTAAAGATGATAATGCCTAGGTCTAGCCTAAGTTAAAAAAAAGTGAGTTAATTTAAATAAAAATACGATGTAAGTAATAATTCAGGTAAAAATCAGTCGCTAAGGTTATAATCAAGTCACCATGGCTTGGGAAACAGAGCTCTAGGGATAAGTATTTTTATAACCCCTCATTTTACAGTAAAGAAGAAGAAGTTTCAAGAGGTTAAGTGACCAGTCCAGGGCTCCATGGCAAGTGTGTGGTGGGGGCTGAACAGCAGCTAACATCTTCTAATGCCAAAGCATCTGCTTTCCCTACTGAACCACCAGGGATAAGGGAGTGGGAAGGAGAGGGTGGTGGACAGGTACCCTCAGGACCCACAGTTTCTTGTCCCAGGCTCCACTCACCTCTCGTTTCCCATCGAAGCTCCAACCCTTGGCTCTTTCCAACCCAGGAAGGGCAACACCGTGAACCCGTGGCTGCTGTGCTATCCCAGGGGCTGGGCCCCCCTCCCCTGGCTCCGACACCTCAGTGCCCTAGAACAAGGTCTCTTATTTATTAGCAGTTCCCAGTGGAAGGGAGCTCCCCAGGCTGCGAGGGAGTTGTCAGGAGGACCCCTGCCTCACTGAGTCCCCAGCCGTGGGGAAGCCCTGCGGAGACCCTCTGAAGAGTCCTTCCAACACCTGCATTCGCATATAGCACTCCCAGCATGCTCTTGGCCACCGGGTCTTAGTCCACTCTCAAGGAGAGGAGAATTGAAACCAGTGTTCCTGAGAACCCTGGGTCCTAGCATTTTCCCATTAAGCTTGGGGTGGGGTAGGAGATTGGGTTAAGTGTGGGGCAGGAAAAGGGGAAGACACAGCACCCCCTGCCTCACTTACCATCTTCCTGCAGAAGGAAGGCCCCCGGCCCCCACCAAATCCAGGCAGGAGGCCGCTCTCCTCCTCTGGGCTCCAGCAGGGAGAGGAGTTATTGCCGAGGCTTGGGGGGTCTGGGCTAGGGGGGCTCTCCTGAGTCGGGGGAGGGGGTGGGGGTGGAGGGAGGAGGAGTCCAGTGGTGGGGGACCCCGGCCCCCTGTCCCCCTTGAAGCTCCGGGGCCTGCGAAAGTGAAACAGGCCCCGGCGCCTTTTCTTCTGGAGTGGAGGCAGAGGTGGCTCTGAGAGTCCTGGCCGCACGGTCCTCAGAGTCCGGGGGTAGCTGGGGAGAATCAGGGTAAGTTAGCAACAAATGCCAGATGCAGGTTCAATCCTGGGTCTGATAAACCTGCTTTCCTCTCATCTGGTCTCTCCTGCTGCACTGCAGCCCTTTCCACTTCGTTCTCAGGGAGAGGACGCCCTTGCCTTTCCTGTCCCGTTATAATCCTCCAGCAGCTTTTCCCACAGACTGACTGTTTCTTCCCAGGCACCTCCCCCGCATCTCCTCTCAGCTTCTCCAAGTGACCCGGCTCCTCCTGGACAGACCCTGGGCAGTCTGCAGGACAATGACAGTGAATACTACCTCCCAGGCCTCTCAGCACTAATGGGTAACCTGTCCCAGGGCTGCTCCCCACCTCCCTCTCATCCACTGTGGTGTTTCACTCTGGCCTCATTCTTCCCAGCTGTCCTGAGAAGATGCAGAGGTCATGGGCCCTGAGGGCTGGGTGGGGAAGGATGACAATGTGGGGAAATATCCCACGGAGACTGGCTTTGGGCACTGTTGTTATAGAGACTCCTGTGGGAGGTGGGAGGACACAGGAGCCCTTCTAGGGCCTTGGGGCCTGCTGAAAATGGGAGTGTTTTTAGGCATCACACCTGGAACTTTCCTCCATGACCCTTCGGCTGAAGAAGTCCTCCAGCCCCTCATCCAGGCGGGTGGCCATCCCATTCTCTTGACGAGTCCCAGGTGCTGGCATCTGCTGGGAGGAAAGTCCCATGGGACATCTCATCTAGGTCAGGAAGCCCCACCTCCCATCTACTCAGAGCATTCCCCTTTGGGCTTGGACATTTATGGACATTTAGACTTCAGTTCACCCAGTGTTTCCTAAGCTTGGTGGCTCTTGGTGTTCTTGGTGGCTCTATCCTTCACCAAAATAAGAATGACACTGCCGGCAGACAGAGATTTCTTATCTGTGACAAGGTCTAGGTCTCATACAAACTGGACAATCCCTCATCTGTTCACTGGCATGCCTGGGCTCCTGCCCAATCCCTCAAGGCTATTGTTTCTGGAATTTGGGTCCTAAAGGTAAAACCCCTGGCTCTGGCATCACTAAGTGAAGGGGATCCTCTTGTGAGGCCTTAGGGACTCACACTGGGCCGACCAGGTCCTGGAGGTGTGGTCCTGGGGGGGCGGGGCCTCCCTTGTGTTTGATGCCTTAGTTTGTAACCATGAGTGGGCAGCTCAGATAGACCTTCCCAGGAGCCAGTAGCTGTGGGCTGGCTGCCCCCGAGTCCTGAGAACCAGCCAGGGGGGATTCCCAGGTTCCCCAGTTGGCTTTCCATGTCCTGAGGGCTCCCGCCTGCAAAGACAGTAGCATTAGAGGGACTAGCAGAGGAATGGGGAGCAAGCAGGCTGGGGAGACAGAGAAAAAATCAAGGGAAAGAGGGGCTATGGAGGGTGGGAGTCTGGAGTCCATGAGAACGGAGGCTGGGAGACTCACTGATGAAGGCAGACACCGGCCGGATCTTGCGGCAGCGTTTCTGCTTTTTGATGGCCATGGTGTCCTGCAGAAATGAAGACGAGTGGCAGGGCCAGAGCCATCCATTCATCATGAAACCTTATTTGAGCCCATCCTGCCCCTTGCTCCTCAGAGGGCTGAGGCATTGGGATGAGGGAAGAGGTTGGGTTGGATTGGGATTGGGGGCAGAAGGCCAGGCTCAGCGAGGTGGCCAGGGGAGTCCAGAGCAGTGGAAGGGGACAGTGTTGTGCAGGTTTAAGGGCAGGGCCCCGGTTATTAAGGAGGGGCAGGGAGCGGGGGGCTCACAATGTTGGTCCCAAGTTCATCATCCGTGGTCTCCTCGTGGTCATGGTTACGGCCTCGGCCCCGGGAGGACAGATCCTGCCCTTGGCCTGGGCACCCTGGTGGATCTGACAGCGTCCTTAGCTGGGTCAGGTGCCGGGCCTGGGGAAGGGCAGGTGTGAACAGAATTCCAAGGAAGCTGCCCACCTCCCAGGGCCTTGAAGGGGAGGGTGATTAGGGAGACAGGATAATGTGGGGTAGAGGGTGTGCCCGAGTCAGGCCAGGCTGCAGAAGCCTTACCAGGCTCTTGTGGGAGTGGTAGAGCTCTTGCAGGATCTCATCCACTATGGAGTTGGTTAGGTAGGTGACGACTGAGAGCTTGACTTCACTGTGGGCACAGGTGGGGCTACTCAGAACAGTAGTACCTCAGTCCCTCGCATGGCCCCTGAGCCACTCCCTTTCCCAGAGGCCTGAGAGAATGGCCAGCTGGCCTGGTCTGTCTGCCCATGGAGCGCATGTGGCTGCTGAAGGAGGCAGCCTAGCCCGCGACACTCATTTGTCCATAAATACAGATCTAGTCCCACCCCGGAGCCCCCAGCCCAACTATGTGTGGGGAAAGAGGAATTCGAGGAGAAGAAGGAGCAAGGGGGCCCTAGGTCAGGCCCCTGGAGCCCCAGCGGAACAGAGCTAGGTAATTGGGGTGCTGACTAACTAAACCCTGCTAGTTGCTACTGTGAGGGTAGAAAAGACCCTTCCTTGGACCTAGCTGTTTCATGGATATGTGTAGTACTTTTCCTTTGCTTTGGTGAGTGGTGGCACCCAGACCCAGAATGAAAGAGCTCTAGGGGCAATGAAAACTGGGAGGAAGACAGTGCTTCCACGCACCCAACTTAGGGACTTTTCTTTGTCCACGCCTCTGAGGAGGCCCTGCTATCCCATTCCTGGTGTATTTGTGTGGGTATGTGTGTGTGTGTGGGCACAACCTTTGGCTCCTAAACCCCAGCTCAGCACTTAGATTTCTAGGGCAAAGACCAGTCAGACCCTAAATAGCAAGGTTGCATTTGGTTAAAGATTGATCCTTGTAATGGAGATTGTGCCATTCATTATTCATTGCTGATAGCTCTCCAGTCCCAAGTCCCTAAGTGATCTTGGCCAAATCCAGCTCAGCCCCCAGCCCTGCCCTTCGCCTCTCACTCCAGCTTGTTCTGAATGTCCTGTCCTGCTTGCTCCAGCAGTGCCCCTCGGATGAAGTTCCGGGGCACTGTGACACGCTCCGCCACATTGCTCAGCATCTTGTTGTGCCCCTCGGCCACCCGCATGGCCACAGGGCATAACTCCTGTGTCAGGCTGACCATGGACTCCAGGATCACCTAGTATGGGGGAAAGGGAGGCCAGAGGCCCAAGGGGGACAGGGTCAGGGGTGGCACCACAGCAGGGGAGACTATCTATTTCAGCCCCTCATGCTGAGACCAAGGGACCCACCTAAGGTCACAAAACCGTTAGTGGCAGAGCCTTGGACACTAAGGCTTCCCTACTTTCTGGTCAGTGCTCCTTCTACCCTACCATATAGACAGGGGGAGTCAGTCCAAGGATCCAAATCCAGAGGGAGTGGGCTCAGAGTTCAGGGACTAACATCAAAGCTCGCAGAAAAAAATCCAAGCCTGATATTGCAGCAATGCCTTGGTAACGTGGGACTGTGGGTGGTCTCAACTCTGCGCATGTCCTCCTGGCCCTCCAGTAGTCTCCCAGCTCTGACTTTAGCTCTGCGCTTAGGGCCTCAGTCAACACTGGGTTCCCACCATGGCTTCCTCCCTCCTCCAGGACTTGCCTGCAGCTCCTTGTCCACAGCTTTGGACACCTCGCTTGCTACTGATTCCAGCCTCTGCCGCACAGGCCCGTCATTGGCCAGTACGTGGCCCAGCTCATAGAGGCTGGGAAACAGCTGGAGAAGGAAGGGGTTATGATTAGCAGGCCAGAACCAGGACTTGCTAGATCTCCGGGGTCCCTGGGCTAGGAAGGCAGATGCACAGGGCAGGGCTGGCATGGCTTAGCATGGTCGGCCTTCTTGGGTTCTCCAGACTTCAGGGGAAGGGTAGCCTGTGGAGGGCTCACCGCCCGGGAGTTCTTGGCATCTTTGATGAGGTCCCGAGCGTAGAGTAGCTCATCCTGCACGGGCTCCAGGGGGCAGAGTCTCAGGGCCCGCACCTCCTCCTGCACTCGTCCACACAGCCGCTGCAGCATCTGGAGCACAGTGGCAGGGGTGTCAAGGGGACCCCTGCTTCCACATCTTCGCAGGTGGGACCCCTTAGGCAGTGCTACTGGTGCTGGCAGTGGTGGAGGTGATGTCTCTGGCTGGCCTGGTCCCCCCTGCTACAGCCTTTCTGAATACTCAGCTGAGCTCCCAGAGTCCTGTGCACTCCTGCTGTTCGCCCACGTATGTTTGAAGCCCATATCTGGCATGCCCTCTCTTTTTGCTTCCCCACATGGTTCAGTCCAGTGACAGGCACCATGCAGTGCCTCTTCATGCTCCCCCCACTCAATTTTCCATCACATCACACCTGTGCCCTGCATGCCCCAGGTATGCCCCCTGTGTCCCAGAGGGAAACGTTTACTTGCTCGGCGCTGCTGGTCACCAGGCCCTGTTGCAACCTGAAGGCCTGCTCCTGGGGGCACGTCTGGGAGTGGTTGTTCCTCACTAAGCACCATTGGATCTGGAGATGATGGGGTTGGTGGGTCAGGGCCTGGGGATGTGGGCTGCGCCCTGCCCCTTGCTGTCCCACCCTGCTTAGGATAGCACCCTGCACCTTCTGCCAGACGTCCTCGGTGCGCTCTGGGGCGCTGCGATAGGCTTGGGAGATGTCGCTCACGGGGAAGGACATGAAGCGCAGTGTGTGGTTGCTGTGGGACACAGGGGCACAGCTGGGTGGGAACAGGTGAGGATGGGAGGCCCCTGCCTCCTCTGTTGGTGAGCAGCCCGCCAGCCCCCTTGCTCATCATTTCTCTCTTCCATGGCCCTTCCTAAAATTTCTGTGCAAATAGGTCAAAGGGGCTAGGGTGGGGCAAGAGTAGTTCAGGCCTGATCCAGGCACAGGGAGGCTGGGGACTTGGATTAGGGCAGAAGCATGGTCTACTCACCTCTCCAGGGCCCTTGCGATGTCCAGGAAGCCCAGGGCAGATGTATTGTTCCGATCCCATAGGATAGTTCTGGGGGGAGGGTAAGCACCAGTTTAGCATCCCTCCCCCTGGGTCCCTACTAGGGGCCAGGGACACAATCCTCTTGGGGCAATAAGGATGACTCAGAGATGGTTCTGGGGTTGGGGGTCTTCTGAAAGCTGGGGTCCAGAGCATCAAGGCAAGCAGGGGGATTGTATATATATGGGGAAGGGCTGGGGCTCCAGGTCAGGGGGACCCAGTGTGGGCCCCACCTGAGGGAGGAGTTTATCTGCAAGGCCTTAGACAGCATCTTGGCCCCGATGTCCTCCATGCCATTGCCGCTCAGATCCACCTTGGCCAGGCAGGTGTTGCTGCCCAGGGCATTGATGAGGATGCTGGTGCGAAGCTTCAGCCGGGAGTCTGCCACCGACAGTGACTGCAGGGACTGTGTGGGCAAGGGGGGGTTGGGCCCAGCCCCACAGCCTCCTCCGACTGCAAGTCCCCTCCCAGGCCCAGGCACTCACACAGTCCTCTTCCTGGATTAGCTGCACCAGCTTGTGGAGGATCTCCTCCAGGGTCCTGCAGGGAGGTGGGGCTCAGAGTAGGAGGGGAGGGGCTGGGGTCATGCTATTGGAGGAGGAGAGAGGTGGCCAGAGGTAACACGGTGAGCCAAGAGGATAGGTGAATGATGGGATAAGGGTCTGTGGGCACGGAAAGGGGGCCTCACTTGGCCTTGACATTGAAGTTCTTGCCCAAAAACAGGTGCTTGAGGGACTTGTTCTTGCCAAGTGCCGGCACCAGTGTCAGGAGGTCCGAGTCGAACCCTGGTGAGCAGACGGGAGAGGCCTGGCCTTGAGGCCTGAGGCTGACTGGTGTCCCCTCAGGGCTGCTTCTGCATGCTCCAGGTCCCTGTTCTCCCCGGCCCCAGGGAAGTGAGGCACCACTACTCACCATTGTCCGACAGATCCAGGCTGCCTACACAGGTGACAGCTCCCAGCTGCTCCTGCAAGGCTTGGGCTCCCGCTGAGCGGAGCTGCAGGGACAAGGTGAGGGGTGGAAGGCAGGAGTTAGGGTGGGGGATAGGGCACCTTTAAGGCTTAGGATAGAGTAGTCACACCAGAAATCAAATTCATGCCAGGATCTGGGTGTAAAATCAGGGAGACTCTTTCCCCATACCAGATCCTTCCTTAGAGCTGGCTTCCCCCTCTTAGGCCAGAAAGGCTGCTATTCCTGAGACAGCTTGCTCCTGCCCTCTGGTGGAAAAGTCTGGTATCTCCCATCCCAAAGCTTCAAGGGCAGAGATACTAGAGACTGAGAGTGAATGGCCTCTGGAAAAGAGGGCCACAGACCCCAGACTGAGAGGGGAAAGTGGTGGTGTGGCCAGGTCAGGGGGTCGCAGAGGGTCAGCACAGAGGCTAGATGGAGCCAGGGTTTGACTTAGGTCCGAGAAATACACATGGGTCAGAGGCCGGCAGAGGGGTTGGGGACTGACGGCTCACCTCACAGCTGCTGAGATCCAGGTGTAGGTCACTGAGGTGACTGTTGAGGGAGAGGCCCTGAAGCAGCGCCCTGTGGGAGGGAGGTCAGCAGGCCCTCCTTTACCTCTCCCCGCTCCCCGTGGTTCCCTTGGATGCGCCCCCAACCCTGCACCCACCCGACCTGAGGGCCTCCAGGGGCAGCTTTGTGGCTGACAGGTTGACGTGGCTCAGTGTGTAGGCGCTGCTGAAGAACTGCTTGAAGGCCGGCGGGGACTCTCGACCCTTCCTGTGGAGAGACCCCTGGGGTCAGTGAGGGAGGGGGTTGGCCATGTCTTGCTCTGTCCTCCCTTCCCCCTCCTCTCCCACCTGTGGGAGCAGCTGTTGCGAGCCAGGTTGAGGTAGGTGAGGTGGGAGCAGCAGCCGTGGAGTAGGGCACCGAGAAGCTGTAGGGGGAGACACGGTGGGTCTCAGGGGAGCTGGAAGGGGGTGGGGAGTGGCAGGAAAGGACTCCCCCTTCCTCCCCATCGAGGTTCCTGGCTCTTCACTCTCTGTGGTCAGCCTGTGTGAGCCCCACTGTAGATGCCCACTCAGATTGTTGAAGCCTCTGTTTTCTCCCCTATGGAACATGGGCCTACTCCCTGCCTGGCTTACAGGGGCATAGAGCTGCTCACAGGCAGTGGATCTGTAAAGTCAGGGCCACCATTGACTCCTAAGGTGCCTTGTTCAAGTCAGGAAAAGCATCCATTGCCCTGAGGGTGCCAGGGCGCACAGCTGGGGAAGGGAGCAAGGGCTGGCTTTTAAGCACAGCAAGCACAACCTTGTGGCCTGGATAAAGTGCCACACAGGTATGAACTACAGACATTGCTTTATACTTCAGCTGAACCTGAAGTCATCCAGACAGCTCTGTCCACCTGTGTACTCAGGGATGGGGGGTGAGACCGAGGTCCACTCTGGTCTCCCCACATCACCTCGGACTGGCTTCCCATCACCAACTGCTCACCAAGTCGATGACGCAGTCAGTTCCTGACAGGTCCAGGTGCACCACAGCATTGGGTTGGGCCAGGAAACTGTAGAGGGCCTGGAGCAGGAAGGATAGAGAGGTTGCAGGGGAAGGGACGACGGAGTTTCGTCACCCCCAGAGGCCATGGGGCAGAAGGCCTCCCAGCTCCTGAAGCTTGAGCATGCTTTCTTCAGGGGACTGAGGCTGCTCTGAGGACTCACATTGGCCTCGTCCGTGGCGAGGAGCCCAGGGTTCTTGCTCAGGTCCAGGTATCGAAGGGAGCTGGCAAATGCTGGGTTGGCCCCGAAGGTCTGGCCGAGTGCCTGGAGCCCTGAGCATAGTGGGCACTGGACTGGATTGGCCCCTAGCCCCACCTCTTCCCCTCAGCACATAACTCTTCCCCGCTCCCCAAATGTGGCTCCTTTTCACTCTTCCATCCCTGAGATGGTGTGTGAGTGTGTGGGTGTACCTCTGGAGCTCAACACTCCAGGCAGCACCGGGGTAGGGTCAGAGGTCAGGGGTCCTGGTGTGAGTACCTCGAGGGGAAATGGCAGTCTTGGCCAGGCACAGTTTGGTGAGGCCAGTGGGGAAGCAGAGGAGCTGCTGGCTCAGACTGAAGAAGCCTGGGGAGTGGAGAGAGAAACGGGCCCAGTGAGGGGCAGGGCAGTGGGCGCGGGTGGCACAGAGTCAGGTTGGGGGCTTGAGTAGGGTACAGGCCTTGGGTCAAGGATGGAGGTTTCAGGGCAGGGGCTGGAATCAGGCTGGAGAGCTGCTGTTCAGACCTGGTTGGGTTCTGGGCTAGGACAGGGGTCTGCATTGTGATGGGGACAGGATTCAGGGCTGGGGCTCACCCTTGTCCTCGATGGGGTTGTGGGACAGAGTGAGGGCATGCAGCACACAGCTCCCGTTCTCCCCAAACACCCCGGCCAGCTTCTGGACAAAATCCCTTCAGGGAAGGGGAGGAAGGATTTGTCCTGAGCTGAGCCCCAGGTCCCAGCCTCTGGGCTTCCCCTCCTCCTCTACCTGCCTGCCTGGCTGGGGCTGCAATGGTCAGAGGTCCCCACAACAGGGGAACAGCTCAGGGCCTGCCGGGGAGTTTGTCACCACTCCAGAGTACCTGGGGGCATTCCACACCTTAGGAAGTTGTGCTGAGACAAAGGTCAGCTTTGGGTCCTCAAGACTGGAGCAGCCCACCCTGCTTGGTAGTTAATGGAAAAAGAGGACAGGGCATGGAACATCCTGGGGAAAGGCCATGGAGCTGGGGGTCAGGAGGCTTGGGTCTGAGTCCTAGCTTGATCTCCGAATTGCTTTGTGCCCTCTTTTGGCCTTGGTCTCCTCTTCTGTAAAGAGAGGCACTGGAAAGATAGTCCAGAGGCCTGCATCATGCTCTGAGGTTCTGGGACCCTAAAACTACATTAAGGGTGCACTACTGCCCAAGGAGGAGGCTGGCCTCACGTCTTAAGCCCGGCGTTGTCCAGCACCAGCTCTTCGAGGCTCCCCGACTTGCTCAGGGTATGTAGCACCTGTTCTAGCACTTCAGAGCCCTGAGGACAGAGGGGGTCTTGTGATCAGGGGCCAAGGGGGACACTACTCCTCCCCACCTCACCAGCCCCTCCTAGTTCCTACCAGTCGCAAGTCCTTGCAGTAGAGTTTGGTGAACCACTGGTTGTAGGCCAGGGCTGCTACCATTAGGGCCAAGTCTCTGTGGGGATATGGAAGGGGGCAGGAAAGTGGTGAGCAGGTGGCTGGGTCAGAAAAGAAGAGACCAAGGATAGGTAATTGGGCTGGGGAAGGCCTAGATGGGTAGATGGGGATGGGATGGAATTGGGGAGTTAGAGCTGGGGCTGTGGGACCAGAAGGGTGCTCCTGGGAAGGGCTGGGGTTGGGCTGAAGTTGGGAATTTGAGAGTGGAGTCTCTGCCCCATCTGCTTACCGGCTCTCCAAGTGGCTGAAATCCAAGAGATTGAACTCCCGGTTATCTTCAGCATGGTAGATGGTGTCCACATCCTTGGAGAGGTGGAACTGGCTCACACCTTCCCCACTTCCTCCTTAGCCCCCTCCCTCCAGGCCCCACTTGTTCCCTATGGGGTCCCTGTCCAACGTACCCATTGAACCTCCTCACGGCAGTGCAACCCATTGTAGTCACACAGAGCAGCGTAGGTCTCAGAGAAGCCACCTGTGGGGCAGGAGATAGGCTGGTTCCACGAGGGTAAGGAGATGGGGAACAGGCTTGGATTCAAGAACAGTCAAGTTCACTTTAATTGGCAGTGCTCTTGGTTCTTGCTATGCCGTGAACTTCCTGAGGTCTGGGAGCTGGGAGTCCTTAGGGCAGGCAAAGCAATCCCACGCAGGCAACACCCAGTGCACAAAGGGCTGTGGTCATGGGCCAAGATGGTGGAGTGCCTACTTTCCTCACATCTGCCCCTGCTCACCGCAGACACTGTGGGTGGTAGATGTGGAAGTCTCAGAGTTGGGGGATGTGTCTCGGGGCCCCTCTGGGGTGTCTGCGTTTCCACGCCGGATCAAACACCTGGAAAACAAACAAGTCATTCCAGAGAGGGCTGGAAGGAGGCTCTCAATTCTTTTCCCGTTACAGCTCCTGCATCCCAGGAAAAACCAGGAGTGGGGACATAAGAGCTCTTCTCAGCCCTGGTCCAGGGGAAGGAGGAAGGGAAGGAGAACTCTCCCTCTCATCTAATGCCTTAAGAGACCCCTCATTTGCCACTCACCCAGGGCCAGGGCAGACCTTGGACAGGGCAGAGCTCACATGTCGTGTCACCTGGTCCACACTCTCAGCTGATGGCAGCCGCATGCTCACCATGCCACGCTCCGTCTCCACCAGGATCTGGGGGAGAGGAAGCATCAGAGCCTCAGACTCCCTCCTCTCTGCTCCTTCCTCCAGCTGGCCCAGTAGTGGGGTCCAGAGCCCTGGTACTCACCTGGTTCTGACTGAGCGTGTTGAAGGCACGGATCTCCAGGACATTGAAGGAGCTCTCCACCTAGGAGGGATGGAGATGCTCAGCTCCTGGTAAGGACCCGGGTTGCCAGGCTCGGGAGGTAGGGAGAATGCCAGGTGCTCTCCTGCTCCTCAGCCCAACTCACCTTGGCTGGGACTTTAAGGGGGAAGAGGTGGAGGCGCCAGGAGGTCAAGGCCTGCAGAGAGAGGAAAAGAATGTCGGCGGTTCATGGCAGCTTCTGGGCCCTAGTGGCCCTGCCCTCCTTAAGCCCTTCAGCTCTGCTCTTGGATTGTCCCCCCAACCCGATGCCCTACCCTAGACTTTTGGACATCAACACAGTCCAGCCCTGCCTCCTCCCCCCAGGTTTTGTCTCTTCAGTGTCCACCCACTTCTGTCTCCTCTGTCCCCCCAGCTCCCTGCCCTCTCCTGGCCAGCTGCCCTTGCCAGCCACCTCCTGCCTCCCCACATGCCCAGTGCCCTCACCAGCACTCGGTCCTCAAACTTCTTGGGTTTTGTCTCCAACTTCACACGATGTTGTTGGAGCACGGCCCCTTGGCTCAGGCACCTCCGGATACTGTCTGAGGGTGAGTGGGAGCCTGCTCAGAGCTTCCCCTTACCCTGGCCACCTCCACCTCCCAGAGCTCTCCAGATAGAGGCAGGGTCAGGGTCAAATGGGATGAGAGAGAAACAGAGAGACAAAGAAGGGAGGACAGGGACAGAGGCCTTTCCTGCTTGGGTGACTTTTCACACTCTTTCTTTTTGGCTTTTCTCTTCCTATTAGAGAAGGAGTAGAGTATGGAGAAAACTCTGGCTCCTGATGTCCCTGAGTCAGGGGACGGTTGCTGACTGTCTGTGGGAGGGTGTGTCTTACACTTCTAAGGGTGTGAAGAATTTCCAACCCATGCACTACAACAGCCATTGACACATACACAGTGAGTCAGTGTGTGGGGGTGTGGGGTGTCCCTTTGACTATATTCTAGGTGGTCTGGGTGTGAGTGTCTGCCTTTACTATGAGAGTGTGCATGCCTCCTGGAGATGTCAGGGAGTCTGAGTGTGGCATTGGTGGGGACAGGTAAGTGTGAATGAGTATGCTGTGGAAGGGGCACAGAGCCAGACAGTTCCTCCCTGTGTGTTGGGCGGGGAGAAGAATTAACGTTTAAATGAGACCCATACCATCTGCTGGCAGAACCACCCAGATATAGTGTGTGTGTATGTGTGTGTGTGTGTGCGCGCGTGTGCTGGGATGCCATCTCTGTGAAGATGTGTTTACACACGTCTCATGATTGTGCTGTGTGTGTGTGCAGGTGTGGGAGACCGCCACGGTGCAGCATGCCTCTGAGTATCCATGAGCATCCTGCGCTTTGCGTGGGCTAGCCTGTGCTCCCGTCTCTGGGGGTCAGGGTTGTGGCAGTGCTGGGTGGCCGGGCCTGGGTTTGGGCTAGGTCTGAGAACCATGCAAACGGGAGCAGCCTTGATGTGTGGGTGGTGGGTAGCTAGAAGGAGGCAGGCTGGGACGGGGGCTGTGGGAGGCGAGCCGCAGAGACCCTCCTGCTCTTGGTTTTAGCTCCAATCCAGGGCCTCTTCCCTGACTCTCTTCTTTGCCCCACTGGCCTGGGCGCTGCCCAGCTCCTAAGGGGCTCTTCAGGGCCAGTTCCGGGGCGGGGCCGGGAGGAGGGAGGGTGTTAAGCCACGCAGCGGTCAGGACCAGGGGCAGCTCCCATTGCCGGGAGGGGCGGGCTTGGCCCCGCCCGGCGGGGAAGCGGGGACTCTCTGGAGGGGAGACTGGACGCTTCGCCGAAGGTGGGCCAGGAACGCCGAGAGTCAGCCCCAGAGAGCGCCAGGGAACTGCACCTGTCACCGAAGGGCGGGACGGGCGGCTCCGGGACAGGAAGGTCCCGACCGGGTGAGGCAAGGCAGGCAGCGGAGGATGCTCCGGGGACAGCGATGCCCGGACTGGGATGCAGGGGCTGCCTTGGAGCCGGGATGCATGGGGTGAGGGGTGTGAGACACCGGGCTGGGGTGCACCGCGGGGAGGAACGCGCTGGGTCTGGGATGCTCCCGAACAGGGCGTCCCGGAGACCGAGGCAGCCTCGTACCTTGCAACTCGCGGGTGAGCTCCACGCTGGGCTTGGCCATGGCGGCCGCTGTTGCTGAGGCTGCTGCAGAGGAGCCGCCGCCACCGCTG
>NW_012110697.1:0-1083 GCF_000951045.1 Mandrillus leucophaeus | reverse complement strand
AAAAAAATGGTTTCACATGTGCACACACTAAAGTATCAGGGAGTCTGTGTGACAGTAAATGGTGTGTTTAAAATGATTCCATTTGTACAGGTTCAACTTACAGATGACTTTTTCAGGAATCTATACTTGTCCCTTAAAGTCAGGTTCATTTGGTGAGAATGTGCTAATTCTTATTTTATCAGTGACTGCATAGTTAGGAGACACTTTAATTTGCCTGCCATAGAATGCTCTAGAGGTGGGCAGAGTGAGTAACTCAAACATACAAGGGCTGAATTAATGGTTCTCCATTCTAGCTGTACCTTGCAATCATTTGAGAGGCTTAAACAAACAAACAAAACAAAACAAAAACAAAAACAAAACAAAAAAAAAAAACAAAGAAAGAAAAGAAAAGACAAAGAAAAACAAAAGCCCAGATGGTCAAGTCCTACCTTGGACCAATTACAAAAGAATCTCTGGGAGTGGGTGGGGCCTGAGCATCTGCAGTTTAAAAAGCTCCCCAGGTGATTCTAATGTGAATCCAGGATCGAGCTACATGGGCTAGATCAATTCATTGGAGCTCTAGGATGACAATCCCGAATTATTAATGAGTTACGAACTAGGCCTGCAGCTCATGCCTGACATCAGAATGCCTTTGGGAAGATTTGGGATTTCTGGACCAGTACAGAGTTAGGCATTGCTGGCATCTGTCCTCGAAGCCAGAAGATAGAGAGAGGCAGGGAATTTAGAGGAAAGGGAGCCCGACAAAGGTGCTTGAACAGTTCACCCAGCTCACTGGGGAAGAAAGTAACTCCTTAGGCAAGGGGAGTTTGGGGCTTAGTAAAGCTCTTCATTCTTTTCATTTGGATTGTAGATCATCAATCTGAGTTTGTAAACATGTGTCGTTATTCAAGGGAACTAAGAATGCATGGTTTTGGTTTTGGTCCCTGGTCTCCATGGATGCTCAGAGGTGGAGGCAATCTCCCAGGTGGAGAGAGGACTCAGGGCTTCTCCCAGAGCTCTGCACTGCTGAAACCCCGATGTCTCTGGGTTTACCTTTTGAAAGGGAAGCTGACTTCTTGCTCAGGCCACTGCAGTGATAGTGTT
>NW_012110696.1:3409289-3409569 GCF_000951045.1 Mandrillus leucophaeus | reverse complement strand
GAGGGCAGACACACCCGCGTGTATTTGTGCGCCGCTTGCTGAGTGGTAATAACAGTGCCTGCCAGCATCCACTAGAGGGCAGACACACCCGTATGTATTTGTGTGGTGCTTGCTGAGTGGTCATAAGAACAGTGCCTGCCAGGATCCACTAGGGGGCAGAGACAACCCTGTCTATTTGTGCAGCGCTTTCTGAGTGGTAATAAGAACAGTGCCTTCCAGCATCCACTAGAGGGCGGACACACCCGCGTGTATTTGTGTGGTGCCTGCTGAGTGGTAATAA
>NW_012110696.1:3408882-3409233 GCF_000951045.1 Mandrillus leucophaeus | reverse complement strand
CCCGCCAGCATCCACTAGAGGGCAGACACACCCGTGTGTATTTGTGTGGCCCTGGCTGAGTGGTAATAAGAACAGTACCCGCCAGCATCCACTAGAGGGCAGACACATCTGCATGTATTTGTGTGGCGCTTGCTGAGTGGTAAGAACAGTGCCTGCCAGCATCCACTGGCGGGCAGACACACCCGCGTGTATTTGTGCGGCACATGCTGAGTGGTAATAAGAACAGTGCCTGCCAGCATCCGCTAGAGGGCAGACACATCCCTCTGCATTTGTGTGTGGCTTGCTGAGTGGTGATAAGAACAGTGCCTGCCAGCATCCACTAGAGGGCAGATACACCCGGGTGTATTTGTG
>NW_012110696.1:3407389-3408400 GCF_000951045.1 Mandrillus leucophaeus | reverse complement strand
TGTGTATTTGTGCCTCGCTTGCTGAGTGGTGATAAGAACAGTGCCTGCCAGCATCCACTAGAGGGCAGACACACCCCTGTGTATTTGTGTAGCTCTTGCTGAGTGGTAATAAGAACAGTGCCTGCCAGGATCCACTACAGGGCAGACACACCCTTGTGTATTTGTGTGACACTTGCTGAGTGGTAATAAAAACAGACACCCTGCCGTCCTGGAGCCAACCTCCAGTGCCCAGGCCAGTGGCACCAAGTAAGAAAACCTCAGTTTCCATATCTGCATCAGCTACACAGTGCTCTCACACAGGAGGCATCAGCCAGTTTTCTCAGTTAAAGAGACAGAAGCAAAGTGTGTTCTCCGTACTTTTTCTATGTACCATGTTATCTAATGTTTTAACTTAATTGAATGAATAAACTCCCTATGCATCTGGACACATGCATGGAAAATTCACAAACACTAAAACACAAAATAGAGTATTTTGCCAAGAGAAAATTTCTTTGATATGTAAATTTCACTTTTTTCTACCTTTTGGTAATTTTAATGTAATGAAATTGAGAAGTCTGTGCCTGTAAAAGACTTTTTAAAGAGCATGGTATTTCTCCATTTTGAAAAAAATGGTAAAATATCTTCTACTATAGATAAAAGTTAATTGGCTGAGAGTAATCAACAGAAGATTTAAAAATGACTTTTACCCCCACTATTTTGTCAAGGGCTACAGTGAATTACACACCCTGGCTTGGGTTTGCACACTACCTGCTGGAAGCCAGCAGTCATGCAGGCCATGCTCTCCCACACTTAGAAAAAAAGCCCATGAGAAAGAGCTCCATCAAGTTCACACAGAATGACCTCCAGCAAGACCTGGAAAATGCTCAGTTCCACAAAATACCTGTGTCCAAATCCTTTCAGCTCACAGCTCTGGCATCAGGTTCCCGTGAGGACAGACCCCGAGATGGATTTCTGGTTGGAGGCTGCTGCCAGAGGAGACAATGTGACCACAGATGGCTCATGCTGCTCCCA
>NW_012110696.1:3406994-3407339 GCF_000951045.1 Mandrillus leucophaeus | reverse complement strand
GTTTAACAGGAGGGAGCCAGAGGGAGAGAAAGGTGGCTGGGAATTGAGAGGCATAAGATCACCTCAGTCCCAACAATTCCATGTAAATGATGATGTGAGGTGGGCTACTGGCAAAAGTCCCTGGAAATCCTCACAATCTCAGCTTTTAACTTCTGTAAAATAGTATGTCATTTATGATCTCTTTAACAGATAACTTTTTTTCTAATTATAAAAGTGTATAATCTCTTTGGAGGATCTTTGGTAAATATAAAATGAGTTGGCCGGGCGCGGTGGCTCACGCCTGTAATCCCAGCACTTTGGGAGGCCGAGATGGGCGGATCACGAGGTCAGGAGATCGAGACCATC
>NW_012110696.1:3402920-3406489 GCF_000951045.1 Mandrillus leucophaeus | reverse complement strand
AGAAAGAAAAATTACTCATAATTTTATCACTCTAATTTTGAAAATTATATTACTGCATTTTTAACTAAATGTAGAAATTTTAGATTGTACTATACATTATTGTATCTGTTTTTCATTCAATATTAGATTATAAATGTTTTACATGGCATAAACTATATATGTAAATCAGTTATTTCCACACCTGGATGCTTGATTTAACCCTCCTTATACTGTTAGCCATTTAAATGATTTCTACTTTATCCTATGAATAACACTTCAACCAGTCATTATTCTTATATATAGCTCATTCAGTCACTCATAATCTTGTTGAGCATTTATTTATAATTTAATTGCCTATTACCTGAGTGGATTGTGGTTATATGTTTATATGCTTATTCCAAATACAGTGCTAAGATTAGCATTAGAGACAGAAAAATATTTATGGGTTTTGAAACTAGAAGGAGCCAAACAAATCCATGATCCAGCTTTGCATACTCTCACCCACCCTTAGTTCTCTTACACAGAAAGTGAACACAATGCTATTTGTCTTGTGGTATCACTGTGAAGTTAAAGGAGACACCGACTGTACTTGCAGCATTACACGGACAGCGGGAGGCTGGGCCCCCACCAGCTCTAAGGACAATCACAAGTGGATGCCCCACAATCCTACTCTCAGGATGTTCGTATGCCATATGCCCTGTGAGTGTCACTTACCCAGTGAACACATATTTGTTGATTATAAATTACTCCCATACTCTTTTCTTTACATGTTCACAAATCTGTTTTTTAAAAAAGGTACAATTATGAAATTAAAAGTTAACTAAAGGGGGATGTTTTCATTATCTCTGAAATTTAACCCCCCAAATCTAGATTGTAAAGCAAGGAAATGTGTTACGGCCCGACACTTGTCATCAATACTTTTTCGATGTTAGTGGGCAGGGGAGGGTAGTGGAAGAGAAGGAATCAGAGCTCTGATGGGTGCACATTGTCTTCCCTACAAATCCATTTCTTGTCCGGCCTTCCTTCCTCAGTGGGGCTGCTCTATCCTTTTACACACATTTGAACTGCTCCCCTGTGGGCCATTCTCATTTGCTTTACTTCCTAAATTCCATGGGACCCACATTTAAGAGGAGAGGGGAACCACTTTGGAACTGGAGGAAGTTCGCCTTACATGATATGACTGCCTCCTTCCTCTACAGTGAATGGTCTCTGGTGTCCCTGGGTGTTCAGTTTCTTTCCACTCATATGTTACTGACTGTTCAGGTGGCATATGACCCATGATCTTTATGGTATTAAAGAGAAAAAAAATAAAAAGCTGTGTTTGTTTTAACTTTTTATTTTAGCTTTGGGGGTACATGGGAGGGTTTGTTATATAGGTAAACACATCTCACAGGGGTTTCTTGTACATGTTATTTCATCATCCAGGTGTTAAGCCCAGTACCCAATAGTTATCTTTTCTGCTCCTCTCCCTCAAGTAGACCCCAGTGTCTGTTTCCTTCTTTGTGTTCACAAGTTCTTATCATTTAGCTCCCACTTATAAGTGAGAACATGCAGTATTTGGTTTTCTGTTCCTGAGTTACTTTGCTAAGGATAATACCCTTCAGCTTCATCTATACTAATGCAAAAGACTTAATCTTGTCCTTTTGTATGGCTGCATAGTATTCCATGGTATATATGTAGCACATTTTCTTCATCCCATCCGTGATTGATGGGCATTTGGGTTGATTCTATGCCTTTGCTATTGTGAATAGTGCTGCAAGGAACATTTGCATGCATGTATCTTCATGGTAGAATTATTTATTCTTCTGGGTATATACCCAGTGATGGGATTGCTAGGTCGAATGGTAGTTCTGCTTTTAGCTCTTTGAGGAGTCACCATACTGTTTTCCACCATGGTTAAACTAACTTACACTCCCACCAACAGTGTATAAGTGTTCACTTTTCTCTGTAACCTTGCCAGCATCTGTTATTTTTTGACTTTTTAGTAATAGCCATTCTGATTGGTGTGAGATGGTGCCTCACTGTGGTTTTGATGAGCATTTCTCTAGTGATCAATGATCTAGAGCTTTTTTTCCATATGCTTGTTTGAGACAGAGTCTTGCTCTGTCACCCAGGCTGGAGTGCACTGGCACTATCTCCACTCACTGCAAGCTCTGCCTCCTGGGTTCACGCCATTCTCCTGCCTCAGCCTCCCAAGTGGCTGGGACTACAGGTGCCTGCCACCACGCCCGGCTAATTTTTGGTATTTTTAGTAGAGATGGAGTTTCACCGTGTTAGCCAGGATGGTCTCGATCTCCTGTCCTCTTGATCCGCCCGCCTTGGCGTCCCAAAGTGCTGGGATTCAGCCTCAATCTTCAGCACATGGCTAGCCAGTTATCCCAGCATCATTTATTGAATAGGGAGTCTTTTCCCCCATTGCTTGTTTTTGTCAGAAAAGCTGTGTTTCTAAGGCCTTGCCCAACATACTTTTAACTTTTGACACATCTTTTCCCCGGTCAATAGGCTCCAGGAAATCCGACAGGATTATTGGAAATAAAGAGCTGACCCAGCCAGGCGTGGTGGCTCATGCCTGTAATCCCAGCACTTTGGGAGGCTGAGGCGGGTGGATCACGAGGTCAGGAGACTGAGACCATCCTGTGAATGGTGAAACCCCGTCTCTACTAAAAATACAAAAAATTAGCCGAGCGTGGTGGCAGGCGCCTGTAGTCCCAGCCACTCGGGAGGCTGAGGCGGAGAATGGCATGAACCCGGGAGGCAGAGCTTGCTCTGAGCCAAGATTGCGCCACTGCACTCCAGCCTGGGCCACAGGCGAGACTCCATCTCAAGAAAAAAAAAAAAAAAGAGCTGACTCTGAGACAACGCAGGTGAACACAGCCAACCTACCGCATAATAAGTAAACAAAATGTGTATCTTTCATTCAATATTAAACAATGATAGACTGAGTATGTAAGCATGTTACCATCACAGGTATGGAAGTGCCTAACTATGACTTAAATTGTAGAGCCTCAGATTTTAGATCTGGAAGAGCCATGGGTTTTAATCCGGAGGCTCAAGGTTACTCTGGAGACACACGCAGTTTGGGGAGGCTGGAGACTGAGGGGTGGGCTCCCATTCCCCAACTCCTTCAATGAGTCTGATCCATTTTATAAATCAGTTACTGGAAAATGATTCAAACACGTCAACCCAATTCCCTATTATTTGGTCAAAGCCATCAGCCCTCAGGCTTCTTGCCACTGCAGCCGTGGGCTCCCACTCTCCTCCTGCTCTCCTGCTCAGGTTGGGGTGGCCAAAGACCTTCTCTTGCTGGGGAGAAAGGTTAGGGAGGGACCATTTTTTGATTATTTGAGGGTGTGGTTCAGTTGTAAACAGTGTAAGTTTTAGAATTTGTGTTATTGTGATGGCGATGACCAACTGCAAAATATTTCCCATTTGCCTTGCAATAACAAGAGCATGTATTTTACGCAATTGAATTTTTTGGATCCTACTTATTTACTTTACGTTATTAAGAATAGTGACATTTGAGCAGAGAAGAGTTCTAATTTTACATCAGAGTCAAAAGTGAAAATGAAAGGAACTGACCCATGAAGGAA
>NW_012110696.1:3399535-3401740 GCF_000951045.1 Mandrillus leucophaeus | reverse complement strand
TTTGGCTATTATGGATAATGCTGCTCTACAAGTTTTTGTGTGGACATATGTTTTTAATTCTCTTCAGTATGAAGACTTGAATAGAATTGATGGATCAAAGAGTAATTCTATGTCTCACTTTTTGAGGAACTGCCAGACTGTTTTCCAAAGCAGCTGTACCATTTAAATCCCATTGATTTCTTTTCTGACATTTTTATTCTTTCAGTCTTCTTTTACTTTTTTCTTTTTGTGAAATTCTATTTTAAACTCCGAAGATGAATCAGGAAAATCAACGCAGCTTCTTCAACAAATTACAAGAAAATGATATACAGGAGATACAGGGGAAAGGTATAAATTATATAGACTTAAAAACACATCAGCTAATCACGATGTATGAATTTTATTTGGGAATATAGGCGGAACAGAATCATCCATGTGTTTCTGGTTATTCTGAAGGGTTATAGATATACAGGGGTTTGTTATATTCATTGTTTATTTACATATATGTTTAAAATTATCCATATAAGGGTTTTAAAAATTCCATTGGAAGCCTTATGTTTTAAAATGTACTCAGAATTTGTTTTAATCAGGGATGTTAAGACCTGCAGACATGGAAGTGACTGTCCCATGGAAATATGTTCATACTCACAGATCCCTAGAAATAGGAGGCACAGGGATGCGCCAGGCAGAGGCAGAAGGAGAGAGGGGAAGGCATGGGCAGGAGACTCTGCTGTGGTCCCTGTGGGACAGCAAGGGCAGGCAGGGCAGGCAGGCTTAGGCTGTCCAGCGTGAACAGCTTCAGCAGACTCTGGGGCATAGGGGCCATTTCTAGTTGCCTAGTACCTCACCCTGGGGTGATTAAGGAAGGGCGGTATTGTCTCCTACAGTATCAGAGCCAGCTAAAGTAGGTGGTTAGGAGTATGGGTTCTCAATTGGTAGTTTAATTGTCTGGCCCTGGGAAAGGCAGTCTTTTCCCAGTAAACACCAGACGCTAGAGCATCAAGAAAACAGAAAATAAGAAAATATAATGAATGCATTCTGTGTGCACAGATGGAGTCTTCTTTTGCTTTCCCAAAGGAAGAGTCCACAGGAGCCTGGCACTCTTGGACCTGAGGAAACCCTGAAAACGTTGGTATCTGCAGATCCTCTCCAAAAAGAGTTTGCCAATTTCCTAAGACTGCAAGACTGACCCTAGCATTCTGGGAGCCAAGAGGGTGAAAGCGTCTGCGGATCTCCCTGCTCAGTACATTGGCTTTCACTAAATACTGTCTTTGCATAAGCAGCATTATCCAGTGTCCTGGAGCCTTAGAAAAGTTATGTTTCAATGTCTGAAGAAAATAAATTGTTTCTTTTTCTGATGTCAGGGAGGAGCATTTGACTGCCAGTGTGGACTGAGGGATCACAGTCTTCCCCATGTGCTTTGAACCGACCCTCTGTGTCTGCCTCACCATCTCCTCTGCTTACCCAGACACTTGGGAACCCTAACACAAGCACTTCTAGGAGTCTGTGGTGTGGCTCAGCTGCTTCTGTAGGCATCTCTTGGGGTTAAACATTTTCCACTCTGCTAAGTCAGTGCCATCTATTCTTCTGCTTCATCTTCAGAAGACCCTGAGCCCTTCTTCACCCTCCTTGCCCCACCCTCCACACCAAGTCCGTGGTGCCCTTGAGGCAATAGGGTTGCTGCCATAGGATTTTTGTATTGAGTGCTCTCATTCCAAGCAACTGTGAGAGATTTCTACAGCAGGGCCTCCGGGTTCCTGTCAAATTAAATTGTAGTTGAGTGTTGGGTGCTATTCAAGAAGAATCCCCCTTTCTTCTTCCTAACAGAGCCCTGAATTATTCAGTCACATGGTTTGAAACATGGGGTGGGTCCTGGTTGACTTAACCAGCACTATCTCACCCTGTGTCACAGTTACTGGTTCCAAAGTGGGTGCATAACTGAGGCTCATGCCAGGTGCCACACAGCACTCCCTTGGTCCCCCTGATGGACTTGGGAATGGGCAAGGGCCTGAGTTGTTCCAATTAGAGTCAAAATCAAGTTGTGCTAGGTTGTTAGGAATAAGAGTGTGCTTGTTCATGCTCCCTCTTTGGTGAAGAATGCAACCTCAGAAATTGTTCCTGGAGATTTTGCCACACGCAGAATTATTCTGACTTCACTGAAGGCAGAGCAGAAAATTGGGAAGAGACTGAGTCCTGGTAGCATCCATGAGCTTCTGTGCTCAGATT
>NW_012110696.1:3395153-3397280 GCF_000951045.1 Mandrillus leucophaeus | reverse complement strand
AACCCAAATGCCCATCAGTGATAGACTGAATAAAGCAAATATGGCACATATACACCATGGAATACTATGCAGCCATAAAAAAGAATGAGTTCATGTCTTTTGCATGGACATGGATAAGCTGGAAACCATCATTCTTGGCAAACTAACACAGGAACAGAAAAGCAAACACCGCATGTTCTCACTCATGAGTGGGAGTTGAACAATAATAACACATGGACACAGGGAGGGGAACATCACACATGGGGGCCTGTTGCAGGGTCAGGGCCTAGGGGAGGGATGGCATTAGAAGAAATACCTAACATAGATGACGGGTTGACAGGTGCAGCAAACTACCATGGCACGTGTATGCTTGTGTAACAAACCTGCACGTTCTGCTCATGTATCAATAATTTAAAGCATAAAAAAAAATAAAAGTCACAGGATGTTTGTGATAGGTCTATTACACTGATGTTGACGTCACACATGGTTGACTATGTGGAGACTCCAAGGGAAATTTCTTGCAGTTCTCAGTGCCAGGAAAATATGTATTTCTGGATGAAAACTCAAAAATTTTAGAAAAACATCCAAGTTTCATAGTCTAGAGCTCTAACACTGGAATCTTTTCCAAATTTAAGGATTAATGATTTACCTAAATCTAAAAATAGTAGGTTGTAGATGTATTTAAACAGTGTGCTTAGGTAGTATGTTTATATATTAAGATTAAAATGGTCTTCTAAAGTTTATTAATTCTAACATAACCTTTATTGTTTCATGTAGACATATCTTTCTGATTCCCAGAATAATTTAAACAATTAATTCAAAGCAACTATTAACTTAGATCTAGATTGGGATATCTATTTATGCATTTGAAGCTTTAGATATGTATTTCAAATCAGAAATGTGTGCTGGTCATGGAAAGTTGTGACTTAGAGCCTCAGGTAAGTTTTTTTCATGTGAACATACTGCTTCCAATTGTTGTTATGCCCAGAGCAGACAATTAATAAATAACCTTGGAACTGAATGAGTGATTAACGGCAAATATCACAATACATCTTCTTAGTGGGCATGATAATTAGACATATTTAGTCCTTGCTGTGACCCAAGAAAGGAATTCTTTTCATTAAATGTTTAATATCTCACCCTGTTCATACAGCTGGAGTTACTGATTCAGTTTGATGTGAATTCAGTCTTATAATAAAAGACCCATCATTATAACCTGCACTTATGCTTCCTGTAGTATTGGAACTTTCAACTTGTAGGCAAAATAGATATGCTTCATATTCTAAAAAACCACAAGAAATCTCTCTTTATTCATAATAAACACAGAATTAGGTATTCTATTAAACTGAACAATAGAACTCACTGGGCATGACTGCATAAACTATATCACGAATTGTCCGAGTGTCTGGAAAGGTCAGTGGGCCATTTCGCTCCACCCGGTGCCAGGGGCCAAACAGGAGGGCTGTCAGTGACTCACTGCCTGGGTCACCCAGGGCAAGTAGTGTTACCCCTAACGTCAAGCTTAACCCAAATCCTTAATTCGTAAATCTAACCCTTAACCCCATACCGGCCAAATCACAACCCCAACCCCAACTCCAAGTCTAGCGCCAGCTCTAACCTCTCACCCTAACCACTAACCCTTAAACCTAACCCCTACTCAAAACCATTCCCCAATGCTAACTTTAACCCTATACCCTACCCCTACCCTAACCCTAACCTCAACCCCAACCCTATCCCTAAACCCTATCCCCAATTCTAACCCCAATTCTAATCGTAACCCTAATCCTTACCCCAAACCCTAACTTCAACCTAACCCCAACCTCAACCCTAGCCCTAACCCTAGCCCTAGCCCTAACCCGAACCAGAACCCAAACCCGAACCCTAACCTAACCCTAACCCTAACCTAACCCTAACCCTAAACCTAACCCCTAACCCTAACCCTAACTCCGACCCCGGACCCTGACCCGAACCCCGGACCCTGACCCGAACCCCGAACCTGAACCCGAACCCGAACCCTAACCCGAACCCTAACTTGAACCCTATCCTGAACCCTATCCCGAACCCTAACTCACCTCCCAACCCACTTCCCTCTTCCAGGGCTTCTCTGGCCCCACCCATACCCAGGCCACGGTGCCCTGGGCCCTGTGG
>NW_012110696.1:3388500-3391966 GCF_000951045.1 Mandrillus leucophaeus | reverse complement strand
CTGGAAGCCGCTCTTGGGCCTCGCAGGCGTCTTCAGCAGGGAGAAGGATGGAGCGGAGTGTGGGACTGAACCTCCATGAGAGTCTTGAGCTTTCCGGGCCCTCTCTCCGGGAAGGAGGCCGTGCCCGTGGGTGTCGCCGTTGCCGTGATAGTCTCACACACGCAGGTGTGTGGATCGCGTTCACTTCGACGCAGAACACCAGAGCGAAACCCAGGAGCAAAGCCGCATCCCGGGCGTCATGGCCTGAGGACGGATTCCTGCATCCTGCAACATGGGGGGAGTCTCCACTGTGGCTGCTCTGGAAACTGGCAAGGAGAGCGACGACACGGTGCTGGCCTTCCTCGCTTCCCTGGAAGTTTCTGGGTCCCTGCAGAGCTCGGGAATCAAACAGTCAACATTGTCACGTTTATTTGCTTCCAGTTCCTGGACATTTTCTTAATTTCCTTTCAAATATATTAGGCATTCTGTGAATTCCTATAACTTTTTGGTGATTTTAATTGTCTGCATTAAATGTTTAAAGTAAATTATTTTTCTGAAAAGCAGAAATATCCATAGTTGCATATATTATTGAAATATTTTACACAGATTTTCTATGGCATCTATCACCACCTCATGCGAAATTCCAAGTTTTTTCATTTGAAACACCCTTCCCATCAATAGACCATATTGTAATAATTTGTTGTACGTGATTACTTTTATACCATTAGAAAATTAATTATATATTATGTACGTATTTTTGAAATACTGCAATGCAATAAATAGTATATGGTCAGAAGTATTGTTTTCTCTAACATAAACCTAATATGAGTAAAATTATTTACCTGAATTCAGATCTTTTGGCTTCAATTGCCATTCTGTCTCATTAGCACTTCCCCAATCCATAAAAGATATCAGTTGTATTTTTTAATTCATTATTTATTGAAATGGGTTATTTTACGTTATAATGTTTTTATGGCAATTTAGGACACTTTCAAAAAATATAGTGATCTTGAGGCCCTGGCCTCTTGTTTCTGTTTTACCACGTGAGACGCGTACTCCTCTTTCACCGTGAGTGATTGTGAGCTCCCCAGACCTTCCCGGAAGCAGACACAGGTGCTGTGCTTCCTGTACAGCTTGCAGAACCATGAGCCAATCAGACTCTTTTCTTATAAATTACCCAGTCTCAGGTTTTCTAAATAGCAATGCAAGAATAGCTTAATATAGCATATGAAAAGAAAGCAATTCATATATTTATCAGTTTGAGTCTCCAGACCTCTGCCAAGCTTCAACTCAAAGAGCAGGAAGTGAGCAACCCCCATCTACTGCTCCTGCTCATGGGAGAATTTTGAGTTTATCTTAAAACATTTCAGGTCAAAAGCCCCGTGTTTTATGCAAAAGAAGGAAGGTGTCTAAAAGAATGGGTCTGTATTTATTTTTATTTCTGAGACAGGGTCTCTTTCCCTGTCATTCTGGCTGGGGTGCAGTGGCTCACTGCAGCTTTGACATTTTGGGCTCCAGCTATTCTCCCACCTCAGCCTCCCAAGTAGCTGGGACCACAGGGGCACCCTACCACAACCGGCTAATATTTGTATTTTTGGCAGAGATGAGGTTTTGTAATGTTGAGCAGGTTGGTCTTGAACTCTTGAGCTCAGGTGATCCTCCAGTCTCTGCCTTTCGAAGTGCTGGAATTACAGGTGTGAGCCACCACACTGGGCAGATGGGTCTTAACTGATTTTAATCAGGTTACCTGAGCATGGAAGACATGCCCTCAATTTTTTTCCTAATACCATATTTGACAGTTTTATAACTATGATTTTTTTATTCCTGTAATTCATAAGGATATGATAGTAAAAGACCTTGAAAACCTTTGGGGAAAAAAGTGCTATATTGTGCTTGAAACCACCTTTTACTCTGAAAGCAAGTGCCATCCAGATACATCTGGGGAGAAGATATTTTCTTCTGCTGCATTTTAGCCAAACAGCTGAGTGTGTCTTGAAGTTGTTTTTTGATTTTTAACAGGACAAGTGTGTTTTCTATTACCCCAAACTCAGGAGTGGCCATGGGGAAAATCACCATTGCTCACATGGAAAGCACGCACAGCAAATGCATTTCTCACCCCGAACCAGGAGTTGTTCCCCCTGGGTGCACATGGGAATCAACAGGAGGCTTTTAAAGTTACCTAAACTCAAAAGGCAATAGATAAATGAATGCAGAATGCAGAATCCCTGCAGTGGGACCTGGGCCACAGTGCTGTTTAAAGCTCTCTGGGTGACTATCGGGAACAACCAAGCCCCCAAACTGCTGCTTTAAATCAGCCTTTTCCGGTGAACTAGTGGCAAATGGTTTCCCGAAATGAATGGTTTAAATCAGCCTCCTCCGGTGAGCTAGTGGCAAATGATTTCCTGAAATGAATGGGAAGATTTGCTGCTGGGTTATGGTCTTCTGATCTTACCTGCATTACCTAATTTTCTTTGCAGAACTGGCCTCTGCTACACATTTTATTCCTGATTCAGTCCAGTTCTACTCATACCAAATGCATAGTATGTGCTAGGTGACCTTGCATTGCTGAACCCAGGGGAGAGGACTTTGCTGAATAATAATTGCATCCTAAAAAAACTCAAAATACTGGACTCAAATGATTCTCCTGCTTGGCTTCCCAAAGAGCTGTGACTGTAGGCATGAGCCACCATGCTTGGCCTATACCCTAAAAAATTAAAACCATCCTACTTACTAAATTGATGTAAACATGGGAAGACCTAGGTCACCAAAGTGTTAGGACATAAGTAAATACCTTGGAATATTAACATCCACCTGATGATGCCCTGAGTAAACACGTCCTACTTTAAAACAATACAAAACAATGCTATTATTCTGAAATATGAAGTTAAAATTTTGTGCAAATAGGTAATATTTAAATTTTTATATATGTATAACATTCATGCAGAAAGACATATACAAAGAAATCACGTAAAGTTCAATCAGTTATTACAAAGTGAACACACGTGTGTAACCTAGAAATAGAACCAGCTTCACTGATGCCCTGGCAACCACTTTCTCTCTTTTCGTTCCCCCAAAGTCACTAAGATCTTAAGGGCTAACATTGTGGATCAACTTTGTTTTCTCACACGTTTTATCACAGAAAATTTAAAACATATACAAAATAAAAGAAACAGTACAATACGCCTGTTACCCAGGCTCATCAATACCTAATAATATGCCAATTTTGTGTTATCTATACTTCAACTCATTTCTCACACAGAGAAATTGAAGGTAAAATCTTGGCTGAGCACAATGGCTTATGCCTGTGTAATCTCATTACTTTGGAATGACGAGGCAGGAGGATCGTTTGAGGTCAGGAGTTTGAGAGCAGCCTGGGCAGCATAGTGAGACCACAACTTCATTTCAATTTTTTTTTAATTAATCAGGTGCAGTGGTGCATGCCTGGAGTTCCAGCTACTTGGGATGTTGACATAGCAGGATCCCTTGA
>NW_012110696.1:3384146-3387352 GCF_000951045.1 Mandrillus leucophaeus | reverse complement strand
CTGTAGTGAGCTGTGATTGCACCGCTGCACTCCATCCAGAGGGACGAGTGAGGCTCTGTCAAAAAAAGGTACAATCTTAACTGTACATTTTTGACTCATCAACACATCCATATAAACAATACCTCTCTTAAAAATAAAAGTATCCAATTTAACAGTTATTAATATTCATGGGAATTACCTAGATATTTTTTGTTTGTTTTGGTTTGGATTTTTATTGAAAGGACACACCTAGAAATGTTATTTAAAATCTAGATTTTGATAAAAATAAGCCTGAGTTTTTTATTTTTTTAAGATGAAGTTTTGCTGTGTCACCCAGCTGGAGTACAGTGGCATGATCTCGGCTCACCAAAACCTCTGCCTCCCGAGTTCAAGTGATCCTCCTGCCTCCTGAGTAGCTGGGATTACAGGCGTGAGCCACTACATTCAGCCAATTTTTTCTTTTTTTTAGTACAGATGGGGTTTCCTTATTTTGGGTAGGCTGGCCTCGAACTCCTGACCTAAGGTGATCCACCCGCCTTGGCCTCGCAAAGTGCTGGGATTACGGTTGTGAGCCGCCGTGCCTGGTCAGGCCTGAGTTTTGCCTGAGCATTTCTCTTTCTAAGAAAGTACAGCATATGGCAGTTACAAGGTCTCTTTTATCTAAAATAAATAGAATTTAATAAATAAAAATTTTAAAAATTTACCTGAGATTAAAGGACAAATCAAAACATGTGTGTAATGTGTTGTCTGTAGAAGTATAGTTTAACAATGACACAAATTATTAATAACCAATAAATGTTATAATAATTTATTAACTAAAATGAACAAAATTCTTATTATGATATCTATGAAAATACTTTCTTAGAGTAAAATATTCTCATATCTTGAGACGGCACTGGTTAAAAACAGCAAAGATTTGCAAGTCGATGTCTTATCAAGTACTTACTTATCAAGTAAGTAGCAGATCCCTCTTCACATCTTTACAGAGTTATCCAAAAAGCAGTAATTTACACAAGAGCAGACAATTTTCCTAGCTTTCTGTTGAGTTTATATGTTAATGTTGTTATAGAATTTAACTCAATTTTCTTATAAAGTTACCTGACCAAATTTTATATGATATTATGATATCATAATAAATCAAAATTTATTTAGATGTCAAATAAATTTTATATATCATAATATTATACAATATAACGATATTATAAGTTCCATTTACACTCAGATAATTTCACTAGGCAGTGTCTGTCGACCACTAATATTTTTTTTGGTTCCACTGTTTGCACAGATAGCACAGCTGGGAAAACACAGACTCACCCAACACAGTCTCTTCCCTGCTTCTTTCTCCTCCTCAGGGAATCAGCTCATCAGTCAATCAAGTCATCTGGGACTGGAGACTGAGTACTCCCTAACACAGAAGGTCTCATTCCTGCATGCTTTCCTCAGCAGACGGGGAGACAAGAAGGAAAACTTCTTGTTGGCTGAACAGGTTTCTCCTTCCTGCCGCTTCTTAGAGCCTCAACAAGAAGTTTCTTGCTGTAGTTCTACTGGGGGCCTAGACACAGTTAAGGAGAGACTTTTTCAGGATCCTGTCATAGTGACAAGAAAACAAAGAACCGGGAGCATGTCCCAGCAAGTGTTTCAGCCAGGAAACACTTGCTGGGACATGAACTAACCCTTCTGCAGTCTGAGGGCTCTGACCAGCGGAGACAGTCTCTGCTGTAGTAGGAAGGGATGAGGCCGCTGTTCTGAACCTAGAGCTCCACGACACCTTGTTCTGTCTCACTGAGGCAATTTTGAGAGTCTGCCCTGGAATATGTCTTGGTGGTGGATGTTGAGAAACAATGTGGGCTTTGATGGGATTCGGGTGGTGTCTGCTGTGTGAAGACAGGAGCTGAATGTTCAGAATCAGGGTGTTTTTCTTGTGATCAGTTGGGTTACCTGTTTGGAATCAAGTCCATTTTTACTAGGGAGGCTGAATAAATTCCACAGAACACAGTGGTGCTCCCAGGATGACTGAGGCAGGGTGAGAAAGCGGAAATGTTTTTCCACCTAGACTTTTTGCTACCTCAGGAATCAAGGGCTGATTAGGTTAGCACTGGCTCTAATCTAATCAATTCAATTTTATTGCATTTGATCTAATTATCTTCCCCATTTTTAAGGTAGGATGGGCCATTTCATTTGGTATTTATTTTTTCTTTGCATTTTTATTTCATCATATATGTGTGGATCTAATACAATCAACCATAATTTGACATTTGTTGTTTCCAAGCATTTAAGAAATTATAATATCTATGTATACAATGTTAACACTATGTATAATAAATTCTCTTTCTGCGCAAAATATAACTGAGACAGAAATCGGAAGAAATGATTCCCCGATCTTCTTCTGATCCCTGTGCTCCCGGTTCTTTGTTTTCTCGTCACTATGACAGGATCCTGAAAAAGTCTCTCCTTAACTGTGTCTAGGCCCCCAGTAGAACTACAGCAAGAAACTTCTTTTTTGAGGCTCTAAGAAGCGGCAGGAAGGAGAAACCTGTTCAGCCAATAAGAGTCAGCCACGCCCAGCCGAGGGACGTATAAAGGCAGGTCCAGCGGCATAACCCGCAGTCCGCCTTTGGACGTGAAAGAGGGGCCTCCTTTCACTTCAGCGTCAACATGGGAAAGGGAAATGAAGACCCGGATCTCCACTGCTCCTCCATGCAGCACCCCACTGACCAGCCCCCTTCCCCACAGATCTTTACAGAAAGGGGCCCAGATGAGAAGAAACCACTCAAAGGAAAAGGCAAGACGGCCTCCTCCCATTCCTGTGAGAAGCACATACCAAGGCAAGGTAAGGCCTTGGGCTGCTGCCATGGAGGCTGGAAGGACAGTTGGATTCAGGGATACTGAGCCATGTGTCTTTAGTAGGGTTTTATTTTGAGATTTGGGGATGGGAAATGACTTGGTGCCCTCAGGGGACTTTGAGAAATGTGTTCACTCGTGATGCTGGCAGAAGTTCACATGAAAGACTGATCCGCAAAAACTCATCAGAGAGAGACTATGGGACTCTGCCTGGGGAGACGTGAGTCACCTAAACTTCCTTTTGCAGCAGGATCGGAGCCCAATCCAAACAAGGAGGAGAATTCTGAGGAAACCAAGCTCAAGGCCGGGAACAGCACTGCTGGATCCGGTAAGATTTGACTCTTTCCAGGCAAGAAGGGACAGGGCAGCAACACTGGCTCCCCTGG
>NW_012110696.1:3376889-3383592 GCF_000951045.1 Mandrillus leucophaeus | reverse complement strand
TGTGGGGACTGCTCTGGCGAGTCTCTCACATGCTTTCTTTGCAGGGAACTGTCCAGAAGAAGAGTGCAGCTTGACGCTGAAAAAAAAATCAAGATCCTCCACTGCTGTGCACAACAGTGAAATCCAGGAGACCTGTGATGGCCACCATGGGGGACATTCCAGGACTCGCACTGGGCGCAGCCAGCGGCACACGTCTCGGGCCCTAGGAGTCCAAACACCGTCACTTCGAAAAAGCTTGGTGACCTCTGTGCGAGCTATGTCGGAGGCTATTTATCAAGACCTAGCCCAGGTGTGGGCACAGCAGATCCGTTCTCCACTGACCTGGGAGCAGCTCACACTGCTCACTCAGCTCCGGGGGCCTCTGTGTGCCCAGGTGCAGACCTTGTATTCCATGTCCACCCAGGCAGCTTATGTCTTCCCTGCTGAGGGCTGGCTTGTCCCAGCCACACTGCCTGGTCCTGGGGATTCAGCCCTGGATAGAGAAGCCCATCCCTGGGCGGGAGATAACTGAGCCTGTCAGTGGATCAGATGAGGCTGAGCTGGGAGCACCCTGACCCTATTCAGCAGAGGATGCATCTCTGGGAATGAGAACAAGGACCTGTTACTTCTCAGATTCTTCCAGATGACCAGCAGTGACAATTTTGGATGCACTGTGTTAATAAATGACAGAACTTGAAGAAGTCATAGGAAAGAAACTTGAGTGGCATACTCAGAATTGTGAGCCCTCCATTTTGCAGAGCACTAAGGCTACAGACAAATTTTATATTTCATGTTAGACATTTGATGCCTTTCGGATGTCTGATGACAGTCGTGCATTTCTGTATAATCAGAAAAATATTAGAATGTAATCATGTGAATTTGTGTATTTTAGATTGTAGAAAAGTAAATATAAAATTATATGCTTTTTTTTTTTTTTTTTTTTTTGAGACAGTCTTGCTATGTTACCCAGGCTGGAGTGCAGTGGCACAATCCTAGCTCACTGCAACCTCCGTTTCCTGGGTTCAAACAATTCTCATGCCTCAGCCTCCCAAGTAGCTGGGACTACAGGCAGGTACCACCATGCCTGGCTGAGTTTTTTTCTTGTTTTGTTAGTAGAGACAGAGTTTTATCACATTGACCAGGTTGGCCTCGAACTCAAGTGATCCGCCAGCCTCCGCCTCCCAGTGTGCTGGGATTACAGGCATGAGCCGCCTTACCAAGAAATTGCTTCTCTTTTAATTCAGAAAAGGTTGTAGGCTCTCACTCTTCCAGCCTAAACCCATGGAGTACTAATATCCACAAACCATTAATAGCACTCCCTGTGGGAAAATGTCTATACATTTTTACAGTTTGATATAAGTATAGTAAAATTAATATGCAAGCTATTTACTTTTAATATTTCTACATAAAATTTAAGTCAAGATCTATTAAATGGTAAATGATTGTACTTATTTATTCACCTGCCTCATGTTTTATTTCTTTTTAAATATCCTAAATTTAAATTTTATTGTATGTTATACATTTCAATTGATTGTACTGTATTGCAGGATATGGAGATTTCATCACATACTACAGCACAGTGTATTTTGTTATATTTGACATACATTCTGGTATTTTGTACTGAGATCATACAATCTTTCATTATCTACGAGTACTAATTACTTGTTTGGTTGCTTTATAATTTTCATTTTATGTAATAATGAAATAAACGTTAATGTTGTTTGGAATTTTAAATTTCTTTCATATATAATTTGTATCTAATAAAGATGTGAAAAAGAGAATGTCTTATCTTCACTTCTGCGTCATCCTAACCCTGACCTCCCCGCAGCCCACAGCTCTTGTCATAGTCCGGGGACAGTGTTCCGTTACTACAGGAAATGGGGCCAGTTCAATGGGAATACACAGATAGCAATTGGAGACATAGAGATTTTATCCTCCACCACTGCGATAGAAAAGAACCACAGTCATGTGAGTCACACAATTTTCGGGTTGACACTGCTTAGGAGTTATGCTTACACTATGCTGTAGAACAACTCTGACATAAAATTATGTATATTAAATAAATGCACATACATAAATAACGTGTCTAAATAACAATGTACATATCTTAATGAAAATGAACTTTATTGCTAAAAAAGTTAACACACGGATACACACAATGGGATCATAAAATGTTGAAAAATAGAGATGGGGAGAGGAACACAGACATAGAGAAAGGGAGGAACGGAGCTAGAAAAGGACAGATGGACAGAGGGACATTGGAAAGGAGAAAGTGGGGAGAGGGGGAGGAAGGGAGGTAGGGAGTGGGGAGGGAGGAAGGGAAGGACAGAGGGAGAAAGGGAGGCAGAGACAGAGAGAGGAAGGCAGAGAGAAAAGCGGTCTTCTGCCTCCAGGACCAACAGGACCTTGCACTCCGGGAAAATGCTGGGTGCCCAGTGCGGGTTAAGGGCTCGGCCCACAGCTGCGTCGGCCTGCGGGGCGCTCACCGGCCCCCCGGATCCCCAGGCTGGGTCACTTCATCCCGGAGCAATTCAGACGAATTCCATCTCCCAAGGAATGAGCGAATTGCCCAGAGAGCAATGAGCCGAGACTCAGGTGATCGTCCATTTTTCATCCACATGGTTCACAGATGACAGAGCCCCACGTTGAGCTTGCAACAGAGCGCGAGGCGGATAGTCCCATCCGCACAGGAGTCGCACTCAGGCCGATGAAGAGTGGTTTCGGGTTCCACGTTCCTTTGCCCTCTGCAAGGGGGCCTGTTGGTCACGTGTCTCTGGCCCCCGAAAGAGAGATCGTGTTGACTGTTTGTTTCCCGAGCTCTGCGGGGACACAGAAACCTGCAGGGAAGCGTGGAAAAGCAGCGCCGTGTCCTCGCTCTCCTTTCCAGTTTCCAAACAGGCCACAGTGGAGACTCCCCTTGTCGCAGGAAACAGGAATCCGTCGTCAGACCGTGATGCTCCGCACGTTTCTTTTCTCTGTGGTTTCGCTCTCGTTTTCTACATGAAAATGAACGAGATCCACACACCTGCGTGTGTGAGACTATCACGGCAAAAGCGACACCCACAGGCATTGCCGCCTTCACGGAGAGGGCCTGGAAAACTCAAGACTGTCATGGAGGTTCAGTTCCACGCTCCACCCTTCAGGGTGGTTTCTCCCTGAAAACGTGTGCGAGTCAAGACAGCGGCTTCCAGTTTCCATAGAATCACTGGAGAACCCCAGAGAGCCAGCCCCGAAGCCCCTCTTTCCCCTCCAGTCTGGCCCTGCACCCACCCACCCCACAAGGCCCTGGTCCCTGTGGTTTTCTGCCTCTGAGACTTTTCGGCTACCCCGGGACCTTGGGCCCGGAGCTCATGCATATTCATGAAGGGGTGAAGCGGGTGGGTCTTTCCCAGGGCCTCCTGGCTGGACCTGCCTGCAGCGCAGAGGCCGACTGAGGCTCACCGGAGCTGGCCGGCCTCTCTCTGCCCGTGTCTGTCCGTGAAATTCCGGCCAGGTGCCCCCGCGATGCTCTCCCCACATCTTCCGACAGCCCTTTCCCCGCGGAAGCCCGAGGAACAGGACGGCGAAGGAGACTCATTTGTAACCTGAAGGAAAAGATGCCCTGCCAGCGTGCTTTGAGCAGAACCCGTACCCGAACTGGGAGAGACTTGCCTTTTGGGGTCCAGGATTCAGATTTCCTGTCAGAATCGAAGGTCCAGGCATCCAGGCCAGGGTAGCAGGGACCCGCGCACGCAGGCGGCCTGTGCAACGCGACCCCGGCGGGCGCCACCCTCCTCCCTCCTTGGTCACCTTCACCCACACCAGGGCATGGGGGACAGGGGGCTTTCGTGAGCCAGGCAGCAAGGGTCGCCCCTCTGCTGCAGCCCAGCCAGACTTCTGCCCCAAGCCCAGAAGGAATCTGCCCCGGCACTTGGGGATTTTGGGTTTGCTGCCCTGGCTCCTTCGGAAGTGGCGCTGTCCCACCCTCAGACACCTGAGTGACCTCTGCACCCAAACAGATGGCAGGGAGACCAGGACCCGCAGTACAGGTGCGTGCTCAGTGGGACAGCCTGGGCCCGCTCAGGCTGAGTCACAGGGCCAAGGTGTGCTTGCGCCGCACACGTCCCACATGAGTCCATATTGGGGCTGGGGCCAGGGTCCCCAGGTCGCCAGAGCGGAGTGGGAACCCGAAGCCAAGGCACATCTACCTGCGCAGCTCGCGCCCCCTGAGGCCTCTGCGTGGCAGAAGCAGATGCAAGCCATCCAGGTGCTCTCCCAACCGCTCCAGGAACCGGAGCGTTCATCTGCGCTCACATCCACCCTGTTATATGAGCTCCTGTCGACCCCAGAATTTCAGGAAAAGGCACAACCTTTCCTAGCAACGGAGCCACTGGGGGAGCTGAAGGACTTGGAAGAGCCCGCTTTTCTGGAACCACTCCTCTGCCAGGAAGAATACCTGGCTCTGCTGAGGGAGCTTTAGGACGCGGGGTTGGGACGGGTGGGGGCAGGGCAGTGGCCCCTCTTTCGCGATGAACCTCTGGCTCAGTTTGCAGAGGCGTCTCTTACCTTCCAGCTGACATGTCTAGGATCCCTGAGATCCAGGTCCGGCGACAGACTCCACACAGACGAGGGCTGTCATTCTTTCCTGAGCATCCCGGGGATCCCAGAGCCCGCTCAGGTACCCAGAGATGGGCCGTCTACTGCACATGCGCGGGTCCTGCAGGCAGCCGGTTAGGGTTTGGGACCAGCCCAGGCAGAGCTCTCATCCCTTCCCCCGCTCGCCCCCACTCCGCATTCCTCAGTGGGGTGGGCGGAGACCTCCACCCTGGGAAACACCAGCCCGGGCAGCGGCCAGGCCTGCCCTCCTTTCCGCGGCTCGACTCCTCTACCTCTCCACACCACCGTCACTTGGCCACCCGTGCCCCGCCAGCCTCCTCGGCATCACGTGGAGCGCCCGGCAACCAAATGTAGACCCCGAGAACACGCGAAAATCGTGGTTCTGCCCTTTCCAGGTGGGAGGAAAGTCAAGCAGAGATGGGGAAAGGAACTGAGACAAAGTGGGAGGGAGGGACAGAGGGAGGAAACGACGGATGGATGGAGGGACCTTGGAAGGGATGGAGGGATAGAGGGAGGGAGCGGGGGAGGGAGGAAAGGAGGGATGGACAGAGGGACGGATGGACAGAGGGAAGGAGGGACAGAGGGATAAAAGGAGTAAGAAATAGAGAAAGGAAGGCAGAGAGAAAAGCGGTCTTCTGCCTCCAGCACCAGCAGGAGCTCGCACTCCAGCAAAATGTTGGGTGCCCAGTGCGGGCTAAGGGCTCAGCCCACAGACGCGTCAGCCTGCGGGGCGCTCACCGGCCCTCCGGATCGCCAGCCTGGGTAACTTCATCCCGGAGCAATTCGGAATTCCGTCTCCCAAGGAATGAGCAAATTGCCCAGAGAGCATTTTCATCCGCATGATTCACAGATGACAGAGCCCCACGTTGAGCCTGCAACAGAGCGAGAGGCGGATAGTCGGGTCCACACAGGAGTCACACTCAGGCCGACTGAAGCGTGGTTTCGGGTTCCACGTTCCTTTGCCCTCTACAAGGGGGCCTGTTGCTCAGGTGTCTCTGGCCCCCCAAAGAGAGACCATGTTGACTGTTTCCCGAGCTCTGTGGGGACCCAGAAACCTCCAGGGAAGCATGGAAAAGCAGCACCGTGTCTTCGCTCTCCTTTCCAGTTTCCAAACAGGCCACAGTGGAGACTCCCCTTGTTGCAGGAAACAGGAATCCGTCCTCAGGCCGTGATACCTCCATCCCCTGCCCAGGCTCCGGGCTCTCTGGGCGGCCTCCCTTTCGCAGACGCTCCAGGCCTTCCCCGACTCTCAGCTCCCGAGCTTCCAACACATCGGACCGGCTCAGGACGGGGTGTGCTCCGAGGCGTCAGGGCCCAGGGCTCACTGCCCTGGGATCACCTCCGGTGCTCCGCCTTGCCGTGGAAACATTGTTTTGGATGCCTCGCCGCCCCTCCTGCAAGGCCCCCTCTTGCCCCACACACCCAGAGCCGCCAGGGCTGTCCGGGGACGCACCGCCAGCCCAGTCCCGTGGGCCCTTTTTCTCACAACGCCCCCACCACTGTCCCTTGTCCCCACGAGGACCTGCCCGTGGTCAACGGGGCAGTAAGGTTCTGCTTTGCCCCACTGTGGCACTAGAGCCCTGGCAGCCTGATCCCGGGAGAGAGGGGCTGACGGACACCCCGACACACCCCACCACCAGCACGAGCAAACCCACCCCGACACACACACACACACGGGCGCACGCGCATGGGCACACATAGACACACACACATGGGAACACGGACACATACACGCGGGCACACACACGGGAACACACACGAACACACACGCACGGGCACACACACATGGACACACACACGGGAACACACACGGACACACACACTGGCACACACAGACACACACACGGGCACACACACACGGACACACACATGGACACACACGGACACACACACGGACACACACGGACACACACATGGACACGCACATGGGCACACACACGGACATGCACACGGGCACACACACACATGGACACACACACAGACACACACGGGAACACACACAGACACACACACATGGGAACACACACACGGACACACACATGGGAACACACGGACACACACATGGGCACACACACACGGACACACACATGGGAACACACACGGACACACACACTGGCACACACACGGG
>NW_012110696.1:3375657-3376839 GCF_000951045.1 Mandrillus leucophaeus | reverse complement strand
GTGGCACTAGAGCCCTGGCAGCCTGATCCCGGGAGAGAGGGGCTGACGGACACCCCGACACACCCCACCACCAGCACGAGCAAACCCACCCCGACACACACACACACACACGGGCGCACGCGCATGGGCACACATAGACACACACACATGGGAACACGGACACATACACGCGGGCACACACACGGGAACACACACGAACACACACGCACGGGCACACACACATGGACACACACACGGGAACACACACGGACACACACACTGGCACACACAGACACACACACGGGCACACACACACGGACACACACATGGACACACACGGACACACACACGGACACACACGGACACACACATGGACACGCACATGGGCACACACACGGACATGCACACGGGCACACACACACATGGACACACACACAGACACACACGGGAACACACACAGACACACACACATGGGAACACACACACGGACACACACATGGGAACACACGGACACACACATGGGCACACACACACGGACACACACATGGGAACACACACGGACACACACACTGGCACACACACGGGTGCACACACACACGGACACACACGGACACACACACGGACAAGCACACGGGCACACACACACGGACACACACACACGGGAACACACACGGACACACACACATGGACACACACACACGGACACACAAAGACACAGACACAGCTTGAAAGAGAGCTAGGGAGACCAGGATGGAGAGAGAGAAACGGGGAGAGAGAGAAAGAGAGAGAGACAGAGACAGAGATGGAGGGGGAGAGAGAGACAGAAGGTGACAGAAGAGCGCGAGGTGGAGGGGGAGGAAGAGAAAGAGGGTGAGGGAGCTGGAGAGCGAGAGCGACAGAGCCTTGGAGAGCGAGGCTGTGTTCAGGTAGAGAGGTCCCATTGAGCAGGCCGGGGTAGGGTGGAGGGAGCTTGGGCCGGGCTAGAACAGGGGTCAGGGCCCCCCACGCGGGAAAACAAACGGAGACCTGAGACGTGTTTTTTCTTGGACTGGTTGGTTGCTTTGGGGGTGCGTTTCATAGGGTCCTTCCTTTCTTGGCTTCTCCCTGTCCTCTTGCTGCGGTGGGTCCCGAGATTTGTAGAGTGCGCCTGTGCATCTGGCGGGGCACCGAGCGTGTCCACGGCCCGAGGCCTGGGTCTCTCTC
>NW_012110696.1:3373166-3375272 GCF_000951045.1 Mandrillus leucophaeus | reverse complement strand
CCTGGCTGGAGCCCGCCTCCTGGTGGGGCTGCAGCCAGGTGGAGGAGGTGGGATGCTGCCGCCTGGCGGTGCTGCAGCTGCGGACCCCCACGAGGAGGCTTCATCTTGACGTAAATCTTTTTCTTTCTTCAGCTGCTGTGTATCCTTAATTTTAGGTTAGTGGTAACTCCAGAAATTTAGAGGCACAAAATATGGTTGCCCACACCGTATAATGGCATTACCACCTCCCATTACCACCACCTTTCCCCCTCCCCCACCCAAGAGTAGGTCTTGCCGTGTTGCCCAGGCCACAAACCCCTGGGCTTAAGTGATTTGCCTGTCTTGGCCTCTCAAAGTGCTGGGATCAGAGGTGTGAGCCACCATGCCCAGCCAACCACCACCAAGTTTTGATTCAGCAGTACTGGGTCATGGAGCTAAGGACCCACAAATTTAGAAAAGTTTTTAAATATCATAACGTTTCTGTGAGGAAACAGTATTTGGTATTAAATTTTTAGACTCTTTTATAATGTTCTGTTCTTTCCACTGAGCACAGTACTAAGTAGTAACTGGAAAATCACAGCAGAAGTCATATTACTTTTTCTAATACAGAGTCCTTGGCTGTTCTCTAAGCTAAACCTGATCACCTATATTGAGAAAAAGAAAAAGCCCCAGAGTGTGAGGAGACAGGAGATAGTAGCCAAACATCCAAATAGATGGGAATGAACAAAGCAGATGACACAGATGAGATGTCCAAAGGTCAAGGAGAAAGCCAGATCTTGAAGAGTGGTTTGCAAAGCTATGCTCCAATGGAAATCGTTTCTGAGAAGCCCTTGTTTCTTTCTCTTGCTCTCATGTAGAGACAGACATCTTCTGCCCCAGGCTCTTCAATTCTCTAGGACTGGGCTTCCCCTTCGGCGATCATTCTTCCAGGTTACAAAGAAAATCAAAGCCCTTTGCATGGCTTGCAAGGGACTGGAGGACTTGGCTGCTTGCTCTTTTATTGCTTTTGAGGACATGGGGCCGTCTGTGATTTTTAAGGAACTCTATGTTAAACATTTTCTAATTTCCATTTTGAGTCTAAAATGTGTGAGAGTAGTGGAGATATTGGGATTTGGTTTAGAAATCCCGGAAATACCACATCCAGATGTCGTGTTTTCTGTTTTACGATTTCATATCCTATGAAGGTTTCAAATGTGATTCTACAGAAATTCATACTCAAAAATTTTATCAGAACACTAAGCATCTGCCCCATATAATAAAACCTAATGTTATTTTACTTCAAAACTTTAAGTTTTTTGGTATGTATTGAGGCTAATACTGTAAACATTCTGTGCCCTAATTCCTAAACTGTAATATGGTTTAATGTATCTACTTTCTACATTTAAAACATGTACTTTGCCATTGAGGAACTTAGAACATTGTTGAGCATGTATTAAATTCCCATTTCTTTCCTGATTTTTAAATAGTTATCATTTTATAATTTTCTCTTGTTTAGTTTGAAGCTTACTAGGACTGTGTTATTGATATGTATGTATATATATACACACACACGAGTATATACATAACATATGTCATGGATATATGTGTATATGTTTTACATACCTGTATAGACACACTTATGTATATACACACTTATGTGTATATATGCATATGCACATAACATCAATTTTTTGACCAATAAAAATTGCATAATTATGTATTGTGTACATTATAATAATTTGATAGGTATATATATTGTAAAATGTTTAATACAATTAAGTTGATGAACATTTATGTCACCTCACATGGTTGTTTTTTGTAGTGAGAGCACTTGAGGTCTCCTACTGTTGTAGCAAATTTTAAGCATACAAAACACTATTATTAACTACATTTTAAAGCTATACATTAGATCCCCAAAACTTATTTATCTTATAACTGAAAGTTTGTACTCTTTGAACACTTTACCATTTTTTCTACCTCCAGACCTGGTCATTACCATTGTACTCTCTGCTTCTGTGAGTTCAGCCTTTTGAGATTATCCATTTAAGTGAGAACACACAGCGTTTGTCTTTCTGTGCCTGGCTTATTTTGCTTAGCATAATGTACCCAGGTTCATTCATGTTGAAATAGCAGAATTTCAATCTTTTT
>NW_012110696.1:3368448-3372546 GCF_000951045.1 Mandrillus leucophaeus | reverse complement strand
CTTTTGATATCATATTTAAAAAATCATTGCCAAGGCCAGTGTCATGGAGGCTTTTCATATGCTTTTTAAAATATTTTCTTTTAAGGATTTATGTATCAAATTTAAGTCTTTATTTTAAGTCAATTTTTGTGTGTGGCATAAGAAATATGATCTAATTTTATTATTGTGCTTGTGAGTACACAGTTTTCTCAGCACCAAGTATTGAAAAGGCTATACTTTCTGTATTGCGATTCATAGTGCCCTTGTCAAAGATTAACTTTAGATGCATAGATTTACTTCTGGGCTCTGTATTCTGTTTCATTGGTTTTTGTGTTGGTTCCTATAAACATACCATTCTATTATGTTTACTGTAGTCTTGAAATGTAGTTTTAAATAATAAAGTGTAATGTCCCTAGATTTTTATTCCTCATGATTGCTTTGGCCATTCAATATTTCTTATAGGTTTATATACATTGTAGACTTTATTTTCTATTACTGTAACAAGTGGCACAGGAGTTTTGATAGGAAGTTGAAATAATCTACAGATTGCTTTGGATAATATGTCACTTAGACAATATTCTTCTAATTCATAAACATGTAATCTATTTATGTTTATTTGTATCTTCTTTAATTTTTGTCATCAATATCTTTTATTTTTTATTGTAAAGCTCTTTCACCACAATGGTTAAATTTATTGCTAAGAAATCTATTATTTTGTTGCTATTGTAAATGAGATTTTTTCTTTTTTACTGGTTTGCTCAAGCATATAGAAACAAAACTGATATTTGTATGTTAATTGTATATTCTGCTTCTTTACTGACTGTATTTATTAGTTTAAGTGCACTATTTAAATGTACTATTTATGTTTTTTATATATAAGATTATGTCATCTACAAACAGTGACTTTTTTCCTTCCTTTCAATTTGGATCTTTTCGATATTCTTGCTTAATTGTTTGATGTAGGACTTAATTATTCTATGCAGGACTTCCAGTTCTATGTTAGAACCATTAGAATGGGTGTAATATAGACTTGCATTGGTGTTTGTGCATTTGAAGGAGCAAACACCTCTTTTCATTTTTATAAACTGGTTTCTGCAGGTAAAGATCTTCATCTGTTGGATCTCAAGGCTGATAAGATCTTTACTGGGTTTGCAGTAAAAAGGCTTGTAGCTGGGTCACAAGGTGGCTGCTGAATCTGGAGTGGGTTTTACCTTTAGTGGGCTTGTTACCAGGAGCACATGTGGTTGTGAGTCCTGTCATGTTTTTGGGCAGACTGGATTGTCTTCAGGGCTTTGTTCTGTAGAGCAGGCACTAGGGCAAGTTTCTGCTATATGGTGGGCCTAATAGCAGGTGTGTGGGTGAGTGTGGCTCCCCCTGCGTACCTAGCAGGGTTTCCCCAGGTTATCTACGAACAGTGACTTTTGAACTGTTTTCTGTGGGTCACAAGTATGATGTCCCCAGCTTTTTTCTTATTCCTCATGATTGGTTTGGCCATTCAGTCTACTTTGTAGGCTTGTATTTTCTATTACTATGAAAAGTGAGACAGGGATTTTGACAGGGATTTGAGTTAACTTACAGATTGCTTTGGATAATATGACACCTTATTAACCAAAGGGCCTGCCTTCACAAAATGACTCTTCTCGATCTTGGGTTTTAGCAAGGTTTTATAATGCCCTGTATCCCGAAGCTCACTATATTGCCCAGGCTGTTCTTGATCTCCTGGCCTGAAGCAGTCCTCCTGCCTCAGGCTCCTGAATGGAGGAGATACTGTCACAAGCCACTGTGCCTGGCTCTCGTATAAAGTTACTTTGGTAGATGGATGGCTGACTAGTTTTTATTCCTGCAGGGGAATATAAAAATAGGGACCCCCATCCCACCATCTTGATAATGTCACTGTCTCCATACATTTCTTCCTTATTTTGTTCTCTCGTATGTTTGTGTGTTATTTCAGGTTCAACCATTAAGAACAATAGGCTAGGATTTATACATTGTGTAAAAAGTAAATTAGATAGCTAGTAGGTACCCTATATATATTATAGTGTTCACCTATAAGATTAAGTTTAGTGCAGGCAAAAAGGGCTCATTAAAATTTTCATCCAGTTTTTTCAATCTCTACCCAAACTATAATATAATTTATGCCCCAGTTTTTATTTTATCAATTACTCTTAATCATATTTCACAAAATTTATATTTTTTCTTTATTTAGAAATGTAAGGATATTATTTGCTTTTAAAGTTTGTATTACAGCTTTTTTATTTTGTGAAATAATAGCACCAATATATTAACAATATAAATATTTATAGTGTAAATACTTATTCAACAAAATTTTCCCATTAGAGAATTTTATTAATTATTGTAGTGCATTTCTGTAAAATTGTACTGCCACACAGCACAGGGCAATGATTCAGAATGCCTGGTCTTCACAGACGCACAGTCACAGTCGAACATTGCAGTTATTTAGAAAAATTCTTTTCTAGTGTTATATCAATGTTCCAAACAAGATCTTATGGGTAAACGTCTCTCCCATTCTAGTTTTGCAATTCCATGTTAACTCTATTTTTATTTTAGGGTAGGTTCCTTGACATTGGTTTATCATATTTTTGGTTTTACCTAAGTATTATTTTGGATGACAATGTGCAACTTTCAATGTACAGTTTATGTCAATGTGCAGTTTAATTACGATATGAATCAGCCATATATTTATTCACAATTCAAGTTTAGCAAACGTAATGAAAACTAAGCAAACTAATCTTACATGATAAAGCCAAGATCAGCTATCTTATACTTAAGCAAATACACCCAAAAATAGTTTGTAACTTTATTGCTGCTTTTGTTCAAACTATGTTTTATATTCCCTACGACCAAGGAAATCTCTGATATTGTCCTACCAGGCTAAAGAAACAAACAAAAGGACGATGATTATACTTCCAAGTAGCAGGTTGTTTAGGCCCCAGATATTCCATATGTAGACCACTGTGCTTATGTTTGTTTGTTTTAATAAGGCTGTGGCCCAAAACCTTACCTTTTTTGTAGAAATTAAAGCTTCTCTGTTCCATACTAAAGACAGGACAGCCCCATGATCTAAATCCAAGGGTGATGGCTCAGAGTGAGGACCATTTCTTGTTGACACGGAGATAGCTGAGTTGGTCTACAATAAATCTATGGGAGAAGCAGGTTGTGATGACTTGGAAGTGTTGGCTGCCTTCATGGTCTCAAAGTTCTCTGCCAAGTTCACCTCAGCTCTGCTGTACTCCTGTTCTGCTGTCAGGTTGGGAATGCTTGGCCAGTAGAGGTTCTCCACATGGTCCTCAACTGCTGGTGCTTCCCTGATCCACTGCCTGCCAGAAATGCAATCGTAGCAGAGGAGGCTGGTAAGGGGACAGAAACCAGAGATGCTTACTGGTCACTGCCTGGCTAGGGAAGACAGTGGTGGGCACCCAATCCTAGCTCACATGCCAAGTGCCATCCTCATCCCAGCATCCAGCGATGTCCCCCATAATGTGCACTGCCTGGCCTGAGGTAAATGGAGAGCTCAGCTGAGGCCTGAAATTGAAAAGGGGCTTTCCAGAGCCCCGAGTGTCCTGGACATCTCACCAGGCATTAAAAGAGTCTGTGTCCTTGTGGCCACAGACAGGCAGTGATGGAATCCTGCCCACATTTCAGGGCCTTCTGAAGTCTTCACATGAGAGTTCAGCTCTGGCAACAGAGAACCCTTCTGGTGTCCAGAGATTCTCAGTGCCTGGCAGATGTAAAACTGATTGATGGCATCTGCTGGCTTCTGGAGCACTGCTTGGCTGTCCTTGCCTGCCAGCCCCAGCCTTGCCCATCCTTATCTGTGGGCCCCAGCCAGGGCACTGCAGAAAACTTGGTCTCTGGCTAGCATTCTGGACTGTGAGACAGCCTGGCTGCAGCTAGTGCTGGATGGAGAGAGTAGAGTGTGGTGAAGTGGGGACAGTGGGCATTCTGCTACATGGCCTAGGGTTTCTCATGACTCTGGACTGCCCAGGTGCGGTGACCAGAAGGCAATCAGGGAGTGGAAACCATTTCTAGGCCACAGCTCAGGGAGAGAGAACCCAGGCTGAGCCTGGTGTTGGTCCTGAGTTGAGGAGATGAAGCTGG
>NW_012110696.1:3364549-3366473 GCF_000951045.1 Mandrillus leucophaeus | reverse complement strand
TCAGTCTGGAATTCTGCACCCAGCAAAAATATCTTTCAAAGATGATAGTGAAATAAAGACTTTCAGACATTGAAAAGCTTGAAGAATTCATTACCAGCAAGTCCTCACTACAAGGAATATTAAAGGAAATACTTGAGGCAGAGGGAAAGTGAAAACAGATGGAAGTCCAGATCTACACGAAAGAATGTAGAGCACCCAAGATGGCAAATGTGTGAGCAAAAATGCAACATTAAAAAGCATTTTAAAAGATAATTGACTGTTTAAGGCAAAAATGATAAATTAATGTGAGTTTACAGCACATATAGAAGCAAAATGCATGAAAAGAGTAACACAAAACCCAAAAGGAGGGAAATGCATGGGTACTGTTTTAAGGTTCTCATCCTCCATGTGAAGTGGTATAATGCTGACGGCAGCCAATGCTGTTAAATACATATACTGTGTTAGTCTGTTCTTGCACTGCTATAAAGAAATGTCTGAGACTGGGGCTGGGCACAGTGGCTCACGTCTGTAATCCCAGCACTTCGGGAGGCTGAGGCGGGCGGATCACGAGGTCAAGAGATCGAGACCATCCTAGCCAACATGGTGAAACCCTGTCTCTATTAAAAATACAAAAAAATTAGCTGGGCGTGGTGGCGTACGCCTGCAGTCCCAGCTAAGCTACTCAGGAGGCTGAGGCAGCAGAATAGCTTGAACCAGGGAGGCAGAGGTTGCAGTGAGCCGAGATCGCACCACTGCACTCCAGCCTGGGTGACAGAGCAAGACTATATCTCGAAGAAAAAAAAAAATAAAGTCTGAGACTGGGTAATTTATGAAGAAAAGAGGTTTAATTGGCTCACGGTTCTGCAGGCTACACTCAAGAAACATGGTTTCCCCACAGAACTGGGGACTCTCGGCATCAACTTTGGAAACGGGCCGTGCAGGTGGAGTCCTCGTGCTCCACAGAGGCAGCTGTAGGTCATAGCTCTCCCACGGGAGCCCAGTCCCTCTCCCTCTATCTAATGTTATTAGAGTTGGTTTCCCATCAGCCTTCAGTGTGAACTTCCAGCCTTTTTTCATCAGCTGCTTCCTGATGGACAGGAGGTGCCGGAGGTGCACACACCTGTTTCTCCTTGCACAGGCCCAGCTTTCGAGCACGTCTTTGTTTGCTTAGTGGTAACATGCTCCCATCACCCTGCACTGCTCAGAAGCTATCTTCTTACCCAGTCAGGGCAGGGCAGTGGAGGGGCTGCAGAAGGCACCTTTGGGGTGTAACAATTGCCTTTGGGGGAGGGTTTTCTCGATGGGTTTTCTCCTGAGAAAGGGCTGCAAACCACACCACGTGTGCACTCTGTTGTCACGGCGAGACCTGCATGTGGAGCCTGCAGACCTCACGGTCTATTTGCTGTGGGGACAGAAACCTGAATGTACTGGATCCTGAAGCTCTTAAACAAGGGGCTTCCAACCAAGCTCTGCCTCGGAAGGCTGGTCATGTTTGACCCCTTGCCAGGGTGTGAGCTCCCCAAATACCATCATACCTGGGGCTGTCTCTGGTTTGTAAGCACCACTCCCTCCAGAGAAGCCTGAAGGATGAGCAGCTAGGGAGGCGAACACTCTTGGGGGTGACATGGTGGGTGGGACCAGGGTCTAAGTGGAGGGAGGACATTCATGGGGGTGATGTGGTAAATGGGACTGGCCTGGGTGTGGGTGGATGGAGGACATTCATAGGGGTGACATGGTGGATGGAACTGGCCTGGGTCTGGGTGGAGGGAGGATACTCTTGGGGGTGACATGGTGGGTGGGACTGGCCTGGGTCTAGGTGGAGGGAGGACACTCATGGGGGTGATGTGGTAAATGGGACTGGCTTGGTGTGGGTAGAGGGAGGACACTCGGGGGTGACATGGTGGATGGGACTGGCCTGGGTGTGGGTAGAGGGAGGACACTCGGG
>NW_012110696.1:3358651-3364499 GCF_000951045.1 Mandrillus leucophaeus | reverse complement strand
GGTGTGGGTAGAGGGAGGACACTCGGGGGTGACATGGTGGATGGGACTGGCCTGGGTGTGGGTAGAGGGAGGACACTCGGGAGTGACATGGTGGATGGGACTGGCCTGGGTGTGGGTGGGTGCCGCACATGTGGACACTGGGGCCTCCCTCAGGAGAGTACCAGGCTGGAGCCCCCGAGTCTCGGAATTTGCTATAGAAGGAGTGGAGAGGCCGATCTCAGCAGAGGCTGGCTTTGCAGTCAGTGTGAGCCTCTGCCCCACAGCTGTGAGGTGGAGCTGATGAGACAGGTCTTCCCCACCTTGCAGGTCCCCTCCCCTGCCTCCTGCCCCTGCCAGAAAGGCTGCCCTGTGCAGTAGTGCCAAGTCTGGGTGGGGTGAGAGGATGGAAGCCCCACCCTCTGCTGCTGCTGGAGGCCCAGGGTGGGGTCTTCGTCTGTCTGAAATTCAGGCCCACGCTGGACAAACACCTTAGAGGGCCCCTTGGTTCAGAGTTGCCTCCCTGTGTATCATCCAGCAGTGACTGAAGAGCTTGGGGCCACGGGGCATTTGCCTGGGGGTCCTGGCTAAGCTGCGTTCCTTTCCCCAGGAGAGGGTGGCAGGGAGTGTGTTGGGGTGGGAGAGGGAGCACTGTGACCCCCATGCGGCCAGCCCTGCCCACTCGCTGTGCAGCCTTCAGCTCATCTGATCACAGGACTTCAAGGGACGAGGACCACAGCTCTGCAATTGTCAGAGAGGCAGGTGATAAGGAGAAGGTTACATTCCTTCAGCACTGCTTGCTCGAATGGGAGCTGGGAACCTAAGATTCTGAAAATAAACAAATTAAAGAAACCAACCAAGATGCCCTGCTGGGCCCAGGAAGGGTCCCACGTCCACCGAGCCCCTGGTGGGGTGAGGGGTTCCCATGTCCACCGAGCCCTTGGTGGGGTGAGGGGTTCCCATGCCCACCGAGCCCCTGGTGGGGTGAGGGGGTCCCATGTCCACCAAGCTCCTAGTGGGGTGAAGGGGTCCCATTCCCACTGAGTTCGTGGTGGGGTGAGGGGAGGGTGGAGGTCTGTCAGCCCGGGGTCCTCAGCCTCCACCTCCCACCAGCCCCACTCCTGGTCAGCCAAAGCCCTGTGTACCCGTGGGCTCTTCTCCCACCAAAGTCAAGGCTTGGTTGGCCTTGGGTAGAGCCTGAGGGTTCAGCCATCAGCTCTGGCCGGACGCCTGGTCACTGGCCACCCAGGGATATGGAGAACAGCGAGTGAGTGGTTAAAACCCCACACCCGGGCTTCTCCATCCCAGAGTGAGTGGCCGTGCTCCAGCTGAGACAAGCACGTGGGTGGCAGGAATTGTGCCTTGTCAAAGGTTACTGGAAAGGAGTTTGAAGTCCCCTCAGGGTTCCAGGGCTGGACAGGGATGAAAGAGCCCTAATATGTGGTTATGAGCATCCAGAAGATGTTCGTAACTGAATGATTCAGGGCCTCTGGAGGCTGAGGTCGGTGAGTACAAAGTGAAAGGGATTGGCAAAGCAGCCTTGGCCTGGGGCCAGGGAGGACTCCAAGAAGGGCTGGCCAGGCGTGGAGGTCATCGGCCAGGGTGGTGGCATCTTATGGTCTCAGGAGCCTGAGTCTTAGGAGCACGAGGGTGGAAAGGCCCAGACAGTGGAGAGAGGCAGCTCCCATCCCAGTCTTGGATCGCCCAGTGATCTACTCTGGGTGGTCAGTCACCTGCTCGGCCTCACCCTTGCTTTGGAAGGTAGGGGTTGAATGCTTGCCTCAAGGGGCGGTCCTGACAGTGCCTGGCATGTGGCAGGTGCTGGTACATGGAAGTGTCTCCACTAAGCGGCTGGCCTCAGAGCCCAGGAACCTGCTCAAGGAGGTCCCCCAGGAAAGATTCCAGGCTGCAGGTGGGGATGCAATAAACAAAGCTGAAGGCCTTCGGAAAACACAAAGCAAAAAACAAAAACAAAAACAGAAACCAACGAATGGCCCATTGGCTTCTAATGTGTTGTTGGAGGCAGGGTTAGGTGGCGTCACTGTATCCACGGGCTCAGGTGAAGGGGCCTGGGCCAGACGGGGGCCACACTAGTGGGTTTGAAGCACATCCCTGGACAATAGTCTCTGATGATCCTTTCCTTGGCACCAGGGTCCGACCTCTGCCTCCTCCGCCCCTGGCCCTGGGGTAAGATGACAGTGTTATGTCTTCGGTGAATACAGAAGTTTGGGCCCTGCCCCCAGCACCTATTTGACCTCCCAGGGCCATTGGCCCCTTCTGTAAGATGGGAGTGACGATGGTCCTTCCTCCCGCCCAGGCTGGTGTTAAGTACTCATCACATGGAAGCCAGGATGAGTTTTGTTCCAAGTCAGGGCAAAACGCCCAATGCCCCAAATGTCTAGGGGCTAGAGGAGGGGTGAGGGGTGAAGGGGCTGGAGCCGAGGGCCTGGTTCTTGTGGGGAGAAGGGCCTGGCAGAGCTGAGGCCAGGCTGCACATGGGTTCCAGCATGGGGCTCCGGGCAGCTCATGATCACTAATTTCCATAATAATTATGTTGAGAACAATAATCATGGAAGTTCATTTGCTTTTAATGTGTGTGTATATACGACCCGTCCTTTTGTGGGAGTCACACTCTTGATTGAGGGTGATTAAACAGTGCTCAGTCGTCCTGGGTAGGGGGTGGCTTCTGGCAGGGACAGGGCTGCCCTAGGAAGGCTGTGGCTTGGAGAGGAGGAAGTGTTGACTGATTGGAAACGGGCTATGACAGAGCATGTGTGCACGTGTGTGTGTGTTTGTGCACGTGTGTGCACGGCCACTCAATACTACAACACATATGAGATTCTCAGACAAAGGCTCCTCCTTTCTTTCCAACACCACAGGGCCCTGATGGCTGGTCCAGATGTGGTCAGAAGTGGGAGAGAAAGAGCCTGCTCTGGGCTTTGCCATGCACACAGCAGGAGCTCAGGAATATTCCCGTGTGTTTAGGGAAGGGTCAAAGGCTCTTAAGCCTAGATGCACCAAGGCTGTCAGTCCTGGGAGGTTAGCAAACCGTCAGGAAGAGGAGGAGGTGAGTGTTAGGCCTTGAGGCTTCTTACCACCCTGCTGAAGCCTCAGCTGCCCTGTGCTGGCAGGACTTCCTTTAGGGAAGTAGAATTCTTGCCCAATGTCGCACAGTTTCTAAGTGGAGGAGCTGAGATTTGAACCCATGTCTGTAGACTTCTCACACTATGTCACTCACTTCCTGCAGGGACAGGTCTGGCCACAGCAGGTAGTAGGAGGCAGGTGGCGACTGGAGGATACGATGGCAGATGGCAGGGGTTGGGATTCTGAGCCAAACGCCAGCTGCTGGGAGACTCCTGCGGGGAAGGGAGGCAGGGTGGGTGGAGCAGGGCTGAGGGGTCACAGCCATAGGAAGAGCAAGCCCTTGGCCACTAGGGGTGACCCCCAGGTGAGTCTGAAGCCAAATCCCAAGTTACAGACTTTTATGGGGTAAACTGTGTCCCCCTGAAATTCATACGTAGACGTCTTAACCTGCAGGACCTCAGAATGTGGCCTTATTTGGAATAAGGTGCTTGCAGGTGTAATCAATTAAGATGGGGTTGTATTGGTGTAGGAGGGTCCCCTAAAGCAATTTGACTGGTATACTTACCAAAAGGAGAACGCGGGCCCAGACCCACACACAGGGAGGACACCACAGGAAGGTGAAGGCAGAGAGGGGCTGATGCTTCTTCAAGCCAGCGGAGAGCAAGGGTTGCCGACAAAACCCTGGAGGCTGGGAGAGACGTGGAAGAGATTATCTCACAGTCTCCGAAGGAACCAGCCCTGTTCCCACCTTGATCTTGGATGTCTGGCCTCCGGAGCAGTGAGAGAATAAAGTTTGGCTGCTTTAAGTCACTTGGTTTGTGGTGCTTTGTTACTGCAGCCCCAGGACACAAATACACTGACCTAGAGCAGCTGTGAGAAGGTTTACCTGGAGATGGGCCCACGTGAAGGGTTGTGGGGGAGCCAGGAGATACGCTCCACGTCTGAGCAGGTGCTCTGAGGACAGTGTCAGAGCTCCATGCTGTTCTATTCTTCTTCTCCTGTAAGGCAGCATGTTCCAGGTGGAGGCATGGTCCAGGTGGGGGCATGGTCCAGGTGGGGGCATGGTCCAGGTGGGGTGTATTCCAGGTGGGGGCATGGTCCAGGTGGGGGCATGTTCCAGGTGGGAGCATGGTCCAGGTGGGGTGTATTCCAGATGGGGGCATGTCCAAGCAGGGGGGGCATGATGCAGGAGGAGGCGTGTCCCAGGAGGGGGGGTGTCCTGGGGGCTGTCCCAGGTGGGTGTATGTTTCAGAGGGTGAGTCCCAGGAGGGATATATTGCAGGACAGGGCATGTCCTGGAGGCTGTCCCAAGTGGGGGCATGTCCCAGGAGGGGTATGCTTCAGGTGAGGGCGTGTCCAAGGAGGGGGCATGTTCCAGGGGGTGTGTCCTAGGTTGGGGGAGTGTTCCAGGTGGAGGCACACCTGCAACCTGGATGGCAGAGAGAAAAGCACCATAGGCCAGGGCCCTGGCTGCACCTTGGCAAGGACACAGCAAGAGCAACATGTCACCTTGATGTCATCAGCCACCAGGTTTGGTGTTGTCACTGCAGTGTGACCCAGCTAGAGCTGACCGATGAAATGCCTGAGGCTCCTCTTGCAGGGTTTGGCGTCAGGACACCGGGTTATCCCCTGGGAGTCAGCCGCCCCTTGGTCTTCTGGTTCTCATCACAGGCCCGGCTCAGGGCTCCTGCCTCCCAGGCTCAGGCCCAGCACTGGGCCAAAGAGCACCTTCAGTGAAGATTTACTGGGAGAAGGAGGTGGAGAAGGCAGCTCATACAAGAGACTGAGGCCATTCCTGTCCAAGGTAATTATCTCCCACCTCTGTGACTGACTTTAATAGCCACGTTATTTATTAATGTGTTAATCAATGCTATCTCCTTGGGTAACTGCATGCACCTGTTACCAAGCAGGCCTCTTTAGGGGCCTCCGTGTCTCCTGAGTGGGCAGTTGCTCTGTGCACCGGCCTATTGAAGGCTCCCACACCCTCTTGAGGATCCTCATCAGGAAGGGGCTGGAGACAGAAGAAAAAGAATTTCCGCAGAAGGGCAGAGGGAAGACTGTTGCAATAAAAAAGGTAATGATTGCCACCCATTTGGGGGGCCTCTGTGTGTGCCAGGCCTGGTCCTAAATGCTTATTTTGCTTTATCTTTGTGCCAAGGGGAAACAGCTTGGCAGAGGAACAGAGACCCTGGCACCAGATTGCGTGAGCCACCATGCTGCCTCTTCTGGGCTCTGTGACTTTGTAAAACTCACTTCCTCTCTTTCTTCAGTTTCCTCATCTGGAAGCTGGTGCCAATGATGGCTGCCATCTCACGGGGGTACTGTGAGGATTCCACAAGTTTATGCCTGTGGAGTGCTGGCTTGGTGCGCTACTGTCCCATTTCCAGATAAGCAGAGTGAGGCATGGAGAAGTCCTGTGATTTGCTCAAGTTTCTCTGACTAGGCAGGGTCCCAGACAGCATTGAACCCAGGCCACTTGGTCCTACAGTCATTTATTCAATCATTACATTTTGAGGTTTCAAAAATCCCAGCACTGCCTTTACTGGGGATGAAAAAGCAGCTCTGCCATGTGGACTTTGATTCACCTTCATGGCCACTCTTCTCTGTACTGCCTGTCTCTGCCTTCTCTTTCCTGGGTCTCTCTGTGGGTTTGGCCCACATGTAGGTTCTCCACAAGTCCCCTTAGGAACTGTTCTGTTGTGACTTCTGCTGAACCCACTGCCTGGTCCTCATCTCCCTTAACACCCTTTGGGAGGCTTGAAAAGGAGGACAGTTTTTGTAAACTAAA
>NW_012110696.1:3354995-3356256 GCF_000951045.1 Mandrillus leucophaeus | reverse complement strand
ATTAAAAAGGTGGTATAATACTTTCTCCCATTCAGATATAATTCCAGGCATCATGAGTATGTCTGTAGGGTAAATTTCTGGAAATGAAATTGCTGAATCAGACAGTATTTCCAGTTATAATTTTGGTATATATTGTTTAATCACAATTGATAAATTTGTACCAATTTACATAATTCCAGTAACAAGATGTAAGGACCACGTCAAACTCCACAACTTCACTAGCAGTGCTTGACATCATGATGCATATTGCCAGCCTCCGATCAGGTAAAGTTCTATTAACTCTGCAAAATTTTGATAAATGGCAGATGTCACATTTCCAGATAGTTTTGTGGTAACCAAAAAAGAATTAATTTATTATAAATTTTTATATCACATTGAGACAACACATTATTTGCAATAAATATTATTATTGTTATGTATTTAAAACATCTCATGTATTAAGAAATCGTACTTTAGATGGGGCCAGGCTGGCTGATTAGAAGCAGCTGTGGCCCGTGGCTCTCACGGAGAGCAGTGACAACTGCGAGTGAATCTGCACCTTCAATTGAGGTATCCAGGTTCTTGCACTGGGACTGGCTAGGCAGACAGCTCGACCCACAGAGAGTGAGGAAAAGCAAGCGGGACGACGGCCCACCCAGGTGGGCACGAGCTAGGGGAGCCCCCAGTCACAGCCAAGGGAGGCGGTGATTGTGCGACTCTGCCCGGGAAACCACGCTTCTCCCACGGATCTTGGCAACCTGCAGATCAGGAGGTCCCCTCGTGAGCCCAGCCCCCATGGCCTGGGTCTGCAGCACAGAGCTGTGTGGAGTCTCGGCGGAGAGCTGGCTGGCTCACTGGGGCATGCTGGAAACCCAGGAGTTTTGCGTACTCTGCCCGGAGAATTCCAGCAAAGTGGGAGATACATCCACGTATTCCCCTAGGAAGGGGGCTGAATCCAGGGAGCCAAGTGACGTCATTCTGAGGCTCCACTCCCACAGCACCTCACAAGTGACGTCATTCTGAGGCCCCACTCCCACAGCACCTCACAAGTGACGTCATTCAAAATAATTTTCATGTAGAGGTTTACATATGCGGATCAGGAATCTCCATGTATTACAAAATTTATGAGAACATAACAAATGTTGATATACACATTTAATTCTGAAATAAATCTTACAACAAATAAAATTGTAACAAATCAAGAAAATTCTGTAGGTTACACATTTTATGTCTAAAAATACAGGTATTGAACACTCAAGGATGGATAAAAGAAGAAATCATA
>NW_012110696.1:3351204-3352410 GCF_000951045.1 Mandrillus leucophaeus | reverse complement strand
GTGGACTTTGATTCACCTTCATGGCCACTCTTCTCTGTACTGCCTGTCTCTGCCTTCTCTTTCCTGGGTCTCTCTGTGGGTTTGGCCCACATGTAGGTTCTCCACAAGTCCCCTTAGGAACTGTTCTGTTGTGACTTCTGCTGAACCCACTGCCTGGTCCTCATCTCCCTTAACACCCTTTGGGAGGCTTGAAAAGGAGGACAGTTTTTGTAAACTAAAAAGACATTTGTGTGTGCCAATCAGCCTTGGCACTTATCTTACAGGCTGAACAAAATTGAAGACCAGAGGTGCCCCCTCCATAGCCCAAGATTGAAGATAAATCCTGAAATGAAAGATTACCAAAGATTCATCCAGTTTCCTATTCCAAGTCAATCTTCTATCCTTGGATTGTAACCTTGCAGGATCTTGAACTCATATCCTTTCAGGGATCATAGAAGTGAGCACATCAAACCTGCCATGAAAAAGTTGTGGAAAAGTGGGCAATATTGCCAAATGCAAAATATCTGGGCTATATTTTGGTCTGAGATCACCATTTGAGATTCCTGGAAGATAGGGAACATGGAGGCCAACTCCCATAGGGATATTATATAAGACTCCAAGCCCTAAGTCAATGATCTCAACCCTGTGGATCAGTAGTCTCCATGTAATGGGGCATCTTAACCCATTTTGTGCTGCTATAACAGAATACCACAGACTGGGGAATCTATAAAGAAAAGAAATTTATTTCTTAGAGTTCTGGAGGCTAGGAAGTCCAAGGATGAGGGGTCTGCATCTGGTGAGGACCTTCTTGCTGTGTCATCTCATGGCTGAAGGCAGAAGAGCAAGAATTTGAGAAAGAAAGAGCAAAAGGGGCTTAACTTGCTTTTAATGCAAGCCCACTCCCAAGATAACTAACCAACTCCTGAGATAATGACATTAATCCATGCATAGGGGCAGAATCTCATAACCTAATCACTCTTATTAGGCCCCACCTCTCAACACCGTCACATAAAGGATTAAGTTTCCAACACATAAGCTCTGGGGACACATGCAGACCATAGCATGGGGGATTGATGAGTATATGGGAGGGACCAGTCATGAATATTTTGGCTGAAAGTTGTGTTTGAGAGCTGAAGCCATGGTCCATCATGGCAGGGCACACATAGACCTTTGAATGCTCTGAGAAATGAATATTGAACAGTGTAACTCATGGCAGAAGGTGGAATA
>NW_012110696.1:3346345-3346724 GCF_000951045.1 Mandrillus leucophaeus | reverse complement strand
AAAATAAGACATCAAATCAACAACTTAACTTTATACCTAATGAACTAAAAACAGAGGGGAAAAGAGGGAACAAAGAAAAGCTAGCAAAATAAAAAATGATAAAGATAGCAGTGGAAATAAGTGAAACAGAGAATATAAAAACAATATCAAAAATCAACAAAACCGAGTTTGTTCTCTGAAAAAGTTCAACAAAACTGAAAAACCTTTAACTAGACTGACTAAGAAAAAAAAGAGAATAATCAAATTACAAAACTCAAAATAAAATGAGTTCATTACTACCAAATTTTTGGAGTAAATAAAGGATGTAAGAGAGTACCATAAGGAATTGTACACTAAAAAATTGAATAACCTAAATAAAATGAACAAATTCCTAGAAACA
>NW_012110696.1:3341409-3345160 GCF_000951045.1 Mandrillus leucophaeus | reverse complement strand
GAAGCCATGGTCCATCATGGCAGGGCACACATAGACCTTTGAATGCTCTGAGAAATGAATATTGAACAGTGTAACTCATGGCAGAAGGTGGAATACTTAAAAAGCAGGACTGCCTGGGTCAAGTAAAAGGTGAACAAACAGCCTGTAGCGTGTGGCTGGCTCCTCTTCCCTTCCCATCCCCACCTTTCACTTTTCTCTCTTTCTTTCCCTCCCTCCCTCCCTCCTTCTCTCTTTCCCTTCCCTCCCACTCTCCTTCCTTCCTTTCCTTCCTCTCCCTTCCTTTCCTCTCCCTCCCTCCTTCCTTCTTTCTTTCCATCTTTCTCTTTCCCTCTTTCTCTCCCTCCCTCCTTCCTTCTCTCCTTCTTTCTTTCTCTCTCATTTCCTTCTCTCTTTCTCTCTCCATCTTTCTCTCCCTCCATCCTTCCTTCTCTCATTCTTTCCTTCTCTCTTTCCTTTGTCCCCTCCCTCCCTTCCCTCCTTCATTCCTTCCTTCCTTCCCTCTTTTCTTCCTCCCTGCCTTCCTGCCTTCCTTTCTTCTCTCTTTCTTTGACTGATATGTTCTGAGCCCAAGCACCCTACTAAGTGGTACCAAAATTGACTCAAGAATCAAGAAGAAATAGAAAATCTAAGTAGTACTATAATATGAAAAAAATAAAATCTCTAGTAAAATAAAATCTTTCAAAAAGGAAAGACTAGGCCCAGATGGTTGTATGAGCAAATTTTACAAACTTTCAAATAATGGATCATTCTAATTATGTCCCAAACAACTGTAGCTAGGAATACTAATGCTTGATTTTTCAAGAGTCTCATTTCCTAAAATCTGTAGGTTCAAAGGCAGATTGGCATGTGTTGGAAATCCTCAAATGTTGTGCAGTTCCTTGGAGTTTTAGCATTAAGAAAGGCCTTGCCTGCATTAACTTTGAATTTTGTAAGTTACCAGTTAATAGAGATACTCTCTGCATTTACACCTGTCTCTTATACACATCTAGATGTGTATAAGAGACAGATTTAATATAGTACTGAAGGTTCTAGTTAGCTAAAACAATAAGGCAAGTAAAATAATAAAAGATATTCCGATTTTTAAAAAAGTAAAATTTTCTGTTCGCAGATGACATAATCTTATATATTAAAAATACTTTACTTTCTGTGAGATAAACTATCAGATGCAATAAATAACATTCAGCAAAACTACAGGATACAAAATCAACACACAAAAATCAGTTGTATTTCTACAATAACAAACTATCTGAAGAAATCAAGACAACAGTATCATTTATGATAGCGTCAAAAAATAAAATATTTAGAAACCAACTTAACCAAGGAAATGAAAAACTTGCATAGCAAAAACTATAAACATTGCAGAAAAATATTAAAGATGACACAAATAAATGAAAAAACATCATGTGTTTATGGATTGGAAGACAAAACCTTGTCAAGATGCCATTGTTATCTATAGTCACCTACAGATTCAATAAAATCACTATAAAAATTCCAATATTTGAAAAAATAGAAAATCCTATTCTAAAATTCAGATGAAATCTCAAAAAACCCCAAGTAGCCAAATCAATCTTAAAAACTAACAAAGTTAGAGAACTAACACCTCCTGGTTTCAAACTTACTGTAATGCTTCAGTGCCCAAAATGATGTTGTACCAGCATAGAGATAGACATAAAGACCAATGCAATAGAAAAAAAGAACCAAAAAACATGGTCATGATTTTTAACAAGGGAGTCAAAACTATTCAATGGGGAAAGGACAGTATATTTTTTAATGGTGTTAAAAATGAATTTTTACATGGAAACCAATAAAGCTGGACCCTTGCTTTACACCATATAAAAAACTTAATTTAAAATGGACCAAACATCTAATTGTAAGAGCTAAAACTATAAAACCCTTAGAAGAAAACACAGGAAATATGTTTCATATCGTAGAATCTGGCAATAATTTCCTGGATATGACAGTGAAAGCACAGACAACAACAACAAAAATACATAAAAAGAACTTCATCAAAGTGAAAAGCTTTTATGTATCTGAAGATACAATCAATAGGTTGAAAATAAATTCACGAAGGGAAAGAAAATATCCATACATTATATATTTGATAAGTAATAACCAGGCTATATAAAGACCTCAGCAATAACAACAAAACAATCAAATTTAAACATGAGCAAAGGTTTTAAAATACACATTTCTTTAAAGAAGACAGATAAATGACCAGTAAGCACAGTATAAACTGCACAGCATCACTAATCATGAGAAAAATGTAAATCCAAACCGCAACGCAATACCAACTGACACATGTAAGTGTAGCTGCCATCAAAAAAACCACCAGCAGCAAACCGAAACAACAAAGCCCCAGAAAACAGCAAATGCTGGATGTGGAGAAGTCAGGACTCCTGCACACTGCTGGGGGAAAGTAAGATGCCACAGCCACTGTGGAAAACAGTAATCACCACATGATCCAGTAATTCCACATCTGGGTATATACGCCAAGAAACCGAAAGTGGGAATTTGCACACCCATGTTTATAGCAGCATTCACAAGAGCCAAAGGGTAGAAAAAGCCCAAATGTCCATGTACAGATGAATGGATAAGCAAATATGATCAATACACACAATGATATATTATTCAGCCTTAAAAAGGAAAGGCATTCTAATACATGCTACAACATAAACCTTGAAAAGATTAACACCAAAAAATGCAAATACTCTATGTTTTCCACTTTTATAGCGTACCTAGAGCAGTTAAATTCACAGACACAGAGAGTAGGATGTGGTTTCCAGGGAATGGGGGGAAGGGAAAGGGAAGCTATTGTTCCGTGGATACAGAGTTTCACTTTGGGGTGATGACAGGTTTGGAATGGATAGTGGTGATAGTTGCACAACAACGTATTTGTACTTAATGTACTTAAATTTTCTGTTATACATATTTTACCACAGTAAAAAAAATTAGCAAATATTTAAAAATCTACATATTTCTTTGAACTGTTTCTTTACATCCCTTGTCCATTTTTCAATTTGGCTGTTGGTCTTTTAATAATTTAGGATATATATATACATATATACACACACACACACACACACATATATATATATAAAAGCCCAAATTAGCTTTTTGTGTGTCATGTATGTTGCAGATCTATTTCCCCAGTCTGTTGACTTTTGACTTTGAGGCATTTTTCTCGCCTATAGAGTTTTAATTTTTATGGAGTCAAATGCATCAGAGTCTTCTAGTCAAAGACTTATTTATGGGTATGGTGTTTCAGTTTAGGATGATAAAGAAGTTGTAGATATGGATAAAACAGAGGTGTAAAAAGTTGTAGATATGGGAAAGCAGAGGTTGAAAAAGTCCATAAACTTGAGGTCAGTGTGAGACCTCCCGTCCCCTGCTCTGGAATCAGATGGAGGAAGGCACGCATGCAGGCTGAGTTCGGGGTCAGTGTGAGACCTCCCGTCCCCTACTCTGGAATCAGACAGAGGAAGGCACGCATGCAGGCTGAGCTGGAGAGATGAGCTGGGTGGCAGAACAGTCCTCCCATGACCCTAGACCTTAAGTGCTCCCACATGCTCTCAGGCATGTATCAAACCAAGAAAGCAGGCTAGGAGGGTAACACAGCTACCTGTGTACAGGGAGCTACGAAATACTTGAGCTGAGCAAATGACACACAAGGAGACAGAAGCAGTATGACTTTTACACAGTGACCTGGCTCAAATCATTTCAGGCTCTCATTAACCAGGCAAGCTCCACTTTC
>NW_012110696.1:3339741-3340992 GCF_000951045.1 Mandrillus leucophaeus | reverse complement strand
CTGCCCCGGCTGGTCAGTGGGGCAAAGCCGGGCATGAAGAAATGCAGCCTGGGAAACGGGACCATGTTCACGGCCAGCTTCCGCAGGTCAGCATTCAGCTGGCCTGGGAAGCGCAGGCACGTGGTGACCCCGCTCATGGTGGCAGACACCAGGTGGTTCAGGTCACCGTAGGTGGGCGTGGGCAGTTTCAGGGTCCTGGAACAGATGTCGTATAACGCTTCGTTGTCTATACAGAAGGTCTCGTCTGCATTTTCTATGAGCTGGTGGACCGAGAGGGTGGCGTTGTAGGGCTCCACCACCGTGTCTGACACCCTGGGCGAGGGCAGGATGCTGAATGTGTTTATGATCCTGTCTGGGTACTCCTCCCGGATCTTACTGAGCAGAAGGGTACCCATCCCAGACCCCGTCCCCCCACCCAGGGAGTGGGTCAGCTGGAAACCCTGCAGGCAGTCACAGCTCTCAGCCTCCTTTCTGGCAATGTCCATCACTGACTCCATCAGCTCCGCGCCTTCTGTGTAGTGCCCCCTGGCCCAGTTGTTTCCAGCCCCACTCTGACCTGTAAGACAGTACAGCCAGTCACTCGATGGCCAGGTATACGGTCATCAGTGGTCACCATAATGCAAAAAGGGCCAAGTGTCATGTGAGGTGAGCGCACCATTCTCCCTACAGGTGGGGCAAATGAAACCCCTCCCCCAGAGGTACAGGACAGCAGCCTCCCCTGTTAGAAATTAAGTCAGGAGTCAAACCTGAGACAGGCTGACAGACTTTGCTGCAGGTGGCTCCTGCCCATTTTCAGGGAAGGCAGTAGCCACAGCCCCAGCTCAGCTCCCTGCAGGGAGTTGACATCAGTAGCTCTTCACCTTGAGGAGACACCTGGGCCTTCCTCCCAAAGCCCGTTCAGGAGGCAGTTGGAGCCACTCGACTCGGAGGATAGGAGGGTGTTCAGGGGCCCTGGCTCCACAATTCCCACGGCGACGACCTTGGGGAACTCCTAGATTTTGAGCGGCTGAGGAACCTCACCCCAGTCCTCGCCCACAGCTCACCAAAGATGAAGCTGTCCGGCCTGAAGATCTGCCCGAAAGGCCCCGAGCGCACAGAGTCCAGGGTGCCCGGCTCCAGATCCACCAGCACAGCGCGGGGCACGTACCTGCCACCTGAGAGGGGCGGGAGGGCATGAGCGAGGGGAGGGCCGCGTTCCCAGGAGGGCGGTGGGGAAGGTCGGGGTCTCACCGCAGGCCTCGTTGTAGTACA
>NW_012110696.1:3337061-3339156 GCF_000951045.1 Mandrillus leucophaeus | reverse complement strand
TGGGCAAGGACACCCCTCAGAGTGAGAGCCACTGAGCAGGGCTGTCACAGAGGCCCCTTTTCCTGCTCCAAGGACAGGTTGGGGGGGAGTATGGGGGACATCTGCCCCCTCCCAGCTGCTTCCAGGAGCCACTTCTTTCGAGATGAGGCACTCTCCTGCCTGCCTGTTCCCATTTGGCTGCAATAGACCATTGCCAACATTCAGAGAACAAAAAGGGGCCTCACCTGTTTCCCCGACACGTCGGAGGCAGGTGGGTATGTCCAGGGGACCTGGGGTAGAACCTGAACATCTGTCCACCCCCAGGCCATGCTGGCTTCATCTCATCTGTGTGATGGGGGTGGGGGTGGGAATTACCAAGAGACCATCACACAGGCCATGGACAAGTTCTACAAGAGCCAGGTAGAAGAGCACCGTCCATGCATGCTGCCCGGCACCCAGCTCACACACGTATCTCTTATTTGACAGCTTCCCCAAAGCAGGCTTTGAAGTCCAGGCTCCCCGAGAAGCCTGGGGAGGAGACTCTGCCAGGCTAAAGGGCCTATCCGCAAAGGTGCACACCCTCACCAGTCTCATCCTGACGATCTTTGATTATTTTTGCCCTGAAGTTTTGGAGAGGGGGACAGAGACAGCAGACAGTACGCATTAGCCACCTTTCCAGAGAGCATCAGCCCTCCAGACTGGGCAGGTCTGACCTCCACTCGGGCGTTTTTTGCACTGGCTGCCAGTTGGGGGAAGCAGCATTTGTGAGCACCTGCCCGTCTCCTCAGGTCCTGTTCAGAAACCCCCATCTGTGCCTCTGGAGAGACTGCCCCGAGCACACAGGCCCAGCAACTGCCATCTATGGCCCCCAGGACCTAATCCCCTTCTACATAGGGGTCAGTGCATGTGAGTATACACTGGGCTTGATTTCTGCCCACTAGTCCCTGCCAGATATCCCATACCCACCTCAAGAGAATGAGGCCACACAAACACATCGAGGCCGTCATGGTGATGGAGTGGCTGGGGTCCTACTTGCCCACCCTTCATTGCTGGTTCAGAGCCAGCTGTCTGACCACATTCCTACCCTGAGATGGGACTTTGGGAACATTTCCCACCAGGGTCACTGACCACTTTTAGGGGGTTCCAGAAACAGGACCATCTGGTCCCCTAGAAGTCTGGAACATGGGATAAGCCAAGGCTTACCTTCAGAACAGGTTTTCCACCACATAGCCGCCCAAGGCCCAGGGCATCCCCAGGTTTATGTGAAGCCTGTCTGCCATGTCCACAGCCCATGCCGACCCCTCCTGGAGCCACTGGAATGCTTGTTCCGGGGCACGCGACAAACCCAGATAGCTTCAGCCTTGCAGGACGACCATGCAAATCTGGCAGCAGTAGCCGGAGGGGGGCCCATAGATAGAAGTTGGAGGTGAAGCCAGATGCTGTGAGAATACTTTATTCAGCAAAATCGTATTCTATAAAATTGCTTTAAAATGCAGCAGGAGGAGAGGTGAAGACACAAACAAGTGCGTAGTGACACATGGCAGTCAGAACACAGTAAAGAATCCACACTGCTTCCCCCCTTTACCTAGAAAAGGAAAGTTCTAGGCCGCCTCCTCCTCCTCCTCAGCATATTCCTCAAACTCCTCCTGCTCGGCTGTGGCATCCTGATACTGTTGATACTCAGAAACCAGGTCGTTCATGTTGCTCTCCACCCCAGTAAATTCCATCTCATCCATCCCCTCGCCGGTATACCAATGGAGGAAGGCCTTGCGCCGGAACATTGCTGTAAACTGCTCTGAGACACGCTTGAAGAGCTCCTGGATGGCCGTGTTGTTCCCAGTGAAGGTGGCTGACATTTTTAGCCCCCGGAGTGGGATGTCACAGACGGCTGTTTTGACGTTGTTGGGGAGCCAGTCAGCGAAGTAGCTGCTGTTCTTATTTTGAATGAACAGTTCATCCACCTCCCTCATGGGCATGCGACCCCTGAAAATGGCAGCCGCCGTTAGGTAGCGGCCATGACGGGGGTCACAAGCTGCCATCATATTCCTAGCATCAAACATCTGCTGCGTAAGCTCAGCCACCGTCAGGGCTCGGTACTGCTGGCTGCCCCGGCTGG
>NW_012110696.1:3321731-3335436 GCF_000951045.1 Mandrillus leucophaeus | reverse complement strand
CTGCCAACCTTGGCGCCGATCTGGTTCCCGCACTGCCCGGCCTGCGTGAGCACGATCTCCCTCATGGCTAAGGCGGGATCAGGGCGGCAGGAGAAACGCGAGGAGGAGGAGCAGATGCGCAGTGACCCAGCCCGCCCTCCGCCAAGGCTGAAATAGCCCCGCGCCCACCTCCCCAGCCTCACATTGGGCTCCCAGAATAAGCAACAGCGTTACTTGCACACAGGTGTACCCACCTGTGCATCCCTTGGCATTGAACGTCTGTTGGGGAGCTCAGGTGTCCCTGCTGTGGTCCTTTCCACGTTGGGGAAAGTTGGTCAGCTGGAGAACTTCCTCCCATGTCTTTACTAAGACTAAATCCCTAGCTGAACTGAAACTGAATTTTCCTCCCATGTGGGAGAGGAGGACTCCAGTTTCAACACTCACAGAATGCCTTGCACCTGTCCTAGATTGAGGACATATTTTTGTAATTGATGAGTCCTGTCCTCTATTAGGAGACCTGTGGTTAGGAAAGGCCTTCCGTATGTTAACTCAACAAGACTTCGTTATAAGTTTGACTTTGGAGCAGTTCAAACCCACGGTAAGCTATGGGTGTTAGAGATAGGCCTCTGATTTAGCTAGAGTCTTCTTTAGAGTGGGATTAGCCCTTTCACCTTTCCAGAGGACTGCAGTCGCCATGCAGAGTGAAGGTCATATTGGATTCCTAAAGCTGAGGATAGGTGTGGGATATGCCTGCTGTGAAAGATGGGCCATTGTCACTTTGCAGGCTTTTAGATGACCCAAACTGAGGAGTTATTTCTTCTGGCAAACATTTTTCAGATGGGGTGGGAAATGCCTCGATCTAATCAGTGAAGGTATCAGTGAGCATTAGCAAATATACGAATCTCCTGTAGAAAGACAGCTGAGTAAATTAGAGTTGCCAGTTCTCACCTGGATAGTTCCTCAATTTTGGACAGGTTTAACTGGAGAAGGAGAAAATTGCTGGCTGTTTGGGTCATGTCAGGCACAAAGCTCTCAGTGCTGAGTCACCTGTTTTAGTGCCTTGAAAAGATTTACCCCTATAAACAAATGAGATATTAACAAAAACAAAGAATCCCTTCTAGAGTGAAAAGAATCATGAAAGTGCTGAATTATATTTCTATGATTGGTACTTGGCATTAGTAATTTATTACCATCATTCAGCCAGCCAGAGGGGCCCTGGACTGAAATGCAATCCCTGGCCCATTTTTGTTCTTCTTCAGAGTGTTCTGGCCCAGTTCTATGTATGCTGACTAGCACACCCATAAGCTTCATTGGCCCTTTCAGTGCAGGGGCCTTGGCTGTGGCATCTACAAGGGCATTTCCTTTTACATGGTCAGTCTCTCTTTTGATGTCCTCTGCAATTAATTATAGTCACTTTTTGGCAGCAAAGCAGCATTCTAACAAGCTCAAAATCTGAATGATGTTGTATGGAAAAGCCCTTGGGGGTCAGGAGTCCCCTACCCATTCCAAACTGCAGCATAAGCATGAAGCACTAAAAAAATCATACTTGGAATCAGTGTAAATGTTAACTTTTAAATCCTTTCCCAACTGTAGGGGCCTAGTAAGTTCAATTAACTCAGGTTTTTGAGCTGAGGTAGAGGCCAGCAAGGCTTGTGCCTTGACTCTCTTGTGCTGACTAATAATAGCATATCTAGCCCTCCTGTTTTCCTGATGCATAAAACAACTTGCATCTGTTAACCACTCTTCTTTGGGATGGTCAAGGGATTCATCTCTCTTAAGTCTGGCCTCCTAGAGTAAATTTATTTCATAATCTGTGACATGCTTTGGCTGTGTCCCCAGTCAAATCTTATCTTGAACTGTAGCTCCCATCATTCCCATATATCGTGGGAGGGACCCAGTGGGAGGTAATCAAATCGGGGGATGGGTCTTTTCCATGCTGTTCTTGTGACAGTGAATAAGCCTCGTGAGATCGGAGGTTTATTTATTTATTTATTTTTGAGACGTAGTCTTGCTCCATTGCTCAGGCTGGAGTGCAGTAGCATGATCTCGGCTGACTGCAACCTCTGACTCCTGGGTTCAAGTGATTCTCCTGTCTCAGCCTCCTGAGTAGCTGGGATTACAGGCGCCCACCATCATGCCTGTCTAATCTTTAGTATAGATGAGGTTTCACCATGTTGGCCAGGCTGGCCTCGATCTCCTCACCTCAGGTCATCCACTGCCTTGGCCTCCCAAAGTGCTGGGATTACAGCTGATGGTTTATAAAGGGGAGTTTCGCTACACAAGCTCTTTTGCCTGCTGCCACGTAAGAGATGTGACTTTGCTCCTCATTTGCCTTCTGCCATGAGTATGAGGCCTCCCCAACCATGTGCAACTGTGAGTCAATTAAACCGCTTTCTTTAAATATAAATTATCCAGCCTTAGATATGTCTTTATTAGCAGCATGAGAATAGACTAATACAACGTGTATGCCGGAAAGGCTAGGAGCACCTGTGGACTCTGGCGGATAGGTAGCTGCGTTTATGGTTTGGCAGGCTTTAAGGGTTATGTCTGGAGTGTCTAGCAATAAGGCCTGATGCTTTCATAAATATTCTCCTATTATCCACTGGTGCCCTTTATCTTCTAGGACCACCTTCCCTTGGTGTGGGGTCAAAAACCTGTAGGTGCTGTTCTAATGTTAGTTTATTAACTTTGCCTACTAGAAAAGTGGTAGCAGCAATAGCTCTAAGACATCAAGGCCACCCTGAGGCCACCTGGTCTATCTGCTTAGAAAATTAGGCTACTGGCCTTGGAATGTCCCCCAGTTTTGGGACAAGATTACCCAAGGCCTATGCCTTGCTTTTTGGCTACATAAAGGAAAAAATGGTTCATCTAACTTGGGGACTCCCACGGCTGCAGCAGAGCCCAATTTCTCCTTGAGAGTAATGAAGGTTTGCTTGCAGTTCTAATTACATTCTAGGAGTTCTAAATCTTTCCCTTTAGTGTATCATATAAAGGCTTGGCTACATATCCAAATCTGGGTACCCATAAACAGCAGTACCCAGCCATCTCCTTAAAAAGCCCACAGTCATTTGTTGGGCAGGGACCCTTGGATGACTAAAATAACTTTTATCTTCTAGGGATGTTGATCAGTTCTAGAGGTTAAGATAGATTCCAAATATTTAAGTCTTTGAGTCAAAATCTGTGCCCTGTATGGTGATACCATGTATCTGCAAGTTCCCAGAAAATTTACCAAATTAACAGTATTATTATTTGAGTATTCTTTAGTTGAGCTAGCAATGAGCAAGTCACCTACATACTAATAATTTTGTCCCTTTCCAACTGTAGATTTCTTAAGTCCTTAGCTAGAGCATTTTCAAATAAGTGGGGGCTATCCCAGAACCCTTCAGAGATGACTGTCCACGTTAGTTTTGAGGCTGAATGTGTATCTGGATCAGTCCATTCAAAGGCAAACATATTATGAATCTGGATGCAATAAGATGCAGAAAAATCCATCTTTCAGATTTAAGAATGTAAACCAGCTTGCATCCCCTGAGACTTGGTAAGTATTGGGGACAATGAGGTGTATGGAGACAACTGCATTTATTAATGCTCTAAGGTTTCTGACAAATCTGTACTTGCCATTAGGCTTTTCATCTGGTGACATGCGAGTACTGTAAGGAGACTCTCGCGGCCTTAGTAATTCACACTGCAAGAATTTGGCAATAAGGGGTTGAATTTCCCCCTCATGCTTCTTGCCTTAAAATGTGTTGTCTCTTCTGAGGGTGAGGAGCACTAGGCTGAAGTTGGATTTGAATGGAGGAGGTGTGTAGTGAGTTTCCCAGAGCCTGTGTGGCCCAAACCTCAATATTTACTTGAGACAACACCTCAGGTGGTAAATGTGACAGCTCATTCTTAACTTCTTTTTTCCCCTGAGGGGTCAGGAACAAAAGTAACACTCTCTATGCTTTATGATCTGTGAGGGTGACCATGACTTGGTCTCCTGAGTCAATAAACCTCTCCCCAGTAAGAGGTCAGGCATTCAGACAGTACTAAAAAGGCAGGTGAGAAGCCCAGAGGCCCTGGAGGACAACTTAGAAGATGTGAAAAGCAGTGTTTTTGGGCTTGTCCATCATGAGAAGACAGGAGCCCATTGTATTGAATCAGGACAGAGTCATCTGCTCCCATATCTAATAAGAAATTAATGCTCCTACCTGCCACTTCAAGAGTCACCTGAGGCCCCTACGTCTCTTGATAGATAATAGTCCAATGGGAGTGGAGGTAGGAAGTATCAGGCCCTACGACTTTTGAGTCTGCTGGGCTCTGATGATGGCTCCCTTGGAAGCACAGTGCATTTCCTTCGGCAGTGGCCGACCTTCTTACAGAAGGCACATTGATTTATATGCAAGGCACAGTGGCCCAGAGGCACAGACTGGGGACTTTTACCTTCTCACTTCCTCTGTGAGGGCCAGGGGTTAAAGGGCTGCCTCTGAAGTCGTGGAGAGCACAAGGCTGCAGCTAGAAGCTGGGCCTCTTGGGAGATTTGCTTTATGTTTTCTCTGCCCTATTCCTGTGATGGAAAACTGCAAAATCCAAGTCTAAAATCTGATCCATGGGAGTCTGGAAGCCTAAGGCTGCTTTTGGCAGCTTCCTGCAGATATCAGAAGCAGACTGGACTATAAAATAAACTCCTAGCAATGCCTATCCCTTCTTTGAGTCAGGGTCAGTGTTAGTGTATGTCCTCAAAGTCTAAATTATCCACCCTTGTAATAAGGCTAGGTTTTTATCTTTTCCCTGAGCAATTTTCTAGACTTTATAAAAATTAAAAAGCTTTATCACACTTTTTTTATTTCTTCAAGGAGTCAAATGATCATAATTTTTTCTCTCTATGTCCCACTTTCTTCCTAATTCATTTCCCTTTTCTAGATTCTAGTTCTCTTTTGGGTCCTAGTCAGGCACTGCTGTGCCTCCTACTTGATAGGTGTCAGGTCCCTGGTTGCAGGCTGCCACCCTGTTAGCATGTGCTCTAGTCACTCCCATAATACACTGCTTTTCTACCATGCAGCAGGTGAACATAAATATATGCAAATCTTGCCTGGTCAGATCATACATCAAGATTAGCCTCTCAAATTTGTCTATGAATTTTCCTGGAACTTCTGAAAACTGTTTTAATTTTTCCTTGCATATGGCTAATTCAGACATAGAAAGGGGTACATATACCTATATAGTATCCCTATTATCATCTGTTACTTCCCAGAGAGGGCAAACACTCAACTTTGCCAGCTGATAAGAGGCCCCACTGCATGTTGTTCTGGTGAAGCTTGGATGTTTCAAGAGTGTGGTATGTATGTAAGCCAGGACTCGAAGGGCAGGGAGAAGATGATGACAGGACACTAGAAAGCTCTGGAAAACTAGAAGAAATTAATAACATGTTGCACACCTCACCAGAACTGGAAGGAGTCTGACTGTGTTCTTATGGGGTGCTCGGACTGGCAGGGGAGAGTTCAGCCCCAGCTAAGAAAAGCCTAATATTAAGAGGCACTTGCATTAAAAGGGTAATCAATTATCTGCCATCCCTATTTTGTCTTTTCCTCAATCAAACATATAGAAACCCATTTAAATTTTTTATCCTGACCAAGCATCAGAGAAGCCTCTATGTAAAGTATTTCCTCCTATTTAGTTTCTCTTCTATAAAACAAATTAAGCTGCAAAAAAGGGAGTCAGACCGAACAGGGGAAATGGGGAGGCTATAACTTGTGTATTGTAATGTATTAGTCCATTTTCACACTGCTATGACAAAACTCTTTCAGGAAAAAAGTGACATGCTGGGTTTAGAAAGTAGTGTCCAGCTGCCCTATATCAGCTCATCAAAGATGACCTTAAGGTTAAGAAATGAGAGAAAACTGTTAAGAAAAAGTCTCATGTTCTCCATCTTGAGGCTAATTGTTTGCAGGCGGTTGTCATAAAAGAGGCTGTCACTAAACAGGCATATCTGATCCTATCATGTAGGGCTGTTAAATACCACATTTCAACTCCTAGTCATAATGATGGAGAGGTTATTGCTGATCTTTTCTGATAACTAAGGTACAAAAATACTAGGTTCCAAGACATCTCTTTTTTTCAGTGTCACTTGGACCAATGGCAAGTTAAATAAGCAATCAGCTAAAAGTCAGAGGATCACTGAGAAAGTAAAAGCTAAACTGTTTGGGGCCTCTTTCTTGGGGCAGCCTCCAGGCTACTACAAAACAGAATCGGTGAGCAGAAAGGTGACAAGATGCAGAGCACTCAGGTGAGGGACAAAGAGCACAAGGTGGACAGTCCAAAAAGAGAAGGTGGCAAACATCTTCTTTAGCTACTTTACACTGTTGGTGGGACTGTAAACTAGTTCAACCATTGTGGAAAAGAGTGTGGCGATTCCTTAAGGATCTACAACTAGAAATACCATTTGACCCAGCCATCCCATTACTGGGGATATACTCAAAGGATTATAAGTCATGCTGCTATAAAGACGCATGCATACGTATGTTTATTGCACACTATTCACAACTGCAAAGACTTGGAATCAACCCAAATGTCCATCAGTGACAGACTGGATTAAGAAAATGTGGCACATATACAACATGGAATACTATGCAGCCATAAAAAAGGATGAGTTCGTGTCCTTTGTAGGGACATGGATGCAGCTGGAAACCATCATTCTCAGCAAACTATCGCAAGAACAGAAAACCAAATACCGCATGTTCTCACTCATAGGTGGGAATTGAACAATGAGATCACTTGGACACAGGAAGAGGAACATCACACACAGGGTCCTATTGTGAGGAGGGAGGAGGGATGAGGGATAGCATTAGGAGATACACCTAATGTAAATGATGAGTTAATGGGTGCAGCACACCGACATGGCACATGTAATACATATGTAACAAACCTGCACATTGTGCACATGTACCCTAGATCTTAAAGTATAATAAAAAAAGAAAAAACTTGCCTTCCTGGAGGGTATTTGTAGCTAAAAATAAACTAGATTTCAACTTAGATTGCCACTAAAATACATTATAAACTGCAAAGTATTACAAAAATACATATATAATATTAAGGCTATATGTGTATCTAAATTTTACCTAAATCTGAATTTGCTTTATTTGACAAAGTCTATAAACAACCCCAGGACAATAAAAATTTTATCCTTAGAAAGTTTGTACCAATCCCCTTTCATCCTATCCCCAACTGCACCTGCCTATGGGTTCCCAGCCTGCCCAGGCTCTGTAGCTTCCATACACTTCTTCCATTTCCAACCGCTCCTGTGTTGTATATTTTATAATAAATGGTTAAACACAAGTACAGTGTTTGGCTGAGTTCTGTGAGTATTTTAATCAAATTCTTAAACTTGAGAAGGGGGTTATGGGAGTCCCCATTTCTTAGTAGCTCAGAAGTATGTATGGGTACTTGTAGTTTGTGACTGGCATTTGCTGTAAGAGCAGTGTTGTGGGACTAAGCACTGGACTCTAGGGCCTGTGCGGACTTTGGGTGGTGTGAGATGTAAAATGTTAAACAACTAGTTGGTGTTGGAGAACTGCTTTGTGTTCCTCAAACTCTACAGATGTAGTGTTAGAAGAAAGACATCGGCCAGGTGCGGTGGCTCACATCTGTAATCCCAACACTTTGGGAGGCTGAGGTGGGCAGATCACAAGGTCAGGAGTTTGAGATCAGCCTGACCAATATGGTGAAACTCCATCTCTACTAAAAATACAAAAATTAGCCGGGCATGGTGGTGGGTGCCTGTAGTCCCAGCTACTCAGGAGGCTGAGGCAGGAGAATCACTTGAACCGAGGAGGTGGAGGTTGCAGTGAGCCGAGATCATGCCACTGCACTCCAGCCTAAGCGACAGAGTGAGAGTCCGTCTCAAAAAAAAAAAAAAAGAAGAAGACGAAGAAGAAAAAGAAAGAACAAAGAAGAAGATATCACAGGGGCTGGAGCTGGAGAAAGACTGGGTGTCTGGGGAAGAAAGGCTCTCTTCTCCTGTATATAGGCTGTCACACTGCACATTCTCCTGTGATTCCAGATCTTCTCCCCGGGTGAGAGGGGACTAAAAACTTCAGAACAGACCCCCTTCGCCTACAGCTACCATCACATACATTTCACTCACTTATAAACATACTCTTAGGAGATATTAATGTTGCCATGCCCCTCCCAGAACTAAGTACCGCCCTCAGCAATCCCATCACAGTGCCTTCTCTTCTAGTTTCTTGCCAAAAACCTACACAAGTGCCCATGGGTATCCTAGTTTAGTTCTACCCTCAGACACTGAATCTGCAGCAGCAATCTGTTCTCTCCACCACCTGTTAATAATCTCAACTGCCTGCATGGACACAGGAGTAATTCTGAGTATAGCCTCTCCTAGACCATTATCTTTAACACAAATCAGTCCTTCCACCTACCTTTTACTCTCCCCCACTCATGGATTTTTGGTGGCTCCTTTCTCTTTTCTACATTTTTCCCCACAGCCTCTCTTTTACGTGTACACAGTGTGTCCAGGATCACCCATTAGATACCTAAATGCAGTGTATACTGAAATTCAGATGTCTGGAAATTGAAGATCATGTCCATAATCCGGCTGTTGCTTTTCTTTAAAAAGCATTTAGCCTACATGTACATTTTTCTTTGCTTCTTTTGAAATATACATATATACAAATTATTTTAACAGCTAAATAAACCTTAACTTTTTTTTTTTTTTTTTTGACTCAGGATTCTCTTTACCTAGGACCTGAGAACCATTACTTTGTTTTTGCTTTTGATTTGGCAAAGGTTTTGGTTTTTTTCCCCCTCCCCCCCATTTTCAGCCTTTTAAAGAAGACACAGATTTGTTTAGAATAATAAAGCTCATTTTAAGGTCACACAAAAGTTGAGCACAAAGAATAGGATTCAATTCAGCAATACAGAGTAATGAAGAGTAAAAGACACTAAGTTTCTCCAACAGAAAACTAATCATCCAAGGCGATTATATTAAAGGCGATAATATCTGGAGCCTAAAGTATTTAACGCTGCAAAAGCAAGAACAGTTTAGGGTATAAACTGAGCAGTGGAATTTTTAGCTGTGCCTTGGTTTCTACTTATTACTTAAGAAAGATTAGCATAGTTTTGTGTAGTCTTTAGTAGACAACATGCATCCATGTAAATTAAATAGTATTTTCTACAATTGTGTGACTATAAGGCCACAATATTTATTTTGAATAAACCTCTTAAATAGTAATTTTAATATTAATATTATTAATTTGTTTGAAATATAAAGCATTATAGCTTTATTTAAGTTTATATAACTTTATTATAAGTATTAATTTGTTTGAATTAAGTTTATATAACTTTAATATAAGTATTAATTTGTTTGAAATATAAAGTATTATAAAATATTGTAATTCAGCTTACAGATAATTTTAAAAATATATACATTATGACTAGTATATTAAAATTATTTATATGTAGACATTTACATTTAATACCCAAAGAAAATTTACTACCACATTGCTATAGTAGATATTAACCTGCCATGCTTATTAATTGATCCTATAGGTATAATTATAGGTCAACATAATTTTACAGCCTATTCTTTTATTTTACTAAATTAGGAATGCCACTATTCTGGGACAAATAAATGCAGGTGATGTGGCCACCCAAGAATCATAGTAGCTCTTTAGTTAGCTATCTTGCAGTCTCTGATATAACTCTACTATGTGAATAGAGCGAATTCCAATTCTTCATCAAAAAGTGCCGTGGAGGTTGTCAGGTGTGTTACAGTATAGATTCCCAATCCAATGGCCAGCAGATGGGAGAGCAGCAGAGGTGGAAATTCTGCTCAGAATAAGCTCTCTTTCTTCATAATACTTGTGTGTCTCATGCTGAGAGTATTACTGCACTTTCAGGTGTTTAGAGAAGAACTTCCTTGGGGGAATATTTTCTGGTCAATTTGACCAATGTTATATGTAATCTGAATTTGTCTTTAAGATTCTTTCAACCTCTTTTCTTCTCTCAGTACAGTTTTACTCAGACTGAGAGCTGTCTTTCTCTTCAATGCTCTGGGTATCTGTGTCTAAGCCCTATTACTATCACATGGTGTCTGTGAGTGAGGGGGCTGTCACCGTGAGAACTCCTGGAGCTCCTCTATCTAGATCCATGCTGTGTATCCAGCAATATTCTTTTTGTGTCACTATTATAAACAGAAACTGAGGCTGAAACATTGCTCCTGTTCCCCCTATCGCAAAAGTGCAATTCTACCCAGGAGCCCTGCAGGCTCTCCTCCCGCAGCTCAGAGACCCCGCTCTGTAACGCGGCACTGCAGTGCATCTGTGGCAGTTGTGTTCCATGTAAAATGTGAGCTGCCAGCTGTGGGCTGTGCCTCAGTGGTAGATGGCAGGGTTTGGGAGAGGACACAGGCCACCAGGAGAGGGCAAGCAGAATTGCTGCAGCCCAGGGCTTAGGGAGTAGGTATCCATTGCTTTGAAATATAAATAGCCAGCCTGGCACGGTGGCCCACGCCTGTAATCCCAGCACTTTGGGAGGCTGAGGTGGGCGAATCACAAGGTCAGGAGATCAAGACCATCCTGGCTAACATGGAGAAACCCCGTCTCTACTAAAAATACAAAAAAATTAGCCAGGTGTGATGGCGAGCACCTGTAGTCCCAGCTACTCGGGATGCTGAGGCAGGAGAATGGCGTGAACCCAGGAGGCAGAGCTTGCAGTGAGCCGAGATCGCACCACTGCACTCCAGCCTGGGCAACAGAGCAAGACTCCGTCTCAAAAAAAAAAATATATATATATATATATATATATATAGCCAAGATGATAGTACCCTATCTCTCTGTTTCTGTAAGAGATTGAGAGTGACTTAGAGCTGAAAGTAAGGTAGGCTTACCTGCAACAGGCACCTGGCTCTACGTTGCAAAACTGCCTTCTATCGTGATGTTGGAAGTTTATTGTTTCTTCACATATAACTAACCAGTGTACACAGAAGACCTCCCCAATTACCAGGTGAGTTTAGGATGAACTATGTATGACTAATGGTTTGTACAGAAGGGAGGCAGGAGAATGGGGTCTGGAGGCAGAGAACTTAAGGCCAATTTGTGCTGACTTCCTAAAAGAAAAAAAAACCAAGGTCTGGAGGCAGGGACCCTAAGGCCAATTAAGGCAAACTTCCAACAGCTAAACCAAAAGAAAAAAATCCCATCTCCCCACACCTGAGTAGCAAAGGCTCAAAGGCTACTCTCCCTACAACCCTTCCCCTTCTACCACATCTCAGATGGAAAGGGAAGGTGCCTTGGAGTGGCTGCAGGCCAAGCACCAGCCATCCCTTCATCTGCATAGGGTGCCAATTTACCTAAGCCTTTAGTTAGCCACGGACCAAATCCTTCATCCAGATCAGTAGTAGCTGACAGGGACCTCAAAAGGAGTAGTTAAAACCCAGAAAACTTCGTAACCACGACCTTGAGTCATTTGCTCAAGCCCACACCCACTTTATCCTTACCTTAATAAATTTCTGCTTTTGATGCTTCCTTCCTGTGTTCCTTTGTTACTTTGTGCATTTTGTTCAATTATTTGTTCAAGTTGCCAAGGACCTGGACAACTCACTCACGGTCTTCCTTCTGGGAACAGAAGTACAGGTAGATGTGGATGCATGTGATTGGTGCTTAAACTCACACAGTGCCCCACACCACAGCACAAAAACACACAGTTACAGCCTGACAATTAGGTCCAAAGATAAAAAGCAAAACAAGAAGATTGCCTTTAATCTTTTCCCTCCACTTCTAAACTCTGGAGGACAAGGCGGTGAAGAGATCTGAAGACATGGTGCTCTCTCCTCCCGTGGCCCCAACATTCTTTGTTTACTGTCTGGTATTTGAAAGGAAGAGGAACCTTTGATAGAGGAGGTGGTCGGAGGCTGGTTAGGCAGGTAGAGACAGAGGGTCTGGGGAGAAGGAAAACACCTGTAGGACCGCACCTGCACCACCCCTGTAGCTAGCGGGAAGAAATGTGGTTAAGAACTTCCTCTAAGGCCAGGATGTTGCTCCAAAGGGACTGTCCCAACTTAGGCACAGGCGCAATAAATCAACCTAAGTGTCTTTAACTTGACCCAGCTCATTATAAGGTCATTAACATGACATTAGCATTGTGGTTTTAGCTACCCCCCACCCCAAGTTTCACTTAGGCACTCATGGGTAACAACCAAAATGGAGTCACTGTGGCCAATCCCAAGCATCCGCAGATGCAACACCCTTAGTGGGGAACTTTACCCATCCCATTTGGGCAGAACCCACAGAAGACATACTTGTTCTTGCCACATAAAAGACCTAGACCTCAGCCTCATTTCTGGCAACCTGCTTTCAGGTCCCCTCTTGCTTCTGAGAACTTTCCTTTTGCTTAATAAATCTTACTTTGCCTTATTCACTCTCTGGCACCCGTGTGCTTCATTTTTTTTGGTCGTGGCACAAGAGTTCCGACCTGGCTCAATCAAGGAGACCACCACATCTCCACCAAACAGTAACTGGGAAACCGTGGTCTTCACGTGGATACTCTCAGCTTGCAGCCCCTGGTCTCTCCGGGGGCACTGTCCCACCCACCCTTGAGCCTGAGAAAAGTTGGTAGAGAGGCTGGTCCCTTACTTCCAGCGGAAAAGAAGTGTTCAGGCCCTCACTTCCCTGAGGGAAGAGAGGCCCTCATGGCTGCGCTCAATGTGGCAGCCACCTGCCATATGTAGCTACTGGGCACCTGGAATGTGACTGGTTTGAAGTAAAATGTGCTGCAAACATAAAATACACCGTGAGTGTAGAAGAATTAGATCAGAAACATACTTTATTTCTAATTGTATATTGATCACATATTAATACAATATTTTGGATACAATGGATTAAAAATTATTACCAACAATTTCACTCTAAAAATTATTTTTGACGTGGCTAATAAAATCGGAAAATTCACAAACAGCTAACATTTTATATTTTAGAGGATTGCTTCCCTCTTAAATCAGGTGTCCTACTCAAAAGACTAGCGGCCAGAAGGGTTATGAAATCTAAAATATTAAAATAATTGTCATTATATTGCTTCCACTTGTGAAAAAGTGTGTGCCTGTGCATGCGCGTGTGTGTGTGCGTCCGTATCTGCGTGTGCGCGCGTGTGTGTACGTCTGTGTGTCCGTGCGTGCGTGTATTTTATAAGTGGACATAACCTTACACACAAGGTCAAAAAGAGACCCCTGGGCTGCTTCAGGTCAAGCCCGGAGAGAAAGCCCTGCCTGAAAGGGCCTGGAGGCCCCAGCTTGTCACTCTTGCCTCATCAGTGGAGTGTGTGGTCGCGAATTCTGTTACTCAAGGCCCGAGGGCGGGGATTGGAGTATTATCCAATCAGAGTGTCGGACTGAGAACTGCCCAATCAGGCGCGCAGCCAGAGAGGAGGCGGTGGCTTCCGGGATCTGGCGGGGCCTTTTCCTCTGGCTCCTGCCAGGGCTTGGGTTAGGGCTTCAGTTGTGTGCGTCTTCGGCTCCGGGAGGCCTCGGGGATTCGGCAGCAGCCTCAGCCTCCCGTCGCTCAGTGACCAGCGGGTATTGGATGATTTGTAGCTAAGACTCCCGGATCCCCTGAAGTGGGGAAATGGTGAGTGTGCCGGGCAGGGCGTCGCGAGGCTGTGGGGGCCTCATCGGCAGCGGCGGGAAATGGCGGCGGCGGGACAGAGTCTGTGAACGGAGTCCCCGCTGCCGCCGCTCAGC
>NW_012110696.1:3312940-3321218 GCF_000951045.1 Mandrillus leucophaeus | reverse complement strand
CAGCGCTTCGCTGGGTTCTGTGAGTGGTTCTGCCACATTATGGAACTTGAGGAGAGTGCGGGCGCCCCTGGTTTGTTGCAGGCGTTCAGAAATGAAGACGGGTGTCCAGAGGCAGGGACTGGCGTCTGCAGGGGGGCAGTTGCGGGAAGAGCGCTGAGCTTGTGGGTCTGCGCTGACTCTGGGTGGGGTCGTTAGTGAGTTACTGGACAGCCCGTTGGGGTTGGAGCATTGACGGGTGTTGAGGAAACTCCGCAGGTTTTCTGTCAGAAGAAAGACATGGCTGAGCCTGGGCTGGAGGAAGATGCCTGGTGTCTGCGGGAGGCGCGACTGGATTTTGCACATGCGCTGTCCCGCTGGGCACTGTCCTGTTCCTCCAGGTCTCCTCCCGGGGAGAGGGGACTGAGAACTCAGAGGAAAGGAGGAGTTCTGACAAACATCCCTTCCCTTCACCCTGCTGCCAGCCCCCATCCAATGCTAACCCACTCCTGAGCGCGCCCACCGGGTATTCGCATTGCCCCACTCCTCCCAGTACAGGGTTCCACCCTCAGGAATTGTGCCCATGGCTGCTTTGCTCCTAGCGTTTTCTGCCAAAAACACACGCAGTGCCCAGAAGTCTCCTGGCTCATCTCAACCGCGGACACTGGATCTGTAGCAGGAACTTGCTTCCTTCACCTACCCAGCCTTCTGGACCACCTGATCCTAATCTCTTCTGTCATTATAGATACAGGAATCAGAGCATAGCCCTGCCTCAGCCTGTACCTGTAGTACAAACCAGTGCTTTAGTCAGTCCTGCCCTGCTGCCACCCATGGCTCTTGATAGCTTCTTTCTCTCTTCTACTTTTTACTTCCCCACAAATTCTCTACGGTGTCCATCCCTCAGGTGCCTATGAGAATTCAGACGTTAGTGAGTTCAAGACAAGGTCTTTAGGCCTGGATGTTGTAGGAGCAAACACAAATTAGAAGAGGCTTAATGCTTTCTCTTTAGAATGAGGGAAGAATTTTTGCTCTTCTCCCTTTTCTTAAAGCATTTAGTTTGAGAACTTTTATATTTAAATATTTTCTCTGCTTCTTTGAAATATATGTAAGTCATTTTTTATCAGTTAAATAGGTCATTTGTCTTTTTTGGCTCCAAATTGCCTTCATCTGGGACCTGGGAACTATTGCTTTGAAATGTAAATAGCAAGAACATACACCCTATTTCACAGTTTCTGTAGGAGACTAGGAGGCTGCCTTCAGCAGGTACCTAGCCACATTGCAAATCTACATCCTGTCATGAAGATGTGGATTTTTTTTTCTTTAATTATTAGAAAAAATTAGAAAACCCAGATGACCTCTCAGATTACAAGGTGAAATTATAATAAATCGTGTATAACAAATGGTGCTTTCAAGGCTTCTACTTGAGATTTAATTATGGTGACTTTCTGTGTTTGCATTCTCTTAGATTGCTTGTGATGCACATCACATTTTGATTTAATTATACAACAAAACATTTTCTTGCGGTTCTGTTATTGTGGAGACTTTTTTAGGATTGCAGATGTTTTAGCTTTTAGTTATATTTTCCACACACTGTCCAGAATTACCAGATGTTGTACACAAAATGTCCAGCAGTCTTCACTTCAGAAAACATTCTTTCTTAAGATTCCAGTCACAACCTAAAATTGTGCGGCAAAGTGTTTCCCAAATCTGCAAACAGAATGGTCTCTCTCTTGGGATCTACAGTCCTTTCTAGAGCAGTTAGACTAAATTTCTACAAAAATAACTTTTCAGGACAGTAATCAGTTATTTCACCTCCTTCAGTGCTCCTGGCATCTTCCATTCTGACACTGATTTCAGAGATTTGGGGCCCATAAACCTAACCAGAATCACACATACGCATCGATTAAACCTGAGAAATTCTGCTCCCTCCCACCTCCCCTTCCCCAAATGCCCACAAATGTGCATAGCTCACCAGCCCTCCAAGACCTAAATGTGCAGTTCTAGATTCTGAATTTATGTCCTGGAATTTGATAAAAGAACTTTTATCTGAGAAATATAAGTTTTTAAATGTATCAGACCCAGAGATGTGTTAAAAAGAGAGCACACTCACATACTGTTCCCCTCCTTGAACTATTTGTCTTTTGAAATTGCTTGCTATTGCCACAGGTGTCTGTAAATTAACCTAATAATGCCACGCTGGACACTATAACCCATATCCTATAGCTTAACTATATATATGACCAATCACTAACCGATGTTACTTCTATAAACCAATAAGAATATCTGACACCTTTCTATCAGTCTGCTCTCTGGCTTCCTTTTTGCCTTTAAAAATATGCTTGTAACTGCTTCTAATTGGAGTGTATATTCAGGGCAACTTTATACTCCAGGATTGCAGTCTTCAAGCTTTGGCTCAACCTTTGGACTTATGTTTACCCCAATTTTTTCCTTTTAGCTCAAAATATTCTTTAGAATGTGTTGAAGGAGGCTTCATGAGGTCTTTCCTCTGATTTTACTCTGCTTCCTGTAACTCAAGAACGCAGCACACATTGATCTCACCTAGAATCTGCACGTAAAAGCTGGCCTCTGCCTAAGAGTCACAAGACAGGGCCAGACTGGGTTGAAGAGATACAGAAAAGTCACAGAAGGTGTTTTCTGCATCATGAGAGGTCAACATAGACATCTTAAGCCCCACTTTCAGAGTGGAGCCCTTTGAGTTTTCTGGATCTTGTCCAGTGACCTACAGCTGTGTAAGAGGCTTCTGGTGTGAACACAATGCTGTGACAGAATCTGTAAATGTAAACAAGCACCTTAGCAGTGGGAAGTCAAGGCCGCTAAATATCCAGAGCCATAATCCCAACTATGCCTCCCTGTGTTACTAGAGTACTTTTGTCCTTCCCCTGCCTGAGTTAGCTGATCAGGGACAGGGGATATCACATCCGGATCCAGGATCTGCAGCTCCATCAGGGCAGTTCCATTTTCTGTTTGCACCCCACAAAGTCAGCCTGAGTCTCTCCTGCCTGGATCACTACGGGGGCATCAGCCCAGGGTCACTGGGGACACTCTCAGCAGCGTCAGTGAGTATTTGAGACATTTGAGGATGTCCTGTGCAGACTGGGGTCAGTGTTTCATATGGTCATTAGGAAAAGAGATGAAATAGTCATGGTCCCTTCCATCAAGGAACTTGCATTCTAGAGCACATGAATAAATGATTAAATTCACTGTCATGTATTCAGTACAAAGATGAAAACTGTACAGGAGACTTAAGCTTCATTTGGGTTACTTCCCTTTTATTGTTTGGTGAGTTTTGATGCCACCACCTGCAGGGCTGTTTATGGACAAAAGAGAAGTCATTATTTGTATTGTGTTTGCCTTGCTAAGAATAAATATTTAGCTTCAAATATAATTGGTCGGGAAAAACAAAAGGGTTTTGGTTAAATTCCTTGTTATTGTATGTTACAGATGGGGAAGTGGCAAAATAGATAAAAATTACACAAACTCTGGGAATCAAATTTCTCTTGGACGGGCTTAGAAAGGACAAAACTGAAACTACTTAGTGGCCTAGAAAGCAGAAGCCTAGGGCCCATTTTCTGTCCCAACTCTGCCCAGATCCACCATCTACTGAACCTTGTCCAGGTTTGACCCCACACTGCAATGCCTCACAGAACTGCTTAGAGAAGATGAGAGTTTGGGGTAGCTATTCGTACTGTCTCCAGAGCTGGTGCTCCCAATTTCCTGAAACCCAAAAGCAGATAAATGGGGAAAAGCAATGTACTTTGGGGCCTTAAATTATTTTACAAAAAATTAAAACCAGTATTTCTAGAGACATCCCATCCAGCAACCTGTTCTCCATCTTTGCAGTTTCAGTGGATTTTTCACAAGTCTCATAGTAACTACAAACACAAAAATAAAAAATTCCTGAATTGTACTTAAAATTTTCTTCTATGTCTGTCCCATTTATCTACATTGAGCTATTATTCTATGTATTTTTTTTTAAATCACCGATAGGAAAACAAGAAAAAACAGAAAATGCTGGGACCTTGCATTTAAATCCTGGGAAGTATGACACACTTTGTACCCACCTCCCAGGATGCTATGAGAATTAGCACACATCATATGAGCTTCCCAGCACAGTGCTCTGTTACAAACTCCTGAGCACATAGTACATGCTCCATAAATATCGCATTAATGCATGTGGATGTGCTGTTTTTCAAATGCAGACTTACTCAGACATTGCAACCATCTCCAGCCTCTGTAACCTTTAAAGAGCTTGCAGAGAATGCCATCTTTCAGGATGATGATTGCTGGTCTTGTCTTCAGATGAAAAGTATTTGTATTGTGATAAGGGTGTTGGCGTAAGGGACTCTGCTGTGTCTGCTTTCTCTAGCTGAGTGGTACTGTAATGGATCTAGGGGGAGGAGCATCAGCATTAACGGGAGACTTGCTGTAAAAAGCTAATTCGTGGACCCTTTTCAAACCTGCAAAATTGTGTAACTTACAGTGAGGCCTAGAATACCAAATTTATATGCACATTGAAGCTTGAGAGGCAATGTTTAACTAAGTGACCCTCAGCCCAGTCTTCCAGTAGAATCACATGGCAGTTTGAAGAGAAACAGTCACCTGTTCCCTCCCTACAGATCCTGTTAAGTTTCTTGTGTGACATTAACAGCAAGGCCAGGGTCAAGCATGAGGGCTTCCATACTTTAATGAGACGTGAGTTCACCTTTTGTTCCAGGAGGTCATAGGACCTGCTTTGCTCCGTTTTGGTAGGGACAGGTGAGTGTAGCCTATATTTCTACTGCAGCAACAAACATTGCTGGCATGCCCTCCTTTTTCCTCAGAGTTATAGAATACTTTAGATAACATTACTGTGTTAAAAGTCATTTTATCAGATAATTCCAGTCAGTCCCATAAGTCACAACTAGTTCTCTTATTTCACTTATGGTCAAATTAAGAACTCTGTCACATGATAAATATGTGTTTTCAGGAACTCTTAACATTCAGGGATGTGGCCATAGAATTCTCCCCTGAAGAGTGGAAATGCCTGGATCCTGCCCAGCAGAATTTATATAAAGACGTGATGTTGGAGAACTACAGAAACCTGGTCTCCCTGGGTAAGGATAACTTTTAATACGCAATTCCTAGTACTTTGTCAGAGTTTCATTTTCTTTCTTTGTAGAATGTCTCTTGGGAGCTTCTGCTTTGCATTAATTAATTTTCAGTTCCTTTCTACAAGAAAAAAATTGGGAATTTGCTGGTGTAAAAAAAAATCTTTAGGATGTTTCCTCATTGCATAAACCTTCTCTTTTCTTGAACTAATTTGTGTTCTTCACTCTAGGATAGTAGTAATTCTAGAAATTCAGTGATGTAAAATACTGTTTTCCACATCTTAAAATCCAATTTGCACCACTTATTTTTGATTCAGTAGTACTGGGTAGTGGAACTTAGAACCCGCAGATTTAAAATATTTAAGTATTCTAAAGATTCTGTCAGGAAACAATTTTTGGATTAAATTTCTTTATTCTACTTAGCATAGTAATAGATTGGTCATTGGAGTATCCCCAGCAATAGTCATGTTAATTTTTTTTTTTAATAAAACAGGTTTTGTGATCTCCAACCCAGACCTGGTCACCTGTCTGGAGCAAATAAAAGAGCCCTACAACTTGAAGTTACATGAGACAGCAGCCAAACCCCCAGGTAGGTGAGAGTGAATGAAGGAGAGGACACAGGCAAGGAGGCAAAAGGTCAGGAAGGAAGCCAGGCCTTCAAATGTAGTTTGGGAAACTGTGCCAATGAAAATAATTTCTGAGAAGGCTGCATTTTTTCTCTTATTCACAAATAGAGTCATCTTCTGTCCCATGCTCTTAAATCTTCTAAGAATTTCCTTTTTTTCTTCAGTGATCTCCATTCAAGTTTACAGGGAGAGCCAGTGTCCACTTTATCGCTTGTAAGGGGCTGCATGATCTGACTGCTGTTGCATTGCTTTTAGAGACATAGGAGTATTTGTATTATTGAAGACCTCTATGTTAAAGTATTTTTTCAAATATTATTTTTGCATCAGGCCTAAAATATGTAAGGTGAGTAGTGGACATAATGGGATTTGGTTTAGAAATCCCAGGAACACGAAGGACAGATGTTGCATCTTTTCCGCTTAGTGATTTTTAATCCTGTAGAATTTGCAAATGTAATTCTACAAAAACTCTTACTCAGAAGTTTATCAGAACAATAAGTATTTTTCCAAACATGAAAAAAATGTTATTTTACTTCAAAATGTTATTTAGTATAAACTGAAATTTGTGATTTAAACTCTATATATTCAAATTTTCAAATTATAACATAGTTTAAAGCACAGGTTTTCAAACTCTTGGCTTCCCTGGGCCACTTTGGAAGAAGATTTGTCTTGGGCCACACTTAAAATTATAAAATACACAGACAATAATGATAGCTGATGAGCTAAGAAACAAGAAATAGGTTTGTGAATAATTTTTGTGATACCGCAAAAAGTCCTCACACTCAAAGGATTGGATACCATTGGTTTAAAGTATCTACTCACCTTCTAGATTTTTCTTTTTTTTTTTTTTTTTTTTTTTTGAGACGGAGTCTTGGTCTGTCACCAAGGCTGGAGTGCAGTGACATGACCTCGGCTCAGTGCAACCTCCGCCACCCTGCAACCTCCACCTCCTGGGTTCAAACGATTCTTCTGCCTCAGTCTCCCGAGTAACTGGGATTACGGGTACCTGCCACGGGGTTTCACCATGTTGGCCAGGCTGGTTTTGAACTCCTGACCTCAAGTGATCTGCCCACCTCCGCCTTCCAAAGTGCTAGAATTACAGGCGTGAGCCACCACGCCCAGCCTAACTTCTAGATTTCTTAAATGCACTATGTCATTAACCAGCTTAGAACATTCCTAAGTGTATGTTAAGCTCTCATTTGTTAACCTTATTTCTTAATAAACTATTATCTTATAATTTTGTGTTATTTAGTAGGAAGCCTACTGGGATTCTGTCATTGAACTATAATCCATCTATGTATAGAACTATGTGTCACACACATACACATACCTATATAAGTCATATATGTGTATGGGAAATTCTCACTTAACATTGTTGATAGGTTCTTGGAAACTAAGTAAAGCAACATATTGTTTAAGAAAACTAATTTTACCAGAGTTTAATTGATAAAAACAAGTTATGTTTAAATGGCATATAGCAACATTGTTTCATTTAAAGATGCAGTTTTCAAGAACCTATTTTGAACACTAAATGAGGACTTAGATATATCTGGGTTTGTGTGATATGGATTTTTCTGATAAAATTGTATAACTCTATATTTAATTTGTACAATGTAATGATTTGATATGCATATACATTTTGAAACAAAATATTGTCAAGTTGATGAACACATCTGTTACCTCACATAGATAACCATTTTTTTGGTCATAAGAATATTTAAGGTCTACTGTTGTAGCAAATTATAAGCATACATTACAGTATTACTGTAAAGACAATGGTGTTTTGCTAATCTAATGCTAATGTACGTTAGCTTTCTCAGACTTACTCAACTTATAACTAAAAATTTGTACTCTTTAAACAGCATCTCCTCATATTCCCACCCTCAGGCACTAACAACCACCATTCTATTCTCTGTTCCTATGAGTTTACATGTTTAGATTCCCCCCATCTAACTGAGAACGTGCAGTTTCTTTGTGTTTGGCTTATTTCACTTAGCGTAATGTCTTCAAGGTCTATCAATGTTGTAAATGGCTAGATTTCGTTCTCTTTTATGGCTGAATAGTATTCTACTGTGTGTGTATATATAAATGTTTTTGACTATTTTAAACAAAACTAAAATGAACATGGGGCTGAAGATATTTCTTTGAGGTACTAATTTTATTTCCTTTGGTAGTATACCCAGAGGTGGTATTCATACTTCCATTTTTATTTTTTACTGATATTTATGATGACTTTATCAATTTATATCTCACTAATGGCATACAGGATTTCCCTTGTATGTATGTCTTCTTTGTGGGAAAAACAAAACAACTAACCTTTTGCCTATTTTTGAATAGGTTATCATCATTATTGTTTTGCTTTGAATTGCAGAAGTTTCTTACACATTTTGGGTATTAACTATCAGATATATGGCTTGCAAATGTTTTTCTATTTTGTAGGATTTTTTTAAATGTCATGTTTTTCCTTTACTGTACAGAAGCTGTTCACTTTGATGCAGTCCCACTCTTTTGTTCTTTTCTTCTGTTGCTGTGCTTTTGATGACATACCAAATTGCCAAGACCAGTATCAAC
>NW_012110696.1:3292913-3311825 GCF_000951045.1 Mandrillus leucophaeus | reverse complement strand
CGAGTAGCTGGGATTACAGGCACGCGCCATCACGCCTGGCTAATTTTTTTGTATTTTTAGTGGAGATGGGGTTTTGCCGTGCTGGCCAGGCTGGTCTGAAACTCCTGGTCTCAAGTGTTCTCCCCACCTCGGCATCCCAATGTGCTGGGATTACAGGTGTGAGCCACTGTGCTCGGCCCCTTTACATTTATTTTGATTAAGTTCCTTATTTTTATACTATTGCAATTGGAAACTTTTTCCTTTTTTTTGGAAAGTTTGTTGTTACTATATGGAAATGCAACAGACATTTGTTTGTAGGGTCAGGTGCAGTGCTTCATTTCTGTAATCCCTGCACACTTTCAGAGGTTAGAGGCCAAGGAAGGTGGATCACTTGAGCACAGGAGTTTGAGATAAGCCCGGGCAACAGAGTGAGACCCTATCTCAAACAAACAAAAAAAACCCCACAAGTATTTTTATGTTGATTATGTATCCTGATACCTTAATGAATGCATTTATTAGTTCAGTTTTTGTTGTTTTACTCTAGGGTTTTTTATATATGCATGATCATATTATCTACAAACAGTAACGTTTTTACTTTTATTCCAAGCTGGAAAGCTTTATTATTTTCCTTGTCTAATTGTTCTGATACAAAACTTTCGGTAATATGTTAAGGTACAAGCTGTGGCCCTGGAGGCATGCTTGCAGATCTTGGTCTCAGCTTTGGTCCCTGAAACAGCCCCGTGTCTGTACATTTGAAGGATCTAACAACTCTTATAGTTTCTATAAACTGTCTTTGGCAAGTAAAGATCTCCTTTTATTGGGTCCCCAGGCTGATGAGATTATCTCTGGGGTTGCTAAGAAGAAAGGTCGTAGCTGGGTCACGAGGGTGCTGCTGAGTCTGTTGTTTGAATGGCATATAGCAGCATTGTTTCATTTAAAGATGCAGTTTTCAAGAACCTATTTTGAACATTAAGTGAAGACCTACCATACATCCATTTTGAGTGATATGGGGTCTGCCTTTGATGGTTGTATTACCAGAGATTTGGACAGTCATGGATTCTTTCTGGGCCATGGAAAGATTAAATATCCTTGAGGACATTAATCTATATGGCAGGCAGTAGGGTAGGGTTTTGAAGTTTGTCTGCATATGATGGGCGAAATGCCATGTGTATGAATGGGATTGGCTTCTACTGACTACCTGGGAAAAGTTTTCACAAGTCTCTCTGTGGGTCTGGGTGTGTACAACTGGCCATGGACTGTGACTGTGAGCGCTAGAACTGAGTCACAGGGCTGCTTCAGGGCTGTCTCTTATACACATCTAGATGTGTATAAGAGACAGGCCATGGACTGTGACTGTGAGCGCTAGAACTGAGTCACAGGGCTGCTTCAGGCACCACAGCTGAGGCCAAAATCTGCAGGCCTGCCTCCAGGGCCATGACTGGGTGTGTTTCCCTGCAGGTCTCTTGACAGGAAGGACCACTTTTGGATTATAACTGAAGGAGTTTGAAAGAGGTTGCAGAACTGCTTCATAATCTTCAGTAAAACCAAGCTTGGTGCCCCATTTCCTTATCTGTAGCCATGTCTGTGGACCCTTGAGTTGGCCACCTGGGTGAGGGCCTGCTTTACCCAAATAACCCTTTTTGATCTTTGGCACCACTGAGGTTTCACAACCCTAACTATAGGCAAGCACCTTTCTACTTCCGTTTTCCAGGAGTTTACTATTTAAACTATCTTGTATATGTGGAATCATACACTGTCACTTTGTTGGTGTCTTATTTCACTTAAAATAATGGCTTTAAGATTTATCCTTATTGTAGCAACTGACGAGATATTTTCATTTGAGGCTAAAGAATATTTCATTGTATGTATAAGCCACATCTTTTTAAATCATTCATCTATTAAAGGTGTTTGAGTTTTTTCACTTTTTGGCTTTTGTAAATTATATGGTTTGAATCTGTGTCCCCATTCAAATCTCATGTCAAATTGCATTCCCTAGTGTTGGAGGTGGGCCTGGTGGGAGGTGATTGGATCATAGGGTTGGCTTCTCATGAATAGTTTAGCACCAGCCCCTTTGGTACTGTCTTTGCCATAGTGAGTGACTTCTCCTGAGATCTCATTTTTCAAAAGCATGTGGCACCTTCCCTCTTGTGCTCTCTTGCTCCTGCTCCCACCATGTGAGATGACTCACTGTCCCTTTCTGCCATGACTGGAAGCTTTTCAAGGCCTCCCCTAAAGCAGAAGCTGCTATGCTTGCTGTATAGCCTGCAGAACCATAAGCCAATTAAACCTCTTTTTAAAAATAAATTACTAAGTTTCAGGAATTTTTTTATAGCAGTGCAAGAATAAAACAGTGAATATTACTGCAGTAGACATGGATGTGCAAATACTTCTTTCAGGTATACATTGCACACTTCAAGTAGATGCTCAGAAGTGGAATTACTGGGTCATACAATAACTTGATTTTTAATTTTTGGAGGAACCTCTACACATTTTTCATGTGGCTGCATCATGTTTTTTCCACCAACAGTGTACAAGGGTTTCAATTTCTCTACATTGTTGACAATATATATTATTTTTTGTTTGCTTGATATTGGCCATCCTAATTAATGCACAGTAATACCTCATTGTGGTTTTTCTTTACATTTTTCTAAACATTAGAACTTTTTTTCAATAATTGTTTGTGTATTTCCTCTTTGGAGAAACATTTTCATCTCTTGTCTATTAGTCATGTAACTTTTTGTTTTTTGTTTTTTGGAGTTGTTCTGGATGTTATCTTCTGTCAAATATATGCATATATTTTGGCTTTTCTGCTGCTTAGGTGGGACTCTTACTACATATTTAATGTGGAGAGATAAATTTAATGTCCCACTTTTCTGTGCTTTTAAATTTTTGGCTCATGTATTTGATGTTACATGCAAGAAAACATTGCTGAGATCAATGTCATAATCTTTCTTCCTATATTTAACTCATTCAAGACAGTTTTTGTATATGGTTCAGGGGAAGGATCCAACCTCAGTATTTTCACATGGATATAGAGTTTTCCAACACGATTTATTGAAGAGACTGTCTTTTTCTTATTGTGTGGTTATTGCAACCTTGTTGAAGATCATTTGAACATGTACACAATGATTTGTTTTTGAGTTCTGGGCTCTGTTCCGTCATCTATTTGTCTTCTTGCAAGTACCACACTATTTTTATTTATTTAGTTTTGTTATCTGTTCTAAAAACAGGAAACATCGTGCCTGTAACTTTGTTCTTGTTTTCTAAGAATGTTTGGGCTATCAGTGGTCCTTTGAAATTCCATGTAAAAGTAAGAATTGTAAAAAATACTTTTTCACAAAGTATCATTTTTATTTTCATTAGGATTACATTGAATTTTAATATCACTGTGTAGTATGGTCATTTAACAATATTAAATCAACTGACACAAATAAAAATATGTTCAAGAGTGTGTTGAGTTTCACATATTTTTGAATTTGGCAATTTTGCTTCTGCTTTTGATTTCTAGTTTTATTACAGGTGGTATGAAAGGATGTGTTGTATAATTCAGTGTTGTATAATGAGAACTAGGCTCAATGCTTTGATGACCAAACAATCTATCTGTACAACAAACCTCCATGACAGAAGTTTACCTGTATAAGAAACCTGCACATCATATACTCTGATCTTAAAGTTTAAAAAAAAAAAAAGTTGTTTTGCATTCTAAGAGGTTGTCCATGAAACAACAGCTACTCATTTTCTTCTCCACTTAACCCCGACACACTTTAGTCTTCTTTCTGTTTCTATGAGTTTAACTACTTTAGGTATCTTACATAAGTGGAATTATATTGTTACTCTCCTTTTGTGCCTGGGCTTCTTCCACATAAATAAAGCCTTAAAAATGTATCCTTATTGTGGATTTAGCAAAATTTTCTACTTTAAAGAAGCTGAATAATATTTAATTATTTATATATTTGAAATTGTCTTTATTCATTTATTTAAGAAAAGTTGGTTCTTTTCACATACTTGCTTTTGTAGATAATGCTACCGTGAATATGGATGTGTAAATTACTCTTCATTTGATAATATGTGCAAGGGATTATTTGTGTGCTCTGTTCTGTTTCACTGGTATTTTATAAAGTATTTCAATTACTAAAACTTTATAATAGGTTTTTGAAATCAGGATGTATGGTGCTTCTGATGTTGTTTCTCTTTTTGACAGTTGTTCAGCACTTCTGGTCTCTTTAGTTCTGATATGCTTTTAGGATTGCTTTTTTTTTTTTTTGAGATGGAGTCTCACTCTGTTGCCCAGGCTAGAGTGCAGTGGCGCAATCTCAGCTCATTACAAGCTCCAGCTCATTACAAGCTCCGCCTCCCGGGTTCACGCCATTCTCCTGCCTCAGCCTCCTGAGTAGCTGGGACTACAGGTACCCACCACCGCACCCTGCTAGTTTTTTGTATTTTTAGTAGAGACGGGGTTTCACAGTGTTAGCCAGGATGGTCTCAATCTCCTGACCTCGTGATCTGCCCGACTCGGCCTCCCAGAGTGCTGAGATTACAGGCGTGAGCCACTGCACCCAACCAGGATTGCTTCTTATGTTAATGCAAAATATGCATAGCTGTCATCCGAAGTATACCACCATCTCCTTCAGCACTCTACATCAGGGGAAACAAAATTCCTCTTTGGACAGTCCCTCAAAAGACAGGAATGTAGACATACATTCCACGTTTCTCTTTCTCTCCTGAGGAAGAAGCATAGAGTTGGGAGTTTCTCCTGGGTTGCACTATGCTGTATTGGGAGGAGGTCAGGCTGTGCTGGGCATATGTAATAAAATTTTTCTTCTCTTCTACATGTTTTTGGCATTGTGCTCAACTGAAGTAGTACAAATTCTTAACTATGTTCAGGAATTCTCACAAAGGCAATGTGATCAGCATAGTGTTAAGTTCATATATCTGTGAAGAAATGAGGACCAGTGGTGTTTGTTTTTACACTTTTCATTTTAAATTGATATTTTATTTATTATTATAATTTTTGTGAGTACATAGTACCTATATGTATCTATGGGTTATGTGAGTTATTTTGATGAAGGCATGAAATGCATAAAAATCATATCAGCATAAATGGTTATTCATTGCCTCAAGTATTCTTTGTTTTACGAACAATATAATAACATTCTTTTAGTTACTTAAAAATGTACAATTTAATTGCTTTTGACTATAGTCCCTCTGTTGTACTAGCAACTGTTAAATCTTACCCTTTCTTTTTTTTTTTTTTTTTTTTTTTTGAGACGGAGTCTTGCTCTGTCACCCAGGCTGGAGTGCAGTGGCCAGATCTCAGCTCACTGCAAGCTCCTCCTCTCGGGTTCACGCCATTCTCCTGCCTCAGCCTCCCGAGTAGCTGGGACTACAGGCACCCGCCACTTCGCCCGGCTAGTTTTTTGTATTTTTTAGTAGAGACGGGGTTCCACCGTGTTAGCCAGGATGGTCTCGATCTCCTGACCTCGTGATCCGCCCGTCTCGGCCTCCCAAAGTGCTGGGATTACAGGCTTGAGCCACCGCGCCCGGCCTAAATCTTACCCTTTCTAATTATTTTTGTATCCATTAATCTTCCCCACTTCCCCCAACCCCTCACTATACCTTCCAGCGTCTGGTAACAATCCTTCTGCTCTCTATCTCTGTGAATTAAATCAATTTAGTTTTTAGCTCCAGCAAATGTGTGAGAACATGCAAAGTTTGCCATCATGGGCCTGGCTTATTTCTCTTAACATTGTGACTTCTAGTTCTATCCATGTTGTTGCAAATGACAGTATCTTATTCTTTTTTATGATTGAAAAGTACTCCGTTGTGTATTTGTACCACATTTGCTTTATCCATTCATCTGTTGATAGACAGATAATGGATAAATCTTGGCTAATGTGAACACTGCTGCAGTAAAATGGAGGTGCAAATATCTCTTTGATGTCCTGATTTATGTACATACCTAGGAATGGGATTATTGGATAATATAGTAGCTCTATTTTTCATTTTTTTGAGGAACCTCTAAGCTGTCCTGCATAGTGGTTGGACTAATTTACATTCACATCAAGAGAATAGTAGAGTTTTTTTCTCCACGTCCTCACCGGCATTTGTTATTGCCTGACTTTTGGATAAGAGCCATTGTAATTGGGGCGAGATAATATCTCATTGTCATTTTGATTTGCATTTCTCTGATGATAATGATGTTGAGCACCTCGTCATATACCTTTTTGTTATTTGTATGCCCTCTTTTGAGAAATGTCTATAAACATTCTTTGCACATTCATAATCAGATTATTTGATCTCATCCTATAAAGCTGTTCTGGTTATTGATGGGCAGTTTGCAAATATTTTCTCTCATTTTGTGTGTCCTCTCTTTGTTTATTGTTTCATTTGCTGTTTAGAAGCTCTTTATGGTGATTGTTTTGTTTGCTGTTTAGAAGCTCTTTAACTTGATGTGATTCCGTTTGTTCAGTTTTGCATTGGCTCCCTGTGCTTGTGGGGGTATTATTCAAGACATTTTTGCCCAGCTTAATTTCCTGGAGAGTTTCACCAATGTTTTCTTGTAGTAGTTTCATAGTTTGATGCGGGGGTCTGCCCACAGACCCTGACCCAAACGACGGATGAATAAAGTACACTGATACACAGATACTCTGTTTTGCCAGTCCAGCTGATGTCCGGGCCACTTACAGACTCCCCAGAGAGTTCTGTAAACAGTTTTGACTGTGGCCCTGACCAGCTAGTGAGACTCACATTTGTTTAGTAAAGATAAATTGACAAAGGCTTGAGTCAACACTACTAGAGAGTAATTGACATTGTGGACTTCCCAAGTAGAAAGCAATTAAGCATAGATAGAAAACTATCTTTAATATTTTTCCCACCAGCGTGATTGAATCCCTACAGTTTGAGGTGTTAGATTTAAGTCTCTAATCCATTTTGATTTAATTTTTTATATGGCCAGAGATAGGGGTCTAGTTTTGTTCTTCTGAATATGAATATTGAGTTTTTATAGCAGTTTCCCTGATAAACACCTTTTTTTCTTTTCTTTTCTTTTTTTTTTTTTTTTTTTTTAAGACAGAGACTTGCTTTGTCACCCAGGCTGAAGTTCAGTGGCACAGTCTTGGCTCACTGCAACCTCTGCCTTCCAGGTTCAAGCAATTCTCCCACCTCAGCCTCTGGAGTAGCTGGGACTACAGGCTTGTGCCCCCACATCCGACTAATTTTTGTATTTTTATTAGAGACAGGGTTTCATCATGTTGGCCACTCTGGTCTCAAACTCCTGATCCAGGAGTTTGAGAAAGTGATCCACCTGTCTCAGCCTTTTAGAGTTCTGGGATTAGGCATGAGTCAGCATGCTAAGCCCCCAATAAATATTCTTGCCACCTTTATCAAAAATAAGTTTGCTGTAGATGTATGGATTTCTATTTGTGTTTTGTCTACTGTTTTACTGATCAGCCCCATGCTGTTCTAATTACTGTAGCTCTGTAATATCATTTATAGTTAAATAGTATGATTCCTCCAGTTTCTTTTTTCTTACAGTGACTTTGGCTATTCTGAGTCTTTTGTGGTTCTGTCTACATTGTAGAATTGTTTTTCCTATTTCTGTGAAGAATGTCATTGATCATTTGATAGGGATTGCATTAAATCTGTAGTTTGCTTCAGGTAGTATTGACATTCAGAAAGTATTGATTCTTTTTATTCATGAACATAAAATATCTTTCCTTTTTTTGTCTTTTTAAATTTCTTGCATTAGTATTTCATAGTATTCATTGTAGAGACCTTTCACTTCTTTGCTTAAGTTAATTTCCTAGGTATTTGATTTTAATTTGTAGCTATTGTAAATGAGATTACTCTCTTGATTTCTTTTTCACATTGTTCACTGTTGGCATGTGGAAACACGACTAATTTTTAAATCCTGTATTTTGACTAAATTTATTAGTTCTAATAGTGTTCTAGTTAGGTTTTTTCCAAATATAAAACTACATCATCTGCAAACAAAGATATAATTTGACTTCTTTCTTTCCAATTTGGATGCCCTTTAATTTTTTGTTCTCTTGTCAGATTGCTCTGGCTGGCACTTCCCAGTACTATATTGAATAACAGTGGTGAAAACATGCATCTTTTTTCAGGTGCAGACACCTTATCAGAATGTGCTTGGATTTAGGTTCCCAACTTTAGAAGGTAATTCGTCCTCATCCATCCTATTGTCTTTTCCTGGTCCTAGGTTTCAGAACTGTCTGGAAAGACCACAGATGCCTATGGTGGCCATGTCTCTTGGAATGTCTAGAGAATAACAGCTACTACATCATCTCCTCATGGTGGACAGCCTGAGGTTTAGGATGGAGCCTCAGGGGAGCAGCTGAGTGCCCTGATGCTGAGAGCACTCATCTTGTTTACTTTTCATCCAAAAAACCAAATCCTTGTGGCATTGAGATTTTATTTCTCCAAATCCAGTTTCCATGTTTTAGAGACACATTGCTGGTCAGCCAATGGAATGCTGATATTGATGGGAAAGGCAGAAATAATTCCTACCATCTGGATTTTTTCAGAATAGTGAAGGAAGAAAAAGTATCCCCAACAACATTGAATGTTCATTCTAGCAAGGTGATACAAGGACCTGCAAAACAAAAAATGTACTCCAGGCACACAGGCACACAGTGCAGAGGCCCTTGGGAGGGTGGTCATTGAGGATTTCAATGAGCAGGATGGGGGTGGGAGGATCTATATCATAGGATGGCCTAACTTGCCACTTGAGTCAGACATACCATTCCAGCCAGTACTGCCACTCCCTGGGTTTGTCATCTTGAAAAGATTATTTACTTATTTCAGCTTTCATTTTTATTAACTGCACACTGCATTCTATTGGTAGAGCTTGAAAAATAGGAAAATATTGTCAAAGAGGCATAAAAATACGAATTTTAAAAAAATATAGTGATACATTTTATTTGTCAAAAATTCTTACTTTCATTTTTTTTCCCTGACCATGGATAGTAAGTTTCTGAAATCTGTACATTTTGGGAGTTATTTTACACAGAATCTCAGGGCTTAGTTATAAAAATATTACTGGGTGAAAAGAAGTAGGAAAAATTTCTCTTCTTTTATGGCTGCAGAAAAGTGAATACATTTCCACAAGAAATTGTGGTAGATAAATTGGTGATTTATAGAGATTTGCCAAAACATCAGTTTCTTTTTTCTGCATGGTGGAGAATTTGTGACAGTGGATAAGTCTACTCTGTATCCTGTTACCTGCATGTTTGAGTTTAATGTTAAATTCTATGGACTAGGACTTGACATTCCTGGAAGTGCTCATAAATGATTGCTTAATTATTTGTTACTGTGGAAATAATACTTAAATGACATGTTTGCTGTCTGAAATTGATATTTTGCCTTTTCTCGTTGAAGTATGAAATGTAAGTGCCTTCCAATTTCCATTTCTCCTGTAAACATCAGCACTGAGTTTGAGGAATTCTGCTGGATTCTTCAAACACTGAGTTCCTTTTGTAGAAAACGAAGGGGATAACGTTGACTGGGAATCAGACCTAAGCCCGTTAACTGCAGGGTAAGGCCAATCTTGACACTCTCAAAGGAGGTAATCAATAGCCCAGTTGTTACTTACTGGGGAACCTTTCCTGCAGGTGTCCCAGCCTGGCTCAAATTAGACATGGAAGGAGCCTTTATACTGAGAAGCTGCAGAACCCTGGAAAGCTGAGGATCCATAGGTAGATTCAGTGAGAGTTGGGATAGGAGGTTGTTTCTGATGTCCTCTGAGAGGGGGTAATTGTTATTGTCATGGGGCTCTTCCTAGATATTGTCAAATAAATTTCAGTGAGGTAAGAAGTGACTTTATTCTAAGGAATATTGCATTGGGGAAAGCACCAAGCATAAGACGTGCAAGCATCTCCAAAATGAGGCAGAAAAGGGCTATTTGTCATGTGGAGGAGCAGACAAGATTAGAAAGAAGGTGTGAGGGAGAGGGCAGAATGGAGAATGGCAAAATCAGATTCAGGATCGGAGAATGTTTCACCCTGACGTCAACCTGTTCTTGGGAGGGACATGAAGAGGGGTTGTATGCTATCTCAGACTGAAGGTGGAGCACAGTCCAGGGGCCTGGGTAAAGGAGAGAAACTTAAGTAAAGTTTGGTTAACCAGTATTCTGTTGCGAACACTGGAGACAAAATTATTTGTTTATGAGGGAAAAATGAGAATTTAGAGTCTGTGAATTTGAGATACCTAAAGAGGGAGCATCATCAAAGTCAATGAAAAGGTTATTTGTTAGCTGTAAGCTTTTTTTATAGGGCACAAAGGATTGGAGAGACCATAGTTAAAACTACCAAGATTCACTAACCCACCTCCTCTTTTCCCTCACTTTGTTTTGTCCTATATATTTTTTCCCTTTCTTTTACTGAATTGTACCCAACATTAATAATCTGGTAAAAATAGGTAAAGTGTTTTTGTTAAGCTCTGTGAGTGGTTTTATCAAATCCTTTAATTGAGGGAGGGAGTTATGGAAGCCCAGGATTTATAGGCAGTTGCTCTGAAGTATAGATGGGTCCCTGGGGCTTGTGACTGGCATGTGGAGTGGAAGCAGTATTGTGGGACTGAGCCGTGAGCCGGTGGGGTCTATACTGACCCTGGTGTTGTCAGAATTGAGTTGTTGGACACCCATTTGGTGATGGAAGATTGGTTGGTGTTCAGCAAACTCCATATATTCGGTGTTAGAATAAAGATATCAGATCGGGTGCGGTGATTCACGCCTGTAGTCCTAACACTTTGGGAGGCCACAGAGGGCAGATCGCTTGAGCTCAGGGGTTCAACACCAGCCTGGGCAATATGGTGAAATCTTATGTCTACCAAAAATTTTTTTAAAAATTAGCTTGGCAAGGTGGTGCACACCTGTAGTCCCAGCTGGGGCTGAGGCAGGAGGATCACTTGAAGACTGGAATGTTGAGGCTCGCCAGATTTATGATGTATCCTGGAGAATGTTCCATGTGTGTTTGAGAAGAATATAAGTATACTGTTGGGTGAAAGGTTATCTATATATGTCTTTTAGGTGTAGTTCTTTAGTGCTATGCAAGTACATTATTTTCTTTCTGTCTGAATGATGTGTTGTATTAAGTAGGGCAATAAAGTCCCCTAGTATTATCATATTTGTCTGTTTTTCTGCATCTGTTAATATATTTTCATATTTTTGAAACAGGTCTCAGTTAATTTAGAAAGTTTATTTTGCCAAGGTCAAGGACACGCACACCTGTGACAGGAAGTCCTGGAGACATGTGCCCCAGGTGGTCGGGGAACAACTTAATTTTATACATTTTAAGGAGACATAAGACAGCAGACAATATACGTAGGAAGTACATTGATTCAGTCTGGAAAGGTGGGACAACTTGAAGCAAAGGTGGGAAGACTCGAAGTGAGGAGGGGGCTTCCAGGTCGTAGGTAGATAAGGGACAAATGATTATATTCTTTTGAGTTTCTGATTAGCCTCTCCAAAGGAGGCAGTCAGATACACATCTGTGTCAGTGGCAGAGAGGTGAGTGAATAGAATGGGAGGTAGGTTGGCACTAAGCAGTTCCCAGCTTAACTTTTCCCTTTAGCTTAGTGATTTGGAGGCCCCAAAATTTATTTTCCTTTTACAATATATTTATGTGCTCCTATATTGGGTATGTATATATTTTTAATTGTTATATTATTTTGACAAATTAGCCTTTTATTACCATATAGTAAAGTTCTTTTTGTAGTGACAGATTTTTTTTTTCCTAAAAATCTCTTTTGTCTGAGAGTCTGAAAGATACACTCTTTTAGTTATTATTGACATGGAATATTCTTTTTCATCCCTGAACCATTAGCGTATATGTGTCCTTAACTCTAAGTCTCTTGTGTGCAGCATATTGTTGATTTTATTTATCTATTCAGACATTTTGTGAATGCTTTATTTTTTGCTTCAATAACAATATCCTAGAGTTGGTAGTTTATAAAGAATAAAAGTTTGCTTAGCACACAATCCTGGATGCCAAGAAGTCCAAGAGCATGCCATTCCCATCTGATGAGAATCAGACTTCCACATCACAACATGACTAAAGGCTTGAGGATGACAGAATGTGTGTGCACCAGAGCTCACTTTGATAATAGACCCACTCTCATGATGACTAACCCACTGTGGAAATACTGATACCAATCCTTTCATGAGGGTAGAGCGCTCATGACCTAATAACTTCTTAAGGGCCTCATTCTCACAATGGCAGTTAAATTTTAACATGAAGTTTGGAGAGGACTCTCAAACCATAGCCATGTGTTTTCATTGGATAATTAAATCTTTATATATTTAAAAGAATTACTGATTGGTAAGAACTTATTACTGCCATTTTGTTCGTTGTTTTGTGACCATTTAGTAGTTTCTGTTTTGTAATTGTTACATGCTGTCTTCCCCTGTATTTTCTTGAGTTTTGTTTTGTTTTCGTTGTTGGATGCTTTCATTCTTTTTCTTTTGTATGTATCTACTACAGTGTTGTTTTTTGTTTTTTGTTTTTTAATTTCCAAGAGGCTTACATAAAATATCTCATAGTTATAAAGTCTAGTTTAAGATAACAATTTAACTTTCTGTTTTATACAGATAGGGTCTTGCTTTATCTCGGGCTGTAGTGCAATGGTGCATTCACAGCTCAGTGCAGCCTTCACCTCCCCAGGCTCAAGCAATTCTCCCATCACAGCCTCCTGAGTAGCTAGGATTACAAGTACGTGCCCCCATGTCCGGCTAATTTTGTCAGTATTTTTTGTAGAGACAGGGTTTTGCCATGTTGCTTAGGCTGGTCTTGAACTTCTAGGCTCAAACGATTCACCTACTTTGGCTTCCCAAAGTGCTAGGATTACCAGCATGAGCCATCAGACCCAGCCACTTGTTTTAAGTAAATAGCTTTCTGAAATCTGTATTTTATTTTATGTATTTATTTTAGAGACAGGGTCCTGCTATATAGAGCCAGGCTGGTTTTGACCTCCTGGCCACAAGCAAGAGTTAACTTGTCGTGCGCATCTGTGTAAAGAGACCCCCAGAGGGCTTTGTGTGAGCAATAAAGCTTTTTAATCACCTGGGTGCAGGCGGGCTGAGTCCGAAAAGAGAGTCAGCAAAGGGAGATAGGGGTGGGGCAATTTTACAGGTTTGGGTAGGTAATGGAAAATTACAGTCAAAGGGGTTGTTTTCTGGTGGGTAGGGACGGGGTCACAAGGTGCTCTGTGGGGGAGTTTCTGAGCCAGGAGAAGGAATTTCTCCAGGTAGTGTCATCACTTAAGGCAGGAACTAGCCATTTTTACTTCTTTTGTGATTTCTTCAGTTGCCTCAGGCCATCTGGATGTATATGTGCAGGCTTGAGCTCAGAGGCCTGACAATTTTACTTTTAAGTTCTGGGATACATGTGCAGAACGTGCAAGTTTGTTATGTAAGTATACATTTGCCATGGTGGTTTGCTGCACCTATCAACCCATCATCTAGGTTTTAAGCCCTGCACTTATTAGGTATTTGTCCTAATGCTCTCCCTCCTGTTGCCCCCCACCCCTCAACAGGCCGCTGTGTATGATGTTCCCTCCCTGTGTCCATGTGTTCTCATTGTTCAACTCCCACTTATGAATGAGAACATGTGGTGGTTGATTTTCTGTTCTTGTGTTTGTTTGCTGAGAATGATGGTTTCCAGCTTCATGCATGTCCCTGCAAAGGACGTGAACTCATTCTTTTTAATGGCTGCAAGAGCAGAAAACTTAGGGTGTTTTCATTTTATATTATAATTGCATATGACAATATTTCACTGTGTACACTAAGTGTGGAGCACAAATCAAATATAGGTCAGTGATGTGCCTGTTTCCACTATAAGAGTCTGTTTATCTGTATGCATGTTGTTCCTTATTATGAGTTGTATACTTGTTCTGTTTGTATACAATGGTGATTTTACCCTGCCTAGGTGAGTAGTCATTGAAATTCTTCTACTTTTACCCTCCATTTATTTATAAATCTATGTTTTTGTGTGTGTCAGAGAAACGCTTTTGTGATTTGAAGATAATTTCAAAAACCGTCTTACCACTGTATCTGTTTTAGATATTATTTTTGATTGTCAACACATAAACTTTACAGTCTTGAATATTTTTTTAATATTCAGCTTAGTCATATTAATTATATTGATATTGTTACTCACTATATCTTTAGCACATGTTTATCTTGCAAAGCTAACACTTAGTACTCATTAAACAACTAACTACCTTTTCTGTTTTCTGGCCCTTTACAAAAATAATTCTGTTTTCTGTTTTCTCTTTTAGAGTCAAACTGCTTTAGGTATCTCATGTGAGTTGATTCATACAGTTTCTCTTCATGGTTGACTTCATGTTGCACAATGTCATCAAGATTTATCTTTCTTATACTTGTTATTGTAGCAGGACGAGCCACAGACAAAACCTCTCAGATATGGAGTTGTAAAAGGAAGGGCTTTATTCAGCTGGGAGCATCGGCAAGCTACTGCCTTAAAATCCAAGCTCCCCGAGTGCACAATTTCTGCCCCTTTTAAGGGCTCACAACGCTAAAGATTTTACTTAAAAGGGTCGTGATTGATTTGAGTAAGCAGGGTATACGTGGCAGGGGCTGCATGCACCAGTGGTCAGAGAGAAACAGCAGGGCAGGGAGTTTCACAATGTTCTTCTATACAACGTCTGAAATCTATGAATAACATCCGTTTCTAAGTTATGAGTTGATTTTTAACTACTGGGTTTAGGCCAGGCAGGCCCAGGCCTGATTTTGGGTCTGGCGCCAGGCTGCCTGTCTTTGGTTTTACTTCCTTGTTTTTTCTTAAAACATATACTGAGTATAAAACAATATGAGAAGGGTCTCTCTCTTTCCTCATTATGATACTTTTTGCTTTTTACAAGCTGGAGTGATATTGTAATATTTTTTATTTATTTATTTGGTGAGAGAAATTTGCATTGCTTTCATTTATTTGCTTTCAGTAACAATGCTACAATAATTATGAGGGTAGAAATTACTCTTCATGTGACCGTATGTGTGTGAGTGTGTATTTTTGCTGGATTTTTTATTTTATTGATCTAGCTGTTCACCTGTATACCCATACCAGATTTTTTTAGTTCTTTAACTTTGTATATGTTTTGATATCATGAACTGTGGTGCATTTGTTTCTCTTTTTGAAGATTGTGGGGTGCTTCATTGTCCCTTGAAATTCCCTATAATTTGGAGGTTGCTATATCTGTTTCTGCAAAAATTTAATTAAAAATTTGACAGATTGCATTTAATCTGTAGATTACATCGAGCAGTCTAGATATCTCTTATTATTTGAAACTTTGAACAAGAGCATGCTAAAGTTTATGTTGTTTAATTTCTATAAATGTCCTTTTGTGTGTGTGTATGTGTGTGTGATGGAGTTTCATTCTTGTTGCCCAGGCTGGAGTGCAGCGGTGTGATCTCAGTGTGATCTTCAGCTCACCGCAACCTCTGCCTCCCAGGTTCAAGTAATTCTCCTGCCTCAGCCTCCTGAGTAGCTGGGATTACAGGCGTGCACCACCACACCTGGCTAATTTTGTATTCTTAGTAGAGATGGGGTTTCTCCATGTTGGTCTGGCTAGTCTCAAACTCCTGACCTCAAGTGGTCCGCTTGCCTTGGCCTCCCAAAGTGCTTGGATTATAGGCATGAGTTACCGCGCCCAGCCAGTTTTCTTTTTTTAATTAGTTTCTACTCTCATTCCAGTTTGGTCATTAAAAGTAAGCTATAAAGTTTCTATTTTAAAAAATTTGTTAAGACTTTTTGGTAGCCTAACAGGTGGTCTATCAAGGAGAATATTTTATGAGCTATTCAGAAGGGTACGTATTCTGCTTTTGTTTAAGAGTGTTCTCTACAATTCTATTAGACATAATTGTTTTATACTGCTTTGAAGTCTTCTATTTCCTTATGAGTATTCTTTTCTGATTACTCATTACAGAAGTTGAGGTATTACTATATTGCTCTCTATGTCTTGCGTTACTTCTGTCAGTATTTGCTTTATGTATTTGGAACCCTAATGTAAGACACACACAAATATATGTATATACACACATTTTTCAGGGGTTCCTAGTAAATGAACATTTCTAATATAATGTTCTTCTTTGTCTCTTATGAGCTTTTAGTTAAAATAAGTTTTATGAAATAGGACAGTTTTTTACTTTAGATGTACTTTGGGTAATATAATTTTGACCTCTTCAATTTGGTTCTTTGCATAAAGTTTTTTCTTTCCTCTTGCCTTTTTCAGTCTCCTTTAATCATTAGATCTCAAGTGACTCTTGTAGAAAAGCAAGTTGTGGCCAGGCGTGGTGGCTCACACCTGTAATCCCAGCACATTGGGAGGCCGAGGCAGGCGGATCATGAGGTCAGGAGATCGAGACCATCCTGGCTAACACGGTGAAACCCCGTCTCTACCAAAAATACAAAAACGAAATTAGCTGGGTGTGGTGGCAGGCGCCTGTAGTCCCAGCTACTCAGGAGGCGGAGGCGGGAGAATGGCATAAACCCGGCAGGGGGAGCTTGCAGTGAGCCAAGGTCATGCCACTGCACTCCAGCCTGGTTGACAGAGTGAGACTCTGTCTCAAAACAAAAAAAAAAAAAGAAAGAAAGAAAGTTGTATCTTGTTTTTTGATTTCTTAAATAAATTTATTTGGTGCATGTATTTCCAATGGAAAGCTTACTCATAAATATTTAAATAATTTACTGAAATGGAAAGGCTTATTCGTGTTATTTTATTGTTTTGATTATTGTATTTTTGTCTCTTATTTTCTTTTTCTGTCTTTGCATCCTTTTGACTTTTGTATTGATAGATTTTTACTTCTTATTTTTTTATGTATCTGTACAGGTACTTTGTGGTATCTTGGAAATTACATAAAATTTCTTAAAGTTAAAATAATATATTTTAAACTGGTAATTTCAGTTGCTTTTGAAAATTTTTCCTCATTACATCTGCCCTCGACTTTGTTATTAATGTCACTAATTATATTTTTATGTTGTATTTTTATTAACAGATTATGATGAAAAGTTTATGATCATTTTTATGGTCTTTAAAATTTTAGAGAATAATTAAAATGTTTTCTGCACTATCATGATAATGGTACAGAACCTTACATTTGTATATGTTCATGTCTTTCCCAAAAAGTTATTTATTTTCATATGTTTTGTTTTCTTGCATCATGCTATTTTCAGTGGAAGATGCTTTCTTCAGCATTTCTTTTATCTTGCACTTTTATCTTGCAGCTCCTAAGATTCTCTGTCTTTGACTTCTGAAAACTTTGCTTATATATGTGCCTTTTTATAAATCTGTGTGTATGTATCCTAGTTGAAGTTCATTGAGCTTCTTCCTTTTTTACATCCTCCTTTTACTTTTGGAAATTTCTCACTCATTACTTTCGTATTTTTCACCTCCGTAATTTTTTTTTTTTTATATTTTAACATTTTCATCGATATTCTCATTTGTCTTATTATATTTTAGTTGTATGTGTTCCCCTTTAGCTCATTGAGGATTATTCAGGTTAAATTTTTTAAATTTCTGCATCTTCATTGTTTTATGGTCGTTTTCTGAAAAGTTTTAAATCTTTTAATTGGGCCATGTTGCCCTGATATTTTGTATATATTGTAACATTTGTTTGTTATTTGAACATTAACAAAAAGGTATTTGTCACAATCATTTCAGTGTTGCTTTGTCCTGACATGGTCTGAAACCAATTGTCTTTGACAGAGATAATGGGAGCCTCTCATACATGTTCTAAGGATGTGTCTTGTCTGGAATTTTGTGTTTGTTTTTCAGTTAAAAGGGATTGTTCATGTTTCTTCTTATGGTCTCTAATCACTCTTCTACCTATTCCCTGTATTTAACACTGCAGCCTGCTCCTGAAACATTTGCATTTGGTCTTAGCTGACCCATAGCACCATTTCTCTCAGCTCTCTGTGTTGTTGGAGACAGAAACCAGATTTTGTAAAGACCCCAAAAAGCCAGAAGTAAGGATATGTGTATCAGTATTTTTCTTCTAAGTAAGAAGCCAGGAGTTAACAGTTTACTCCTATAGGCACAATGCTATATTGGGGAGGAGGAAAGCTGTGGTGAGTAAATGTAACAAACTTTCCTTTCTGTTCCATGTGGTTCTTAGTATTGTGGTTACCCTGTGGCATTGCATACAATTAACTCGTTTACAGATTTTGCACAAAGGCATTTTGGTCAGTATATTTTTGTTACGTGTCTGTGAAGAAATTATGGCCTGTGATATTTTGTTATGCTATCTTACTAATGTAGTTTGTATACATTTTCTATATTGTAAAGTATATTCATATGAATCTAGTAGGATAATTTGTTATTTTTATTTCTTTCAGCTATGTGTTCTCCTTTCAGCCAAGACCTTTCACCAGTGCAGGGGATAGAAGATTCATTCCAAAAACTTGTACTGAGAAGATACGAGAAATGTGGATATGAGAATTTACAATTAAGAAAGGGCTGTAAACATGTGAATGAGTGTAAGGTGCAGAAAGGAGTTAATAGTGGAGTTTATCAATGCTTGTCAACTACCCAAAGCAAAATATTTCAATGTAATACATGTGTTAAAGTTTTTAGTAAACTTTCAAATTCAAACGAACATAAGACAAGACATACTGGAGAGAAACCCTTTAAATGTACAGAATGTGGCAGATCATTTTACATGTCACACCTAATTGAACATACAGGAATTCATGCTGGAGAGAAACCCTACAAATGTGAAAAATGCAGCAAAGCCTTTAATAGGTCGACATCACTTACTAAACATAAGAGAATTCATACTGGAGAGAAACCCTACACATGTGAAGAATGTGGGAAAGCCTTTAGACGGTCCACAGTTCTGAATGAACATAAGAAAATTCATACTGGAGAGAAACCCTACAAATGTGAAGAATGTGGCAAAGCCTT
>NW_012110696.1:3272232-3292813 GCF_000951045.1 Mandrillus leucophaeus | reverse complement strand
AGAAACCCTACACATGTGAAGAATGTGGCAAAGCCTTTTATCGGTCCTCACACCTTGCTAAACATAAGAGAATTCATACTGGAGAGAAACCCTACCCATGTGAAGAATGTGGCAAAGCTTTCAACCAATCCTCGACCCTTATATTACACAAGAGAATTCATTCTGGACAAAAACCTTACAAATGTGAAGAATGTGGCAAAGCCTTTACACGGTCCACAACACTGAATGAACATAAGAAAATTCATACTGGTGAGAAACCCTACAAATGTGAAGAATGTGGGAAAGCTTTCATATGGTCCGCAAGCCTGAATGAACATAAGAATATTCATACTGGAGAGAAACCCTACAAATGTAAAGAATGTGGCAAAGCTTTTAACCAGTCCTCAGGCCTTATTATACACAGGAGCATTCATTCTGAACAAAAGCTTTACAAATGCGAAGAATGCGGCAAAGCCTTTACTCGGTCCACAGCCCTGAATGAACACAAGAAGATTCATTCTGGAGAGAAACCCTACAAATGTAAAGAATGTGGCAAAGCCTATAACTTATCCTCAACCCTTACTAAACATAGGAGAATTCATACCGGAGAGAAACCCTTCACATGTGAAGAATGTGGCAAAGCCTTCAATTGGTCTTCATCCCTTACTAAACATAAGATAATTCATACTGGAGAGAAATTCTACAAATGTGAACAATGTGGCAAAGCTTTTCATCGGCCCTCAACCCTTACTGTACACAAGCGAATTCATACTGGCGAGGAACATAGTTGAATGACATTTCTAGTTCTCTCTTCTAGTGTCTTTAAACAGCAAATAAATTGAAGAATATTGTTCCCATATAAACTTTTATTATTTTTCTTATTTTAAATTTTTAAAAATTTCTGTAGGTACATAGTATGTGTATATATTTATGGCTTATTTGGGTTATTTTGATACAGGCATATGACATGTAATTATCATATCAGAGTAAATGAGTTCATCACAAGCATTCTTTTTATTACACACAGTCCAGTAAATATACTTTATTTAGATTTTATTTTATTTTATTTTATTTTATTTTGAGACAGAGTCTTGCTCTGTCACCCAGGCTAGAGTGCAATGGTGCAATCTTGGCTCACCGCAACCTCCATCTGCCAGGTTCAAGCAATTCTCCTGCCTCAGCCTCATGAGTAGCTGTGACTACAGGCACGTGCCACCATGCCTAGCTAATTTTTTTATTTTTAGTAGAGATGAGGTTTCACAATGCTGGCCAGGATGTTCTCAAACTCCTGACCTCATGATTTGCCCACCTTGGCCTCCCAAAGTGCTAGGATTACAGGCGTGAGCCATCGCACCCGGCCACTTTAATTATTTCTAAATGTACAATTTTTTTTTTACTACAGGTCGTTTTATGATTATAATAACTATATAAGTATAATTATAATTCACACATTTATAAGTCATTAATGCTTTTTAAAAAGTTCCATATTTATCTTTGAACATGCAGTATCTCTTTCTGCAAATAAATACAGACTTTAGTTTTGATTGACATGGAGTTAAATATGTAAATGTATTGCTCTAAAGATAAAATTTAGGTGTAAGAAAATTATGGGACAAGCAGTTGTGTTTGAGAGTTTGTATCTATTTTCCAAAGAAAATTGCAATATTGGAACGAAGATTATTTTAATAAGGTGGATAATTTACTAGGAATCTAGAAACCTAAAACATTCTGAAATCAGATCTATATTGTATTACTGTAAAATTTAATGGACCATTGTTGAGACTGTCCCCATGCAAATTCTGTTATTTGTCTGTTACTCATGCTAGAAGCTATAATTGACTTCTTTCTTACATATTTTTTATTTTTATGAAGTATTATGTGAGCTGGTCAGAAATTACAGTTTTATAAAATTTAGTAGTGCACACAAAATTTTTAGATGCAAGTTCACAATTTATGTATTAAGTTATATTTTAGTTAGAACATTTCATTTTGTTGCTTTAATTGGATAACCCTATATGAGCTGTTTAATTATGCCTTTCACTATTTATAATTGACATAAATGAGTTTATTGTGCCAATTTGTTCAGGTAAGTACTGGGAAAACTTTATAATTCATGGGATGTTTTGATAAATATAGTAAACATAAGAAAGTACTGGGTGTGTAATAAATGCTCCATAATTAGCCATAAATAGTAATCTTTCTGGAGTGAGTTTGTAGCTCCAAGTAAGAGAATGAAAATGTATATAGTGAAGAAATGGCAGTCTGCATTTGGAGAGAACATCTGTTCCCAGGCTGCAAAACTGACTCATTCTGAATTTAAAGAGTATCTCTGATTTTATTTTCTAATTATCTTCAGTTTGGGGATAGCTGTGTTTATTCCCAGCTATGTATGCCTCACAGCCCTTCTTCTTTGTGTTATGGCTACAGTCTTCTCACTGTTCTCTTTTTGCCATGTAATTTCATAGACTTTCTACATTCTGATTAGAAGGTTGAAATTTTTAATGTGGTAAATTGTTTTTAACTGAAGTGTTTGAGGTTATTTATAGCTTATCAATGCAATGTTTAGATCACTTAATTGAGATAAGTCATTTACTGACCACAGGGGCATTGGTGGAACATGGAGTGAAACACCAGGACCTGGTTCTGGAATTATGGAGGGCAACTCCAGTCCCCAGTGTGGGCCCCAGCCTCTGGCACACTGGTGCATGCCAGATGTACTCCTCAGACCACCACTACTCTGATCAGGGCCCTTGCTGCTGTCACTGTTGTCATCTGTGCTTGCAGTCCTCTGGTGCCTGGAAGTTCTGTTCTCCAGGTAGCAGATGACTTTGCTCCAAGCATTCACATCTTTTTATTCCATCTGTACAGGAGTACTTTATAATTCTGAATGTCGTCTAAACATCATTTTACTTAAGATAGCTCATATAAATGGTATGTATGCTCTTTGTCACTATGTCTGTGGTATATTTCACTGAATATGATGTCTTAAAGTTTTATGCTTATTGTAGCATGGGCATAATTTGCTGTTTGAAGGTACAGCCATATTCCATTGCCTACTTATGCCATATTTTATCCATTTATCAAGAAACTTAAGTAGCTATCACCTTCTTGTGGGGGGAGGGTTGGAAAATGCTCTTAAAAATGTGTACGCAAATGTCTATTCCAGGTCCTGCTTTGCATACATAGATTCCCAGAAGTATACCTGGATGGTATAATTTCTCTTTTCTTTCTCTTCTTTTTCTTTCTTTCTTTCTTTTTTTTTTTTTTTTTTTTTTTTGAGATTGGGTTTCACTTTGTCACCCAGGCTAGAGTGCAGTGGTGCAATAATGGCTCACTGCAGCCTTGACATCCCAGGCTCAAATGATCCTTCCACCTCAGTCACCCAAGTAGCTGGGACTACAGGCACATGCCAGCATACCTGGCTAATTTTTGTATTTTTTCGAGAGATAGGGTCTCACTGTGTTGCCCAGGCTGAACTCAAAATTCTGAGCCTAAGTAAGTCTCCCACTTTAGCCTCCTAAAGTGTTGAAATTACAGGCATGAGCCACAGTTCGTTTTTAATATTTTGGAAAACCTGCATCCTACTTTTATTGAGGGCTGCATTATTCTTTTCCACCAGCAGTGCATAGAGGTTCCAAATCCTACATACTTGACAACATTGATTACTTTTTATTTGTTGAATAGTGGCCATTGCTAATGGGTGAGACTTCAAGATTTTACTTTGCATTCTTCTCATAAGTGATTTTGATTGTCTTTTCAAATTCCTCTTGGTCATTTGCATAACTACTTTTAGGAAATGTCTTTGAAGACACTGGTCCATTTAAAAAAAGTTATTCACCCTTGGTGGTGGTGATGTTTCAGAAGTCAAATGGTGAATGGCATTTGTACTCCACTTAGTGTTTCCGTTGATGTGTGGATGTGCAGAAGGTTTTGAAAGTTTGATATAGTACCTTTTCTAATTATCTTATTGCTTCTGCTTTTAATGTGATACTCCAAAAGCCATCCAAAACCAATGTTACTAAGCTTCTCCCTATATTTTCTTCTAAGTGTTCAAGAGTTATGTCTTTTTAAGTTTTATGTTTAGTGTATGTAAAATGTTTTGTTTGCATTGAAGAGAAAGGTCCAAGTTCATTATCTTTCTTTTTTTTTTTTTCATTCATTTAGACGTTGAGTTTTCTCACACCATTGGTTGGCGAGTCTGACCTTTTCTTCACTGTTTGGTCATAGTAACCTAGTAAAAGATTATTTGATAATATTTGCACAGGCTTATTTCTGGGTTCTTTGTTCTGTCATGTGTTTGTTTTTTTCTTTATGCCATTACCACATTGGTTTTATTTTTGTAGCTTTGGAATCTGTTTTGACATCATGAGATGTGGTGTTTCTTTGTTTTTTTCTAAAGCTGTTGGCTATTCATGTTCCCTTGAGACTACACATGAATTTTAGAATTATATAAAATATCTCTGCCAAATAAGTAACATTGGAATTTTAATAAGGATGACATTGAATTTGTGCAATACTCAGAAGTGTTGACAGCTTAACAATATTACATCTCCTGACGGAGAAACATGCATTTGTGTCTGTGGTGTGTTTGTGAGTGTGTGGATTGGCATCAGAGATAGTGCTGAGATGCAAGAGAAAGAGTTCAAAGTGTTTCCTTGGCCTTTCTCTGGTCTCCTGCACAACTCGTATCCACTGGTTAGCCTACCTTCAACTGGTTTATCTTCTTAGATATATCATTGTCAAGTTGGTAGGACAATAAAAATTCCTTTCACAAGTTGAAGACATTTGTCTACTTTTGGCCCAATCTCACACCCAAAGACCCAGAAAGTTGGAAGTTAGGGAAGATAAATTCTCCGTGGTAGATTTGTATGTTAATTTGTTTTATTGAATTGTGTTTTTATTTTCTAATTTTTTGGCATTGTATCATTTAATCAGAACAAGACACCATGTATGTTTTATCCTTGCCTATATTTTCATGTCCATATAAAATGGAAAGAGAACAAAAGAAAGAGACATAAAAAACAAAGGAAATAATGTAAATTGAGAAAAGAGGATAAAGGAAGCAAAAAGAGGAAAATGCAAGTTTAAAAGTGCTAGAAATTAGAACTAAGACAGCATCTGGGCTGTGTAATCACCATTTTGTTGTACAAGGCCCAAACCAACAGGTCCTCCTGAAACAGAGATATCAGACTGCAAATAACTCCTGAACATTTTCTATTTTTACAGTATTTTATTCTTTCCCTAAGTTACTTCACTTTGTTTTGTCAGCTGAAACTAAACCCAGATATATTCATTTGTATTTACACTGCTGCGAAGAAATACCTGAGAATGGGTAATTTATAAAGGAAAGAGATGGCTGGGTATGGTGTCTCACGCCTGTAATCCCAACATTTTCAGAGGCTGAGTTGGGTGGGTCACAAGGTCAGGAGTTTGAGACCAGCTTGGCCAACATGGTGAAACCCCATCTCTACTAAAAATACAAAAATTAGCCAGGTATGGTGGCTGGTGCTGTAATCCCAGCTACTCAGGAGGCTGAGGCAGGAAAATCACTTGGATCCGGGAGGCGGAGGTTGCAGTGAGCCAAGATCATGCCAGAACAGCATAGGGGAACCATGCCCACAATCTAATAAGCACCCGTGAATTCCCTCCCCAAATGTAGGGATTACAGTTCAGATTACAATTCAAGATCAAATTTGGGTAGATACGCAAAGCCAGACCCTATTATTCCACCTTTGGTCACTCCCAAATCACATGTTTCTCACATTCCAAAACCCAATTATGCCTTCCCAACATATCCCCAAAGTCTTATTTCAGCATTAACCCAAAAAGTCTAAGTCTATAGTCTCATCTGAGACAAGGCAAGTCCCTTCCTATGAGCCTGTGAAATCAAAAGCAAGTTAGCTACTTCCAAGATATAATGGGGGTACAGGCATTGGGTAAATATACCCATTTCAAATGGAGAAATTGGCCAAAATAAAGGGGCTGCAGGCCCCACCCAAGTCCAAAATTCAGTAGGGCAGTCATTAAACCTTAAAGTGATCTTGTTTGACTCCATGTCTCACATTTAATTCACACCGATGCAAGAGGTGAGCTTTCACAGCCTTGGGCAGCTTCACCTCTGTGGCTTTGCAGGGTAGTCTCCCTCCCTGCTGCTTCACAGTCTGGTGTTGGGTGTCTGTGACTTTCTGGCACACAATGCAAGCTGAGGGTGGATCTACCATTCTTGGTTCTGGAGGACTTTGCCCTCTTCTCACAGCTTCAGTAGGCAGTGCCCCAGTGGGGACTCTGTGTGTAGGCCTCAACTCGACATTTTTTTCTGCACTGCCCTAGCAGAGATTCTCCATGAGGGTTCAGCCCCTGCAGCAAACTTCTGCCTGGACATCCAGGCATTTCCACACATTCTCTGAAATCTAAACTGAGGCTTCTAAACTTCAATTCTGTGTGCCTACAGGACCAACACCATGAGGAAGATGCCAAGGCTTGGAGCTTACATCTTTGAAGCAATGGCTCAAGCTGTACCTTGGCCCCTTTTAGCCTTGGCTGGAGTGACTGGAATCCAGGGAACCAAGTCCTGAGACCACACGGCAGGGTTTCCTGGGCCCAGCCAATGAAATTTTTTTTGTCTCCTAGGCCTCCAGGCCTGTGACAGGAGGGGATGCCACAAAGGTCTCTAACATGCCCTGAAGGCATTTTCCCCATTGCCTTGGTGATGAACATTTGCTCCTCACTTCTACAGCCAGCTTCACTTTCTTCTGAGAAAATGGGTCTTTTCTACCACATCATTAAGCTGTGAATTGTCTAAACTTTTATGCTCTGTCAACTTTTGGATGTTTTTGCTGCTTAATTTCTTTTGCCATATACCATAAATTATCTCTCAAGTTCAACCTTCCACAGATCTCTAGGACAGGAGCAAAATGCCACCAGTCTCTTTGCTAAAGCATAGCATGGGTCACCTTTATTCCAGTTCCCAACAAGTTCCTCACCTCCACCTGAGACCATCTCAGCCTGGACTTCATTGTCCATCACTACCAGCTTTTTGGTCAAAGCAATTCAACAAGTCTCTAGGAAGTCCAAACTTTGCTACATCTTTCCTTCTTATAAGTCCTCCAAAATTCCAGCCTCTGCCTGTTACTCAGTTCCAAAGTCACTTCCACATTTTTGGGTATCCTTATAGCAGTGCCCCACTGCGTCAGTACCAATTTACTGATAAGTTTATTTTCATGCTGCTGTGAAGAAATACTTGAGACTAATTTGGAAGAAAAGAGGTTGCAGTGACTTAGCGTTTTGCATAGCTGCTAAGACCTCAGGAATCTTATAGTCATGGTGGAAAGGGAACCACACACATCCTACTTTACATGGTGGCAGGAGAGAGAAGTGTTGTGCAAAGGGAAGAAAAGCTTCTTACAAAACCATCAGATCTCGTGGGAACTCACTATCATGAGAACAGCATGAGGGAATTACCCACATGATCTAATCACCTATGATATCTCTCCCTGAAAATGTGGGGATTGCAATTTGAATTAAAATTGAAAATGAGATTTGGCTGGGGACACAGAGCCAGACCATATCATCAGATCTCTAACAATATTTTACTTTGTTACTATAATCCAGGTCCAAATAATAAAAATAAAAATGTTTTCTAGTCGTGGTTGTTTTGTTTAAAGTAGCCTGGGCAGATTGATCAATTGTTATATGAAGTTGGGACAGAAATCATTTATTAGCATTCTGAACCGGGATCCTGGCCAAGAAGAGAAATTCTCTAGAAAGGAGCCAAGGGGTACATATATAAGAAAAATTCTTGGCCAGGTTCAGTGAAAATCACAAGCTCTCGTGAGACAGAATTCTGGCTGGCTCTGTGGACACAAAGCCCAACTTTGGGGAATTCAATCCAGGACCTATCTACCTTCAATCTTTTGCTGACCTTTGGATGGGATTGTTGTGGGTTTTTTTGTTGTTTTTTTTTTTTTTTTTTTTTTTTACAATCTGGCCACTATTTTGTAGGGTGACTGTGGTTTGCTGGGGCTCCACTCCAGGCCCTAGTCACCTGGGATTTTCCAGTACCTGGAAGTATCATCAGGGAAGGCTGAAAACCAGCAAAGATAGCAGCCTGCCCCTTCCTCTGGGATCTCCATCCTAGGGGGATACTGACCTGTTCCCTGCCTGAATGCATCTGTAGGAGGTGGCTGGAGGCCATGGTTTGGAAGAAAAAGTCTGGCTGTGTTTTGGTAGAGCATCTGTGCTGTTGATAGATGCAGGAGGCAGATGAGGGAACCTGCCCAGGTCTTGTCTGCACAAGCCCACAATAAACTGGAGACCCACCAGTGCACTGGGAGAATGGGATGGAGCCAATGGAAAGCACGCTTTGTGCAGGGGGAGAGGAACCTGGCCTCTTTAGTTCCTATGTGGTGGCCTGGTGTTCAAGATTCCCTCTCACTTTGCTCTTTGCTGAGAGGTTGGTTTTTTTGTTTGTTTGTTTGTTTTCTTTTCCTTTTTACCCAATAAATGCTGCTCCTCACCCTTTAGGGTGACTGGGAGCCTAATCTTTCCTTAGTATGATAAGAACTCAGTTTTAGCTGAGCTAAGGAGAAAATTCTAAAAAATGTTGGTGCCCAGACATGGGCCTTGAGGAAGGGCAAGATGCAAACCCAGAATCTTTTCCCCTTTTGCTTCTAAGCCTTTTCATCCTTGTACTTCTGAGAATAGAGGAAACAGCACACCAACCCACCCCAACAGTCGCAGGTGCACAGCCTTTTCATCCTTGTACTTCTGAGAATAGAGGAAACAGCACACCAACCCACCCCAACAGTCGCAGGTGCACATGAGATGGACCAGTGAATGGTCACTCCCCTGCACCCTCTGGGTTGGAGCCAGAGTGCATGGCTTGGGCAGTGAGTTCTCTGCCACTTATCCGCAGTTTCTCCCCGTCCTCTGACCAAGGACTCCAGCTCTGTTCGAGCCCTGGAGAAAATAATCCATTTGCATAAGAAGCTTCCCTGTCCTACCCTTAAACCTTTTTTATTCATTTTCTCCACGCCATTAGCAGTTAACTTTTAAGTGAGAGGGTTTTCCCCCTCTTTTAGAGAACATGTCACTAGGCAAGTACACCAAGTATCACTGTGTATATTCTCTGTAAAGTTTTAATTAATTTAAAAAAAAAACTGTGAAGTTGGTCTTAAGCTGTATACAATCTGGTGCCCTTTGCATGTCTTCCTGTTTGGTCAGTAGGGATCTTTGCTGCAGGCCTCCATTTTGTTTTATGTCCTTGGGAGCATGACCTGTAACCACATGGCAATATTTTGCTTTAACCTCTGCAGTCTGGGTTCAGTCCTGGGTAAAGGAATGAGTACTTGTGAGTTGGTATCTGTGTGACTGTTGCCATTTGGTGATTATCTTCTCTTCATGAACAACTCTTGAGTTTTATCTTAAACCTTCCTTTTTCTGGGTTGCCTTTAAAGGTTTTAGATTTTGTGGCCAGGCGCGATGGTTCACGTCTGTAATTCCAGCACTTTGGGAGGCAGAGACAGCTGGATCACGAGGTCAGGAGTTCGAGACCAGCCTGGCCAAGATGGTGAAACCTCATCTCTACTAAAAATACAAAAATTAGCTGGGCGTGGTGGTGGGCACCTGTAATCCCAGTTACTCAGAGGCTGAGACGGAGAATTGCTTGAACTCAGGAGGCAGAGGTTACAGTGAGCCAAGATTGCTGCACTCTAGCCTGGGCAACAGAGCAAGACTCCATCTCAGAAAAATAATAATAAAATAGATTTTGTGAGAACTGCTAACCCCTTTGAAACTCACAGTTAAATCATAACCTTAATTGGTGCTTGTTGGTTTCACCTGTACAGTTACTTTTAGGAAAATCTGAAAGCCAGAAATATTGGCTGCTTGGCACAGCTAAAGCAGGTAATGGGGAATTTAAAAGAATTTTCTTAAAGTACATTCAGCTTAATTAAAAGTGCATATCCAAATTTCATATATATATATACACACACACTTGTGTATATATATATGCGCACACACACACATATATATATTTTGTTTGTTTGTTTATTTTATTTTTTTTGAGACTGATCTCACTCTGTAGCCAAGCTGGAGTGCAGGGGTGTGATCTCGGCTCACTGCAATGTCCGTTTCCTGGGTCCAAGTGATTCTCCAGTCTCAGCCTCCCGAGTAGCTGGTACTACAGACGCACACCACCACACCCAGCTAATTTTTGTATTTTCAGTAGAGACAGGGTTTCACCATGTTGGCCAGGATGATCTCAATCTCTTGACCTTGTGTTCCACCTGCCTTAGCCTCCCAAAGTGCTGGGATTACAGGCATGAGCCACCGTGCCTGGCCCAAGTTATAGGTATATTTAAAGGCTTTTTTTTTTTTATTGGACCTTGTTTTGCTGAATTCTCAGTTTTCTCCATTTTCTCCATTTTGTTTTTCCACTCTTAATACATGCATGAGAGGCCAATAATCTAATTAGGAGATTGGGAAACAAAACATCTTATAGCTACTGGATTCTTTTTTGCCTGTGTGTGTAGTTACATATGTGCTATATCTATGTAATGTCTATTTTTATAAAGCTGTAATTGACCTAGAGAAAAACGAGTTCTTGGGTCAGATATTTTTTGAAGGGAAGGTAAAAGCTGTGGTACATTGAAGTTCACAAGACTTTAATCATTGAGAACTAAGAACAGACTTAGCAATTATTGGTAAAAAGTAGAAGTCGTCAAAATACACATTTTTGTTTAGGGTTAAAGGATTGTTCTGAATTAGGTAAGACAAAGCTAAAAGTTTAAATGAGTTATAAAAAGTTTCTATAAAATTCATCTTGCCAAAGATTTTGTCTATGAACATTAAATTACAAAGGGTATTATATGTTTTTTTGGTAAATTAAGCATTTAAATAATAGCACAACAAGGTACTCTTAAGGCACTAACCTGCTCTTTAGAAAAATTTGTGAAGTGTTATAAAAGGGCTTTACTTTTGTAAATTTTTTAAAACAATTGTGACAAATAACATGGTAATCTGGAATTATTTCATAACATCAAGTGTTTTAAACCTCTAACATTTCTTCCCAAAATCAAGCTTCAGTTTCAAAATTGTCTTTCCTCATGCCTGACTTTTGAATGCTACAGAGCACCACTGGAGTATCCAAAAGAGATAAACCGGATTATTTGACGTATTTAGTTACGTGGGATTGCCAAAATGGTGTTCAGTTTTCTTTAGGTTATATTTTGGTAAATGATACTAATCTAATATATGTTCCAAAATTGTATGGGATTTCTAATATTCTAATGTCTTGAGTATATGCTATCAAAATTAAGGTTTTTATGTTAAGTTATTATAAACCAGAGAGATTATCAAACTTCTTTGTCAATTGTGTTTCTGACTATAACTACCCTGGACATTTTGTTATTCAAAGACGATCGTTGTCTTGTTTAGATCCTTTTCAAGAGATGGTTTATAAGAAGCTACAGAACTGTTACAGGTGCTCTCAAATGCAGGTTTCCAAATAACTTTGGAGATCATGACATTGAAATAAAGTTCACAAATATCAAGCAGAACAAGAGTTAGCTAAATGGACTGAACTAATAGAAAACTGAAATTATTATTATTATTATTTTTTACTTATGCTTGGACCATTGCTAATTCTTATTTTGTTTTTCAGAGTCAAGGAAACTTATTTTGAGCTATTTATAACCTTTAATAATTGAGTAAGGTATACTCCTATGAAGAAAATTTGGAGCACATTTATCTTTTTCTCTCTGCCTGGCTTCTCTAGAACTTCAAAACTAGTTGTGAGTATTCTTAACTTATGACAATATAGTTGTTTGCATCAGCGCAATAAGAATTCATTTTTCTTTTTCAACAGGATACAACTGGAGAAACTGGTTGTTTCACCAAGGCTTTGACTGGAAGGGTACATTTCCCTTTAAGGAGTTAAGCTTGACTTGTAGAGACGATAAAAGCCTCTTGGAAAAACGGGCCTTATACTTTGTTACACAGTCCCCATACAAGGTTCCTAACCTGCAGTGAGTAAAGAATGTCACTTTCCAACAGGCCCAGGAACCACATGCTCTTGGGACCTCAAGAAGAGAGGAGTTTACCCAACTCACAGGTGTTTGAGAATATAAACCCATGGTTGGACTTAGCTTTGGAAAGTCCTATCTGAGATTCTTTGTGGTACAGAGTTCCATCAAAGCCAATCTAAAAGGCCTATATAGAAATAATTATTCTTGCTGTATTTTATGCAAATAATCAGGCCAAGTATATGACTGAAGACTATTATGGTTTTTTGTTTGTTTGCTTTTTGTTTTAGATGGAGTCTCATTCTGTCACCCAGGCTGGATGGCAGTGGCACGATCTCGGCTCACTACAACCTCTGCCTGCCAGGTTCAAGTGATTCTCCTGACTCAGCCTCCCAAGTAGTTGGGATTACAGGCACACATCACCATGCCCAGCTAGTTTTTCTTTTTTTTTTTTAATAGAGATGGCGTTTCACTATGTTGGTCAGGCTGGTCTCAAGCTCCTGACCTCATGATTCACCTGCCTCAGCCTCCCAAAGTGCTGGGATTACAGTTGTGAGCCACCACACCCAGCCCATGGTTTTTTAATACAAATTTTTTTTTTTTTTTTTTTGAGACAGAGTCTCGCTCTTTCACCCAGGCTGGAGAACAGTGGCATGATCTTGGCTCACTGCATGCTTCACCTCCCAGGTTCACGCCATTCTCCTGCCCTAGCCTCCCAAGTAGCTGGGACTACAGGTGCCCGCCACCACACCCAGCCAATTTTTTGTATTTTTAGCAGAGACGGGGCTTCACAGTTTTAGCCAGGATGGTCTGGATCTCCTGACCTCGTGATCTGCCCGCCTTGGCCTGCCAAGAAAGAGAAATTCAGTTTCAATACTTATCATCATTAAATTCTAGACTCATTGGTTGTCTTTAAGTTTTTGCCTACCTTTTAGATTAAACCTGCTTATTCCTATAAACCAACCATCAATCTCTGGCTACAGCTCAGAAGGAACAAAAGGGATGGGTAATGTGAAAACCTTGATCAACATTCTCGTTCTGGGCAATTATTATGCAAATCCTGTCAGTTGGTAGGAATAAATAGGGTGCCCACCCAAATCTTAGCAAGCATAACTATAGCCACTAGTTATCTGGGTATGTCATAAGACATCCTTTTCTCTCCCTTGTTAAAGGAGGACTCAGTTCCACAGTTTCACCTTAGCATTTAGCTTATGACAGTCTATGCAACCACTCAGAGACACATTTTCGTCCCAATCTCAATTCCAATCTTCAGGTCAACGCCCTAGGAAAGAAAACTGGATCTGCAGGATTAGGAGGCAGATGATAATGGAGATTAGAAGGCACAGTGTAGGTGAGCACGACTAATTCCTGCTGATTAAGACAAACTTCCAGTTTCATAGATAAAGGTAATCTCTCGTACCCATGGCATAAATGAGGTTTAGGGAATTCCAAACTCCTGACAGCAGAGCATATAGGGTGTATGGGGGTAAGAGCGGATATTCCACCCCCTAGGCCTCCCTGTTAATGTGGGTGAAAGCCACATTGACACCCATGGGCAGCACCCTGTTGCAGTCACCAGGACTTAGGGATACAAGGATGGAAGAGGTAACGAAGATGCTCTTCCTTTCCTCCCTCACATACTCTGAGTATTTTCTAGGAAGAGAAGAGAACCAGGGATGCCTGCTCCCCTCTTTCTAGATGAGTAGCCATTCATCTTCAGTCTGAACCTATTTTGATTGCATTCTGAATCCCTGGGACTCCTTTGAGAAAAAAATGCCTTTTTTCCTTTCTCCTCCTCTGTCCTCTTCACTGACAGGTAATTGTGTCTCTGTAATATGGGACACTCACTTCAGATGCATCCTCCAAACTAGGAAAAGTTAATTTTCAAAACCTTAAACTGGTTGGCTTAGGACTGGGCTGACAAAAGGGTTTGCCAGAAGACTGACATGCTGCAAAAGCATGCAAGTTGTTTTGCCAGCTGGGCTTTTGGCCTCCCTCTCCCTGTGCAAACTGGTAAAAGGCTTTGGGATTTTTAAGCTGTCCTTACCCCCACCACTGCTTTGTTTTAATACATGTTTTCTAATAACCTGGTTTGTCTCTTCAGCTTCAGGCCATCAAAGTCCAAAACATTATGCAAACAGACTGGAGCCTCAAACAATAACCTTTTCTTGCCAGGAACCCTTAGATAGGCCCCTGAGGGCTACTGTTTTCTGAAAACAGTACCCCCTGTCAGCGGGAAGCAGTTAAGATTGGTCTTCATCCTTATCTTTATTCTAACGGCAGTTAGATGTACTTCTTTAGGGTGGAAGATGATAGATGCAGGAGGCAGTTGAGGGAACCTGCCCAGGCGTTGTATGTGTATGCCTGCAATGGACTAGTTACCCACCTGCACGCTGGAAGAGTGGGGTGGAGCCACGGAACGTTTACACCTTTTGCAGAAGAGAGGAGCCTGGCATCTTCAGTTCCTGTGTGGTTGCCTGATGTTCAAGATTCCCTCTTGGTTTGCTGAGAGTTGTTTTTCCTTTTTCCTTTTCACCCAATAAATTCTGCTGCTTATCCATCAGTGTGTCGGTGAGCCTAATCTTTCCTGGCCATGTGACAAGAACCCAGTTTTAGCTAAGGAGAAAATTCTGAAACACTGTGTTGGGGATTCCTTCATCCCCTGATTGGTTTGGGCACTCCAAGTCCCACAGGCTTCATTGGCTGAGATGCACAAACAGCAAAAGTGATAGCCCACCATGCCCTCCTGGGCATTCCATCTCAAAGAAACTAGAACTCTGATGGACTTAGAACATAAACAGGGGTGGTAGGAATCTCTGGTTGGGAGGACACTCCCAGTAAGGAGGAATGAATTGGGGTCCCATTTAAAGAAAAAGTCAACCCATGCCTCAACAAAACAGCAATGCCAATGGTGAGGCACTACCTCTACCCTGGTCAGCTTGGACTCTCCAAAGCCTGTTAGCTGGAATGACTGAGTCACCCAAAGGACAAAGATGGCAGCCTGGCCCCTCTCCCTGGGCACGCCATCCCAGACAAAAATCAGAATTCTGACATAGAATATGGGTGGGGGTGTCTGGAGGCCCCTGCTGGGAGGAGTCACCCAGTGAGCAGAATGAATTGGAGTCCCATTTAAAGAAGTTGGCCACATGTTCGTAAAGCAGCTGTGCTGTGCTATGGGGTTTCTTCCTCATTTGGATCATTAGGACTCTTCAAAGCCCACAGGCTGCAATGGCTGCATTATCCAAAGAGCAAAAATGGTGGCTCACCTCTCCTGTCAGGGAGTCTCACCCATCTCAAGCAGGTGCTACTCTGTTGCCAGTGGCTGTCTGGAATTCTGAGCCAGTGGGTTTTATCTTATGAGGTGCCATGGAAGTGAGACCAACAGGAATTTCTTAAGCATGTACTTCAAGAAAAAAATATTTTCGTGTCTGAAGTTAAAAATGAAAGAGGAAGAAACTTGATTTGAGAGCTGACATGTCCTTTCCTCAGGGTTGTCAGTCCCTGGCAGGCTTTCACTCACAACACTCTAGAGTTCACAAAATGTTCCTATATCCCATCTCCTCTCTGATCTTTATACCCTGAGGCTGTGCAGAATAGGGGCTTGAGTCCCATTTTGCAGATGAAAAAGCTGAGGCTCGGAAAGAAAAAGATAATACACAAAGTTTGAGGCAGAGCTGGAACTAGAACACAAGATTCTCAAACCAATGCTTTTGCCATCATTAAATCATTCCTAGGGCTAGGAATCCATTAAGACTCCAAAAGATAGAGCACTAATTCAATGCATCCCATCAACATTAGACCTTACCCACTCCAGAAAACTAAGCAGCTCTGCGACCCTGAGGTGGAGAACTCAAAGAGAATGATGCCTACATTTGCACATCTGATCTCCAATCCAAACTGCCACTCAGCTACAGAACCTCACTTTCTCAGCCTCAGCCTTTTCTGCTGTAAAATGGAACTACAGAAGGCATCAAAAACCTAAGGATAAGGGCAGAACTCTACTCTGAATGCAGGAGTGACTGTAAGGTGGATAGCACTCCTTGACTTTTGGTTTAAACACATGGATAATATGTTGTGTTTCTTTGTGTCACCTCCGTTGTGTCTGGTTCATGGATCCAGATCCTGGGGGCTTCTAACCAACCCTTTGCTAACTGATGGATAGATAGATGAATGGGTGAGTAGATGAAAAGATAGATATAGAAAGACGGATGGATGTGTGGATCCTCAGGGGAAGCAGAAAGAAGTAAACAGGAAGTCAAAGAATGAGGTGATGATTGACGGATGGAGAGTCCATGCATGAAATAGAGGCATAGTCTCCAGACCTCATAACTCCACCCAGCCCCAGCACAACCTACCTTGGGGTAGCAGTGACATGCTTCAAATGATGCCCTCAGTCACCATGACAGCTTCAGAAGGTGCCATAGATCTGGAGCCAATCATAGGTCATAAGAAAGGCGCAGCCAGCCAGCAGAAAAAAACCCAGCATGATAAAGTGCATTTTGAAGCTCTTCTCATCTGCTATGGCTTCTTGATGAGGCCCTAGTCTATTCAATGCTGGCCGAGGGGGTGCATGTCATCCAGGATACACACCGAGACAGGCTCACAGGTGGGGGACAAAGCTCTGGAATAAGCAAATTGAGGCTTAAAATTAAAGGGAGAGTAAGACCCCTTCAGGTCCAGACACAGTCCCTGGACCCACAAGTTCAGCACAGCAAGAGGCAGAACAATTGAGTGGACAAGTGCACCCATCCACCCACTCACCTTCTCTCCTCACCCTCCTGCCTTTTCTGAAGGCTAACCAGTCCTGTAGAGCATGTATGAATATGAGTGAGACAGTATGCAGGAAAGAGAGAAGGGAAGGTCACCAGGGCTGGACCCAGGCAAGGCTTTGACATCACCTTATTTGCGTACTATAGGGATGAACTAGGTGGACACATGGCCGTATTATTACACTATATAAATACAAATACACCTTCCAGCCCTAGGAAGCAGCATACAATTCTGTAGCCAAGAGATGTTAGAATGCTGCTGGAGGATTCCAGGATCTCACAGGCTAGATTTCAGAGTTCTGAATTTTAGACTTTTCAAGGACATGTGCCCATCTGGGGTTCAGGCATAATCGACTATATTTACTGATGGTGACTGTGTGCATGCCACCATAGCATGTTACACCATTAACTCACTTAAGGGACTCCATGAGGCAGGTACTACTATCTTGACTTTACAGAGGACACTGAGCACAGGATAGTAACTTCCCCATGGTCACACAGCTGGAAATAGCAGAGCAGCTGGAATGTGAACCCAGAGTCTGTGTGCTTAACCACAGTGCAATCCTGCATAACTACAGAACAAGCTTATATGTGTGAGCCCTGATGACAAGGCAAGCTGACTGGGTTTAGATCCTGGCTCCTCGACTCTGGGCAGTGTGGTCTTGACCTGGCTGTGCTTCAGTTTCCTCCTCTGTAAAATGAGCATAATAACAGTGCCTTCTAGGTTTGGAGCTGTCCCCAGGTTTAGCCTCTCTGTGTTTTTCTGTCCCCTTCACACTCTGGCCACCATCCAGTCCTGCTTATAATAAGCTCCTCCCATTCCACACCAAGGCTCTGGTAAATTAATGTCTGTGCAGGGTGTGAATGACTGACAGTAACTAACTCAATTTCCTAGCAGCCTAATCCAGAAGGATGCCTTACTAAAAATAATATTCTAATTTGGGATAAATTTTAATTGTAATTAATTCCTGGGGACAGGCTGCTGAAAAAATTTCCTGGGGACAGTCTAATGTAAAAAATCCATTTCCTTTACAGGATTACAAGAAAATAAGAACTATCACTATCTCTAAAAGACAATGTTCACTTGCAGTGTTTATGAGGTTAAATGTCTGATGCAGGATAAAAGACTTTCATTTGGCTCCTTGACTTTCTGGGTTTTTGGATTTTCCTGTTTTTGATCATCACTTTCTCTCTCCTCCTCAGCATGGCTGTGCTTGTTCCCTAACCCCACACCTGTGCTCACACCAGGCCTTCTGCCTGGTAGTCCAACCCACAGACCCTTTTTCATTTTTTTTCTATACAATTAAGTTGAGCTCATGGTGACTTTTAATATGCCAGTCAATATTAATAAAACACAAGTCAAAGACAAATGCAAACATTTTACGTCAAAATCAGTGAGAAAAAAATGGACAAATTCTTTTTTTTTTTTTTTTGCAAAATACATTAGCCAGTATTAGTAGTCAAATGGCTAATCACAGACAAAAAAATCTATTTTGTAAGAAACTTGGAATGTCAGAAATAATTCTGGCATTACAAACAGCTGTGTAGAGGATCACCAAGATGAGTTTATAAACACATACACATGAGAGAAACCAGGCAAAACATTGAACAACAGACTAACAATACGATCAAATACAAAACTGGGAAGGAAGGAAGAGGTATTTTTCTACGAGTCAGGGAAGTATATCACCAGAACAAAATTAGAAAACTCAATAATTATTGTACTGGATTAATACAAAATTCCAAAGCTTTAAAGTTCAAAGAAAAAAAAAAGGCCAATAGCTGCTTTTCATCAGGACCAGCTGTACACTTTACATATTTGTTTCAAAAAGAAGCCTATTAACAACAGTGATTGTTTAATGCTACAAGTTTACAGCAAAGACAAAACTGAAATAGCAAATTCATAAGGCTTTAGAATTATCCCATGTCTCATGCAATGCCTACAAACTGCTCCCAGTTGGATATACAAGTATAATTCACTTAAATATATATATATTATATATATATATATATGGGTGTGTGTTTGTGTGTGTATAGAGAGAGAAAGAGAGAGAAATTTCATACACAGATACATTGAAGGCTGAGTAGGAATGAGTGGTTTTAGCATTTGCCTTATTGAGAGAATATGTTTGTCATCATTCCCTTGAGTCCTTTCTTCAGGTCACCAAGGGAAAAGATACCTTCATTACAGTGTGACAGCACACTGAGAGCAACACACCACCACAGCGGTTAATTTTGGAAAGGCTGCGTTAATATCCACCAGTGACTGACATTTTACAGAAGACAGACTGGTAAGACTATAGAAAAGCCTGAAAAAGTTATGGTCAAAATACGGTTTTCAACTGTAATTCACAAATAAAAGTCCTAATCAGTAAAACCACTGACACCAATAGAAAGAGTAATTGCAAATTGGATTCTAGCAGTGATTTCGACCTAGCTTGCTTTTCTCATAGTGTTTTTTGTGGGGTGAGTAGGTGGGAAATGAGTAGTTTAGTATACTGGAAGGCTCTCAGAGCACTTTGTTTTCTTTCTAATAAGATGTTCTGTTCCTCTGCGTGGTGGACCTAGTGGCCTCTGATCAGTGAAGAGTGCTCCTTCCTCAGCTGCAGCTTTTACCATCTATGCTCTCATGAGTTCTTTTGTAAAAGTGTATTTTTGAACGTTTCAACATTCAATCCTATACATAGCGGTTCTCTACTCTTCCTAGAAGCAGACAGCAGCAGTGAATGCTTTATGACGGCCATTGCTGAAGGTCTTCTCTCTGAATCTGGATGAATCATAACTTTGAACAACTCTGTAAATTCTTGGGAAAGCACTTGTGGTATCCGAGGTAATCTATTCTCTCTGATTCCATGGCACTGGTCTCCATTCCTCGGAAGAGCACAGACCAGCAGCACAGACAACTGTGAGGGCAAGTGCAAGACATCTAAAAAAAAAAAAAAAAAAAAAAAGACCATCAGTCTCTTCAACTTGTGGGTTAGGGATCGTTGTTACATGCCCACAATCACGAATTATGCCCAGTCACCTTGACCTCCTTCAGAGGCAGCACTGGGGATTGAGGTTTGAGACATGGGAATACTACAAGGTTCCTTAGCCATGTGAATCAAAGACATTGAATGAATATACCTCGAGCCCCGGCCAACACGCAGAAGGAGATCCTTCAACTCTCCTTCTTTAAAGTAACTCATGATTCGGTAATTTTCACTTATAGCATCAACTAAGCTTCCACCATCACGATATCCATTCTGTGGAAGCATACGAGCATCTGCCCAAGCAGACGAGTGTCAAACTACCCGAATGCGGTCCGAGCACTGTGTGAGCTCTTCTGTCACTTCTCTCAAAGCGTTCTGCTCATCAACAGAGCAGGTCAGTGACTTTTCTGATCGCTTAATGGCATAAATCCAGCCTCTCCACGCTGTTAAAACAGAATCAAATTCTGCAGAGCCCATTTTCTCTGGCTCATGAAATTCTGTCGTAGGCCGAGAGTTCACATTGCTTTCAGTAACTGCAATTCTCTAAGCAGGTGTTTCGTCTTCAAACTCATCACCACCGGGTTCCATGTCTTCACCACAGGAGTCAATCCCAGTACCTGCTCGCTCTACCACGACGCTGTCCCAGCAATGACGCGACCCAGAATCCGGAGAGAAAAGGTGAGTATTCACTGGAGGAATGTGTCGTGGATCAAACCCTTTTTCCTGATATTTCTGTGTCTCTCAAGAAGGAACTAAGCAGAGGTGAACAGACTCTCTGGGTGTGTGGCGCTGCGGGAGGCCTGCGCGGGGCACCGGGGTCCCACAGGGACCAGCAGAC
>NW_012110696.1:3261058-3271642 GCF_000951045.1 Mandrillus leucophaeus | reverse complement strand
GGCCGGGTTCTCCCTCCCGTTCCAAGGGCGGGCTCTCCTTCACTCACAGCCGCCATCGCCAGCCCTCAGCTCAGTCCCGGCTGCACTTGAGAGTTCAGCGGATTACTGGGGAAACGTGTGTAAAGGGCATTGGAAATGATGCATCGTCGGCAGGTTCCCTCCGGTTCCCTCTGCCCAGCTCTTTCGTCTCCCTCCAGCGCAAAGCAGGGGACAGACGAGAAGAGCCTGTCGTCTCCCAGCACAGGGCATGCTAACCAGTGTTTTCAGGATCCTTGGAGTGGGACCATCCCCACAGGACCCTCGCGAGGGAAGGGGAAAGCGCACACCGATTTGACAGATGCAGAACCCCCACCTCCTGTGGGCCACCTCCTGTGGGCCCCACCTTCAAGACATAAGAATCCAATTGCTTCTCATCCCCCATGACTACTCATTGCCTGGTGTCAACCCCCTTCATCCCTCTCCCCCTAACAGATCTCCACTTCCATTGTTGACCCCGAAGTCCCTTTGCAACCCAACATTAGGTGAAATCATATCAGTGCTCTGCACAGAACCATGGACTGGCTTCCTGTCTCATCTGAGTAAAAGCCAAAGGCTTTGAGATGACCCACAAGGTCCTGGAGAATTGGCCCATGCTGTCTGAGCATCACCCCTCTGAGTTTGCCTCCCACCGCACCTTCTCTCACTTGCTTCCCTCTGGCCACCCTGACCCTGTGCTGTTCCTGGAACACAGGGGCTCCCCAGGCCCCCTGCACCTGCTGTTTTTTCTCTGCTTGGACTGCCCTTCTTCCAGAGAGCGGCATGGCTGCCTCTAAAATTGCAGAACCTCCTCCCCCAGGGGTTCCCTGTCTTCCTTTCCCAATCTCTTTTACTCCATAGTCCTCATCACCATCTGTCACACTATGAACATTATTTATTCGTTTTGTCTGTTTTCTGTCTCCCCCAACTAGACCTCAAGCTTCCACAGGGTGGGGACATTGTTTGGTTCACTGCTATAACCCCAGGGACTACAACATGGTAGGCTCTGGACATATATGTGAATGGAAAAACGGAGTCTTAGTGCCTGGGAGAAGGAGGTGGGAAAGGAAATACAGGCAGAAAACGTCCTAGGGTTAAGGCATCTGACATTTTTCACGGAGGTTACGCAAGGGAGAGAGAGAGGAATCAGATGTTAATTTTCAGTTAGGTAGAGAAAGACTCAACGGAGAAATAATTAGCATCTGGGTGAGTGGCAGGGGAGACTGCTGACCGAGAGGGGCTGGGTTAATGTAAAGACCTCCACGGGAATGGTTCGCCAGCCCACTCAGAGGCTAACAGAAGCCCGGGGGGGCCAAGGAAAGCACAGAAGAGGCCTGAGTTGTGAGGGTCCCTGACAGCCGAGCCTCTAGTGGCCGGTACAAGATGGGGTCTGAACAGTGGGTGAGGAAACTGGACAGTTGGACCCAAGAGGAAAAAGACCAGGAAGCAAAATGGAGCCTACTGGAGGCTACACAGTGGCAGAGCTGGCACTCATGTGGCTCCTTGGTTAGGCACCCTGCCTTGGTTAGGCACCCTGGGGAACAAGGAGCCCCATTCAGTGAGGCCACTGCCACTTGGAAGCAGACAGTGGCTCACACTGGTCAGGAGACTGTCTCCCTCTGTGGCTCAGTGTTCTCTAAGGTGGTGGTGACCTTGAGCAAGTCATCGTCCCTGCTGTGGGCTTTCAGTTAGGACATAGACCAGTGGATGAGTGAGAGACAGAGACAGAGAGAGAGGTGTTTCTGTGCTTCCTGCCCCTTCAGTGCCTGCCTGATACAGTGGTGCCTCTTGGTCACACCTGCTACTCATTAAGTCACCTTTCCAGGGGGAAATTCCTCACCTTGGGGATAGGAGGTTCCATTATTAACCCTTTAGGAATTGCAGAGGGTCTAATAAATCTGTGTGTGGCCATTTCAGGATCCCTTCAAGCCTACACCTCCAGACCCCTAGATCACCCTGGGTTAATACTGGGACAGGAGGGAGAAGCAATGACAGGAGAGAAAGAGAGGAAGGGAGGAGGCACAAAAGGGGATCGATCTGCAGTTTGGTGATGGGAGAGGGAGAGGGTCACAAAAGATCCTGGAGGTGAGGAGTTAGCCCAGGGAAGAGATTAAGAGAGGGAAGGCAGTGCAGGGGCCCCAGTGACACTGGCCAGAGCAGAGGGCACAGGGGAGGGAGCGGAAGAGGTGAGAAAGTTAGAAAGGAAGGGAAGACCCAGATCAAACCTCAAGGCCCTTTCTCCGCAGACCAGTGTGAAGGCTGTCACTATTCAGAGTCCCAGAGGGCTGTGATACTGGTTTCCAACAACTCAATTTGGCCCAGTATCTGAGCTGAGAATAGACTCCAGGGTCCTTGGGCAGAAGCAGGGAGACCGATTCTGGCCCCTCACGCTGTGTGCCAGGGCTACTGTGACAGTGATGCAGGCCTAGGTGGGAGGACCCACAGTGACGTTGGCTTTGTTCCCTGGATTTTCACATCTCCAAGGCAGTTTTCTCTTTTTTTTTTTTTTTTTTTTTTAGACGGAGTCTCGCTCTGTCGCCCAGGCTGGAGTGCAGTGGCTGGATCTCAGCTCATTGCAAGCTCCGCCTCCCGGGTTTAGGCCATTCTCCTGCCTCAGCCTCCCGAGTAGCTGGGACTACAGGCGCCCGCCACCTCGCCCGGCTAATTTTTTGTATTTTTTTGGTAGAGAGGGGGTTTCACCAGCCAGGATGGTCTCGATCTCCTGACCTCGTGATCCGCCCGTCTCGGCCTCCCAAAGTGCTGGGATTACAGGCTTGAGCCACCACGCCCAGCCTCCAAGGCAGTTTTCTCACCCATCAAATGAGGACACCACCACCTGTTGCAGAGCATCTTTGAGGAAGACCCAGTGGCAGAGGACCTGGCCCATTCAAGGAAAATATCTTGGGCCCCAAAGTCACTAGGCTAAAGGGAAAATTCAAGCTGGCAACTGCTTAGGGCAAACCTGCCTTCCATTCAATTCAAAGTCATCCCTCTGCTCACTGAGATAAATGCATATCTTATTTCCTCCTTTAAAAAAGCTAATCAGAAACTCAAAAGAAGGCAATGGATTGTCTCTCACCTACCTATGGCCTGGAAACCCCCTCCCACTTCCAGCTGTCTCATTTTTGCTTGGATTTGTCCCACTTTTCTGGACCGATCCAATGTTCATCTTACATATGTTGATTGATGTCTTATGCCCCCCAAAATGTATGAAACCCAGCTGTGCTCTGACCACCTTAGGCACATGTTAGGACCTCCTAAGGCTGTGTTACAGACATGCATCCACAACCTTGGCGAAATAAAGTTTTTAAATTAACTGTCTCAAATGTGGGGGGTTCGGAGGGAACAGAACAAAGGCAATGGGGGAGTGAAACATTGCCCCATGACATGCAGTGCCACTGTGTGTGGGGCATGTGCGGGTACCTGGGGGGACGTAAACAATCCTACGATTGGGAAAATGCACAACACTTTGGTAAATCTCCAGTCCCAGGAGGTCTCAGGATGAAAGGCTTCTGGGAGGCAGAGGTGGGCCTGGAGATTGGGAAATGGGGAAAATATTTAGGGGAAGGTGTGTCAGGTGGATGGACTTGTGTGAGCAAAGAACAGGAAGGTTAAAAGTGTAGGGCAGGAGGGGGAGATGGTTGGAAAGCCAATTTGGAGTTAGGCTGGTGAGAGCCCTTGATGCCACGTTCCAGTCTGGAGTTTATTTTGTAGCAGCAAAGCACTTCTGATGGGTTTAGAATAGAGGACTAAAGAGAGAAGGTAGAATCCAGCCTGGAACCCCAAGGGAGGAGCCTCACGGCCTCTGGTGAGGAAGGCTCACTCTTCAACAGAGGCCATTGCTCCATCTCCCAGTCCCTCTGACACTATCTCTTATCCCTGTACCCAGAAAGTTTGGGATCCTGCTGTGGCTCACAGTGGAGCCTCCTCCACATCCAGGGCTGGCCTGGGCAGTTTCTTGGCTCCCTCTGCCCCTCCTTCTGTTCCTCTTACTGGCATCAGGTTTCAGAAAGCTTCTGTTTCCTGCTGCCACCCTCCCACAGGTGTGGCAGCCTCAGTATTCTGTGAGCACCACGCAGGGTCCTGTAGCAAGGTCCTGAGGATGGATGCTGAGAGCCACCCTTAAGAGGGATGAGAATTCAGATCTGGTAAAAGAATGCAGCACTTGGAAGTGCTTTGTCCTGGTACCCTGGATTCTGCTGGTCAGGGTCACAACTCCAGAGTCCTGCCTACCCCCCCTCCCCACCTGCACCTGTAGCAGGATGAGCCGCAGACAAAACCCCTCAGACACCGAGTTAAAGAAGGAAGGGTTTTATTTGGCCAGGAGTGTTGGAAAGACTCACGTCTCAAAAACCCAAGCTTCCCAAGTGAGCAATTCCTGTCCCTTTTAAGGGCTCACAACTCTAAGGGGGTCCACAGGAGAGGGTCACGATGGATTGAGCAAGCAGGGGGTACATGACTGGGGGCTGCATGCACCAGTAATCAGAATAGAACAGAATAGGACAAGGATTTTCACAATGCTTTTCCATACAATGTCTGAAATCTATAGATAACACAAGCAGTTAGGCCAGGGATGGATTTTTAACTACAGGCCCAGGTGCAGTGCTGGGCTGTCTGCCTGTGGATTCCATTTCTGCCTTTTAGTTTTTGCTTCTTTCTTTGGGGCAGAAATTGGGCAAAAGACAATATGAAGGGTGGTCTCCTCCCTTACACCCCCTTTCTCAGCTCTTTTTACAAGTTCAGATTCTCCATTTACCTACTTTTCTTCCCCAACAGACTGCCAGCTCCTGGAAGACAGGGACTTATCTGACTCACCCATGGGCCATAGGGCCTGGGTCCAAGCAGCCTAGTGAGGACTTCCTAATCTCAACTGAACTGTAGGGTTCACTGTGGGCAGGAAGTAGGGGGGCAGCTACACTAGCTGCTGCCCTGGACCTGCCATGAGCCATTGATATCCATTATATCCAATCCTCACAGCCTCCCTGACAGAGCTTAGGGGGGACCCTTTGATTGTCTGCATTGCCACAGAAACTCAGGAATGGGGAAATCACAGGCAAAGATGAGAGATGGAAATCCTACTTATCCTTTTCTGATAAAGAAGTGTGCTGGTAAGAAAATGGGTTACAAGACCGGACACGGTGACTCATGCCTGTAATCCTAGCACTTTGGGAGGCCAAGGCGGGTGGATTGCCTGAGCTCAGGAGCTTGAGACCAGTATGGACAACATGTGAAATCCTGTCTCTACTAAAATACAAAAAATTAGCTGGGTGTAGTGACACAAGCCTGTAGTCCCAGCTACTTGGGAGGCTGAGCCAAGAGAATCACTTGAACCCAGGAGGCGGAGGTTGCAGTGAGCCGAGATCATGCCACTGCACTCCAGCCTGGGTGGCAGAGTGAGACTCCATCTCCACCCCCCTCAAAAAAAAGAAAATGGGTAACAAAGGTGGCTGGAAGCTATGGGTCTTGTTGCAAGCTTCCTGGAGACCCACTGACTTAATAGCCTTACAAATGTGCATATTATTTGGTCCATCTAGCCATTCTACTTGAAACCTGGCAAAAAAAAAAAAAAAAAAGATGTCATCTTCAATACAATTAAAGATACAAAACAAAGCAAAAGATTGTATCACTGTTTTCTTTCTTCTTTCTTTTTATCTTTCTCTTTCTTTCTTTTTTTCTTTCTCTCTTCTGTTTTTGAGAGAGGGTATCACTCTGTCATACAGCCTGGAGAGCAGTGCTGCACTTCACTTGATTTTCAGGCAGCTAAGGCAGGATATTGCTTAAGCCCTGGAGTTCGAAGCTGTGGTGAGGTATGATCCCGACACTCCACTCCAGCCTGGGTGACAAAACAAGACCCTGTATCAAAAAAATAAAGCATGAAGTTTAATAAGTTCCAAAATACATGTGCACCCATAAAGCCATTACCGCAATAATAACAATGCATATGCCCATCCCACCCCCAAATTTCCTGTCTTCCTTGGTAATATCTTCCTCAACCCTCCCTGCCTCTTCCCCTCACATCGTTAGGCAAGCAATGATCTTTTTTCTGTCATGTCAGGTCAGTTTGTTTCTAGAGTTTTGTATAAATGGAATCATAACACTCTCTCTTTGGCTTCTTTCACTCAGCATAATTATTTTGAGATTCATACGTGTTGAAGCATGTATCAATAGCACATTCTGTTTCACAGCTGAGCCATATTCCATTGTGTGGATATGTCACAGTTTGCTTATTCATTCAGCTGATGGTGGACATTTTCACTGGTTCCAGTTTGGGGTTATTACAAAGAAAATGAAACGTTTGTAAGCAATCTTTGTGTGGACATATGCTTTCTCTTCTCCCTTTCTCTTGGGTAAATATTTGGTAGTGGAATGGCTAGATTATATGGTAGGTTACCTATTTAGGAAGTTCCCAATTTTTTTCTCAAAGTAGTTTTACCATTTTACATTCCCACCAACAGCGTGAGTGTTCCAGTTGTTCCACATGATAATATAAACTTGGTATGGTTAGCCGTCTTCATTTTAGCCATTTTAATAAGTGGATAGTAATTTCTCATTTTTGTTTTAGTTTGCATTTTCCTTATTTTTGTTACTTCCAAATACAGACTACTGTTTATGTTGGGCATCTTTTTATGTGCGCATTTGCCATTTGTATATCTTCTTGTGTCAAAGACATTTGAACAAGAGCAACTCCATCTTGAATGGGGCTAGGTAGATTGAGGCTGAAACCTACTGAGCTGCATTTCCAGGAAGTGAGGCATTCTTACTCACAGGATCAGACAGGAGGTCAGCACAAGAGACAGGTCATGAAGACCTTTCTGATAAGACACCATGCAGTAAAGAAGTTGGCCAAAACCCACCAAAAACAAGATGGTGATGAAAGTGGCCTCTGGTCATCCTCACTGCTCATTATATGCTAATTATAATATATTAGCATGCTAAAAGACACTCCCAGCAGCACCATGACAGTTTGCAAATGCCAAGTTACTCTATATAATCTAAAAGGGGGAGGAACCTTCCTCATTCAGGTAAACTCACAAATAATCCGCCTTCCGTTGAGCATACAATCAAGATATAAGTATAGTCAGTAGAACAACTCATGTCACATCTCCGCCTGTGGTACAGCCAGTCTTCATTCCTTTACTTTTCTAATAAACTTGCTCTCACTTTACTCTAGGGACTCGCCCCATATTCTTGCTGGGCAACCAAGAACCTTCTTTTGGGGTCCATATCAGGACCCCTTTCCTGTAACACCTTGGTGAGGCCTGTTCAAATCTCTTGTCAGTTTTTAAAATCAGTTTTTTTCTTATACACTCTGGAAACACGTCTCTTATCAAATACATGATTTGCGAGTATTTCCTCCCAGTCTATGGCTTGTATTTTGAAAATTTAAAGTTTTTAAATTTTTTGGTAAAGTCTAATTTGTTAATATCTTATCACACACGTTGTGTTTTTCATGTCCCTCAGGGCTCACTGACTCTGCCGTAGTCCTGGGGCTGGCTATGCAGTGGGCTCCTCAGTTGTGGCAGTGTAATAGCAGCAGAATGTGATTCTTGGGGTACCCCCTGGGGAGCTGAAAGTGGCTGTGTTGATGGATCTGTTTTGGGACTCAGGAGAGGTATGCAGCCCCATCTTTATGCACAGCCTCATCTTCCAGAAGCCATGACTCAGAGGAAAAGGGTGCTTGGATTTTGTTATAGCCATTTGCTTTGTGGAAATTAACATTTACCATATTATATAAAAGATAGAATATGCATTAAGTCTTCCAACTGTTTATTTTTTAGCTTCCAACTGTATAAGTTTATAGATTTTTAAACCAAGATGCTTTATATATATTTTTTGTGGAAGTATGATAAGTTTTATGGCACATGGTTGGTACCATTGTTTCTTGCTTTCAGGCAAAATTGATCTTGAGTCCCAGCCAACTTCTTAGTGGCTTTGGGGCAGTTATATAAGCCTCATCTGCTAGAAAAGGCATAATAAAATTGACTGCATAAGTGACACATTTTTTTTTGGCCAGGCACAGTGGCTCACACCTGTAATCCCAGCACTTTGGGAGGCGAAGGTGGGTGGATCACCTGAGGTCAGAAGTTCGAGACCAGCCTGGCCAACATGGGGAAACACGTCTCTACTAAAAATAGAAAAAATTAGCCAGGCATGGTGGTATGTGCCTATAATCCCAGCTACTCTGGAGGCTGAAGGAGGAGAATCGTTTGAACCTGGAAAGCAGAGGTTGCAGCGAGCTCAGGTCATCCAACCTGGGTGACAAGAGCAAAACTGTGTCTTATACAAGAAGAAATTTTAAAATATTTGTCTTTTTTATTTTAAAACCACTATTTTATAGTGGTTCCCATCAAGAGACAGATTCTGCTTCCCAAACCTTGAATCTTTCTTGCCTTATTTGCACAGGCCAAAGCTGTGCATATGACAGTGTGTCAGTTTGGTACCTAGGTTAAAACAGTTTTAAATGCTTCTGTTTTCTTTTTCAGAACCCTTTAATCTCTACTAGAACAAGCCCATTTTAACTTTCTGGAGGATAAAATAGCATGCTGAGGAAAGGAAAAGCCAAAGTGCCTCAGTTTACAGACAGTTCACTCCCAGAAGCAGAGCCACCTAATTCACCAGCAGCTGACCACCCACACCTGAAGGAGCCAAACTGAGCCCAGCAGAATGGCCCAGCTGAGCCCAGTCTAAATTTTTAACCAACTCAATCATGAGCTAGTATGTTTTTAGATTGTTTGTTATGCAGTTATAGCTTACTAATGTATATACCCATTAAAGACAGGATGCCAGGACAGATTGATTATAAATAACCTGCAAATGCTCAGCACCCTATAAGTATTGATTTTCTTTTCCCTTTATTTAATAGATTTGTTATAAGATGGTATTGGGTTATTCAGAAGTGAGGTAGGAGAATAGGGTGTGGAGGCAGGGAACTTCAGGCCAATTTGTGCTGACTTCCTAAAAACACACACACACACACACACACACACACACACACACACCCCAAGGTCTAGGCGTAGGGAACCTAAGACCAGTTAAGGCCAACTTTCAACAGCTAAACCAAAAGAGAAAGAACCCATCCCTCCACACCGGAGTGGCAAAGGATCAAAGGCTACTCTCCCTACAACGCTCCCCATTCCACCACTCCTCAGATGTAAAGAGAGAGTGCCTTGGAGTGGCCACAGGCTAAGCACAGGCCATCCCTTCATCTGCATAGAATGTCAATTCCTCTCAGTTTTTAATTAGCCACAGACAAAATCCTTCATCCAAATAAGGGGTAGCCAATAGGGACCCCAAAAACTGTACTTAAAACCCAGAAAACTTTGTAACCAGGTCCTTGAGCCTTTTGCTTGAGCCAACACCCACCCTGTGAGTGCTTTCTCACTTTAATAAATTTCTACTTTTGCTGCTTCCTCCTGTGTTTTGTTCCTTTGTTACTTTGTGCATTTTGTTCAATTCTTTGTTCAAAATGTCAAGGATCTGGACAACTCACACTCACGGTCTTCCTTCTGGGAACAGAAGTGCAGGAAGATGTGGAGGCCTGTGATTGGTGCTTAAACTCACACAGTGCCCCCCACCACAGGAGAAAAACACACAGTTACAGTCTGACAATTAGGTCCAAAGATAAATAGGAAAACAAGAAGTTTGCCTTTAATCTATTCTCTCTACATCTAATCTTTGGAGGTCAAGGCTGTGAAGAGACCTGAAGATATCGTGTTCTCTCCTACTGGAGCCCCATCATTCTTTGTTTACTGTCTGATATTTAAAAGGAAAACAAATCTCTGAGAGAGGAGGGAGTCAGAGGCAGATAGAGAGGGAGGGTTTTGGGAGAGAAAAAACACCCACAGGACCGCACCAGCACTGCCCCTGTAGCTAGCAGGAAGAAGTGTGGTTAAGAACTTCCTTATGCCAGGATGTTGTTCAGAAGGGATTTTTTTCAACTTAGGTGCAGGCGCAATAAATCAACTCAAATGTCCTAAACTTGACCCAGCTTATTAGAATATCATACACATTACATTAGCATTGTTGTTTTAGCACTCCCCTACCCCCCTTTCTCCAAGTTTTTGCTTAGGCACTCATGGGTAATAACCAACATGGAGTCACTGTGGCCAACCCCAGGCATGCACAGATGCAGCACCCTTAGTGGGGAACTTACCCCTCTCATTTGGGCAGAACCCACGGAAGACTCCTTTTTTCTTGCCTCATAAAAGACCCATAACTCAGATGGGTGAGGTGGCGCATGCCTGTAATCCCAGCACTTTGGGAGGCAGGGGCAGGCAGATCACCTGAGGTCAGGAATTGAAAACCAGCCTGGCCAACAACATGGTGAAACCCCATCTCTACAAAAATACAAAAAATTAGCCAGGCATGATGGTGGGTGCCTGTAATCCCTGCTACTCAGGAGGCTGAGGCTGGAGAATCACTTGAACTGGGAAGGCAGAGGTTGCAGCGAGCTAAGATCAAGCCACTGCACTCCAGCATGGGCAACAGAGCAATACTCCATCTCAAAAAAAAAAAGAAAAGAAAGAAAGAAATTAGGCCCATTTCTGGCAACCTGCTTTCAGGTCCCCT
>NW_012110696.1:3257116-3261008 GCF_000951045.1 Mandrillus leucophaeus | reverse complement strand
CCACCTAATTCACCAGCAGCTGACCACCCACACCTGAAGGAGCCAAACTGAGCCCAGCAGAATGGCCCAGCTGAGCCCAGTCTAAATTTTTAACCAACTCAATCATGAGCTAGTATGTTTTTAGATTGTTTGTTATGCAGTTATAGCTTACTAATGTATATACCCATTAAAGACAGGATGCCAGGACAGATTGATTATAAATAACCTGCAAATGCTCAGCACCCTATAAGTATTGATTTTCTTTTCCCTTTATTTAATAGATTTGTTATAAGATGGTATTGGGTTATTCAGAAGTGAGGTAGGAGAATAGGGTGTGGAGGCAGGGAACTTCAGGCCAATTTGTGCTGACTTCCTAAAAACACACACACACACACACACACACACACACACACACACACACCCCAAGGTCTAGGCGTAGGGAACCTAAGACCAGTTAAGGCCAACTTTCAACAGCTAAACCAAAAGAGAAAGAACCCATCCCTCCACACCGGAGTGGCAAAGGATCAAAGGCTACTCTCCCTACAACGCTCCCCATTCCACCACTCCTCAGATGTAAAGAGAGAGTGCCTTGGAGTGGCCACAGGCTAAGCACAGGCCATCCCTTCATCTGCATAGAATGTCAATTCCTCTCAGTTTTTAATTAGCCACAGACAAAATCCTTCATCCAAATAAGGGGTAGCCAATAGGGACCCCAAAAACTGTACTTAAAACCCAGAAAACTTTGTAACCAGGTCCTTGAGCCTTTTGCTTGAGCCAACACCCACCCTGTGAGTGCTTTCTCACTTTAATAAATTTCTACTTTTGCTGCTTCCTCCTGTGTTTTGTTCCTTTGTTACTTTGTGCATTTTGTTCAATTCTTTGTTCAAAATGTCAAGGATCTGGACAACTCACACTCACGGTCTTCCTTCTGGGAACAGAAGTGCAGGAAGATGTGGAGGCCTGTGATTGGTGCTTAAACTCACACAGTGCCCCCCACCACAGGAGAAAAACACACAGTTACAGTCTGACAATTAGGTCCAAAGATAAATAGGAAAACAAGAAGTTTGCCTTTAATCTATTCTCTCTACATCTAATCTTTGGAGGTCAAGGCTGTGAAGAGACCTGAAGATATCGTGTTCTCTCCTACTGGAGCCCCATCATTCTTTGTTTACTGTCTGATATTTAAAAGGAAAACAAATCTCTGAGAGAGGAGGGAGTCAGAGGCAGATAGAGAGGGAGGGTTTTGGGAGAGAAAAAACACCCACAGGACCGCACCAGCACTGCCCCTGTAGCTAGCAGGAAGAAGTGTGGTTAAGAACTTCCTTATGCCAGGATGTTGTTCAGAAGGGATTTTTTTCAACTTAGGTGCAGGCGCAATAAATCAACTCAAATGTCCTAAACTTGACCCAGCTTATTAGAATATCATACACATTACATTAGCATTGTTGTTTTAGCACTCCCCTACCCCCCTTTCTCCAAGTTTTTGCTTAGGCACTCATGGGTAATAACCAACATGGAGTCACTGTGGCCAACCCCAGGCATGCACAGATGCAGCACCCTTAGTGGGGAACTTACCCCTCTCATTTGGGCAGAACCCACGGAAGACTCCTTTTTTCTTGCCTCATAAAAGACCCATAACTCAGATGGGTGAGGTGGCGCATGCCTGTAATCCCAGCACTTTGGGAGGCAGGGGCAGGCAGATCACCTGAGGTCAGGAATTGAAAACCAGCCTGGCCAACAACATGGTGAAACCCCATCTCTACAAAAATACAAAAAATTAGCCAGGCATGATGGTGGGTGCCTGTAATCCCTGCTACTCAGGAGGCTGAGGCTGGAGAATCACTTGAACTGGGAAGGCAGAGGTTGCAGCGAGCTAAGATCAAGCCACTGCACTCCAGCATGGGCAACAGAGCAATACTCCATCTCAAAAAAAAAAAGAAAAGAAAGAAAGAAATTAGGCCCATTTCTGGCAACCTGCTTTCAGGTCCCCTGCTGCTGTGGAGAGCTTTCCTTTTGCTTAATAAATCCTACTCTGCCAAACTCACTGTCTGGTGTTGCCCTGCTTCATTCTCCTTGGTCGTGGACCAGAGCCCAGACCTGGCTAAACTGAGACCACCACACCTCTACAAAACAGCAACTGTGAGACTGTGGTCTTCATGTGGACACTCTCAGCTTGCACCTCTACTCTCTCTAGGGGGCACTGTTCCACCCACCCTTGAGCCTGAGGAGAAAAGTTGGTAGAGAGGCTGTTCCCTCACTTCTAGCAGAAAAGACGTGTTCAGGCCCTCACTTCCCTGAGGTCAGAGCCCTCATGCCTGCACTCAATGTGGCAGACACCTGCCATGTGTAGCTACTGGGTACCTGGAATGTGGCTGGTTTGAAGTAAAATGTGCTGCAAACAAAAAATGCACAGTGAGTTTAGAAGAATTATACCAGAAATATACTTTCTTTTTTATTTTTTTGAGACGAGTCTCGCTCTGTCGCCCAGGATGGAATGCAGTGGTGCGATCACGGCTCACTGCAAGCTCTGCCTCCCGGGTTCATGCCATTCTTCCTCAGTCTCCCGAGTAGCTGGAACTACAGGCACCCGCCACAACGCCTGCCGAATTTTTTTTGTATTTTTAGTAGAAACGGGGTTTCACCATGTTAGCCAGGGTGGTCTGTATCTCCCGACCTCGTGATCCACCCGCCTCAGCCTCCCAAAGTGCTGGGATTACAGGCGTGAGCCACAGCGCCTGGTAAAATATATTTTATTTCTAATTATGTGTCCGGAGTTGGTTCCTTCCCGTGGGTTCCTCCTCTCGCTGACCAAGAATGAAGCCGTGGACCTTCACGGTGAGTGTTACAGCTTTTAAAGATGGCATGGACCCCAAGAGTGAGCAGTAGCAAGGTTTATTGTGAAGAGGGAAATAATAAAGCTTCCACAGCATAGAAGGGGACCCCAGTGGGTTGCCACTGCTCCCTGAGGTAGCCAGCTTTTATTCCCCCTCCCATTTCCCCTTAATTGTCCCCTCCCATGTTCCGTTTTTGTCCTATCAGAGTGCCCTTTTTTCAATCCTCCCTGCGATTGGCTACTTTTAGTATCCTGTTGATTGGTGCATTTTACAACCCCCTTGTTCGCTACAGAGCACTGATTGGTGCATTTTTACAGAGTGTTGATTGGTGCATTTTATAATCCTCTTGCAAGACAGAAAAGTTCTCCAAGTCCCCACTTGACCCAGGAAGTCCAGCTGGCTTCACCTCTCAATTCTATATTGATCACATATTAAAACAGTAATATTTTGGAGATAGCAGGCTAAAATTAACACAAACAATTTCACTTCTTCTTCTTATTATTTTTGATGTGGCTAATAAAAATTAAAAATTCACTAATAGCTAACATTTTAGTTTTTAGAGGATTAATTCCTTCTTAAAAATCTCAGTGTCCTACACAAAAGACCAGAGGCCAGAAAGGTTATAAAACATTAAAATAATTGTCATTATATTGTTTCCATTTGTGAACATGTGTGTGTGCAAGCGTGCATGTGTATCTGTGTGTGAGTACATGGGCGTGTGTGTGCATGCATGCGTGTACAATTTATATTATAAATGGACTTAACCTTACACACCACAAGGTTAAAAAATGACCAAGCCAAGCACAGAGATAAAACCCAGCCTGGGCCAGACGCAGTGCCTCACACCTTTAATCCCAGCATTTTGGGAGGCCCAGGCAAACAGATAACCTGGTTCAAGACCAGCCTGGCCAACATGGTGAAACCCTGTCTCTACTAAAAATACAAAAATTGGCCAGGTGTGGTGGCAGGTACCTGTAATCCAAGCTACTTGGGAGGCTGAGGCAGGACAATCGCTTAAACCCGGGAGGCAGAGGTTGCAGAAAGCCGACTTCTCGCCACTGCACTCCAGCCTGGGCGAG
>NW_012110696.1:3238798-3255416 GCF_000951045.1 Mandrillus leucophaeus | reverse complement strand
AAAAAAAAAAAAAAAAGAGGAAAGGAGGAGTTCTGAGAAACGTCCCTTCCCTGCACCCTGCTGCCAGCCCCCACCCAATGCTAACCCACTCCTGAGCACGCCCACTGGGCATTCGCACGGCCACACCCGTCCTAGGACAGGGTTCTACCCTCAGGAATTGTGGCCATGGCAGCTTTGCTCCTATAGTTTTCTGTCAAAAACACACGCAGTGCCCAGAGGACTCCTGGGTCATCTCAACCCCAGATCTGTAGCAGGAATCTGTTTCCTTCTCCAATCCAGGCTTCTGGACCATCTGATCCTAATCTCCTCTGCCTTTATGGACTCAGGAATCAGAGCATAGCCCTGCCTCAGCCTGTACCTGTAGCACAAACCAGTCCTTTCATCAGTTGTGCCCTGTCCCTACCCCATGGCTCTTGATAGCTCCTTTCTGTCTTCTGCTTTTTCCTTCCCCAAAAATCCTCTTCTGTGCACACAGTGTGCCCAACTTCATCCCTTACGTGCCTACAATAATTCAGACGTTAGGGAATTCAAGACCATGCCTTTACACCTGGCTGTTGTAGGAACAAATAGAAATTAGAAAGAAGAGGCTTAATGATTTCTCTTTTGAATGAGGGAAGAATTTTTGTTCTTCTCCCTTTTCTTAAAGCATTTAGGTGGAACATTTTTATAATTATTTTCACTGGTTTTTGAAATATATGTAAATCATTTTTATCAGTTAAATAAGTCATTTGTCTTTTTTTGACTCAGACTTGTCTTTATCTAGGACCTGGAAACTATTGCTTTGAAATGTGAATAGCAAGAATATATACCACAGTTTCTGTAGGAGGGTGGGAGGCTGCCTTCAGCAGGTAACTGGCTCCACATTGCGAATCTACATCCTGTCATGAAGATGTGGAAAGTTTATTTTTCCTTTGAATATTACCAATTAGAAAACCCAGATTACCTCCCAAATTACTAGGTGAAATAATAAACTGTAAATGGTGCTTTCAAGTCTTCCACTTGAAAACTAATAATGGTGACTTTTTTTCTGTGTTTGTAGTCTCTTAGTAGATTGCCTTTGATGCACATCACATTTTGGTTTAATTATATAACAAAACATTTTCTTGCTGTTCTATTATGGTGGAAATTTTTTGGGGATTGGAGATAATTTTTCTTTTCTCTCTCTCTTTTTTTTTTTTTTTTTTTTTTTAAGATGGAGTCTTGCTCTGTTGCCAGGCTGGAGTGCAGTAGTGCGATCTCAGCTCACTGTGGTCTCCACCTCCCAGGTTCAAGTGATTCTCCTGCCTCAGCCTCCCGAGTAGCTGGGACTACAGGCGCGCCACCACACTCAGCTAAGTTTTTTATATTTTTAGTAGAGATGGGGTTTCACCATGTTGGCGAGGATGGTCTCCATCTTCTGAATTCATGATCCACCCACCTCGGCCTCCCGAAGTGTTGGGATTATAGGCGTGAGCCACCGTGCCTGGCTGAAAATTTTTCTTTTAGTCATATTTTCCATACATTGTTTAGAAGTACCAGATGTTATATACAAAGTGCCTATCAGGCTTCACTTGAGAGAAAAACCTTCATTCTCAGGATTCCAGCCACAACCCACAATTGTACAACAAAGTGCAGCAAGGTGCTCCCCAAATCTGCAAACAAAATAGTCTATTTGGGATCTACAGTCCCTTCTAGAGCAGTTAGACTAGATTTCTACAAAAATAACTTCAGAACAGCAATCAGTTATTTCACTTCCTTCAGTGCTCCTGTCATCTTCAGATCTGACACAGATTCAGAGATCATGGGGCCCATAAACCCAACCAGGATCATACATATGCATTGATTAAACCTGAGAACTTCAATTCTCTCCCTCCTCCCCTTGGCCCAATGCCCACAAATGTGCATAGCTCACCAGCCCTCCAAGACCTAAATGTGCAGTTCCAAATTTTGAATTTATTTTCTGGGATTTGAGAGAAGAAAAGAACTTTTATTTGAGAAATACATGTTCTTTTAATGATCAGACCCAGAGTCTTGTTAAAATGAGACCACAGTGATATTACTGTTCCCGTCTTGGAACTGTTGGTCTTTTGAAATTGCTTGCTGTTGGCACAAGTGGCTATAAATTAACCTAATAATGCCACACTGGACACCATAACCCACACCCAATAGCTTAAAAATGTATATAACCAATCACTAACCAATGTTACTATTGTAAGCCAATAAGAATTCCTGACAACTTTCTATCAGTTCCCTCTCTGCCTTCCTTTTTCCTTTACAAATATACTTGTAACTGGAGTGTATATTCAGGGCAGCTTTATACTCCAGGATTGCAATATTCAAGCTTTGGCACCAAAACTCTCTACTTATATTATGTTTACCCTAGTATTTCCTTTTAGGTCAAAATATTCTTTAGAATGTGTTGAAGGAACCTCACTGAGGGGATCTCTCCTCTGGTTTTACTGTGCTTGCTCTAATCCCTAAGAATGCAGAGGCACATTGATCCCACCTAGAATCTGCATATAAAAGTTGGCCTCTGCCTAGGATTCCCAACACTGGACCAGACTTTGGGTTGAAGACATACGAAAAACTCACAGAAGACATTTTCTGCATCATGAGAGGCCAACATAGACATCTTAAGCCCCATTTTTAGAGTGGAGCCCTTTGAGTTTTCCAGATCTTATTCAGTGACCTGCTACAGCTGTGTGAGAGGCTTCTGATGGGAACAAAATCCTGTGGCAGAATCTGTAAGTGTAACAAGCATCTTAGCAGTGGGAGGTAAGGTCACAAAATATCCAGAGCCTTAATGACAACCATAATCACAAGTATGCCTTCCTCCTGTATACTGTGTTATGGGAGTAGAGTACTTTTGTCCTTTTCCTTACCTCAGAGTTAGCTGATCAGGGACAGGGGGATATCACATCTGGAGCCAAGATATGCAGGTCCACCAGGACAGCTCCATTTTCTATTTGCACCCCACAAAGTCAGCCTGAGTGTCTCCTCCATGGATCACTACGGGGGCATCAACCAAAGGTCACTGGGGACACTCTCACCAGCATCTTTGAGTAATGAGACATTTGAGGATGTCCTGTGCAGACTGGGGTCAGTCTGACAAGAAGGTCTAATTCTGCTCCCATTTCAGAGAAAGATTAAGTGACTCATCCAGGGTTTGTGCCTCCCCTCACAGAAAGAATCTCCTTGGTTTTTACCCAGATAAGAATTGCTCCAGTTTTCTGGTTCTTTGGTGAAAAATGAGGAGATCTGGAGACCCAAACTGATCAATAACCTAATTGCTTCTATTTCATATGGTCATTAGAAAAAGACATAAAGCAGTCATGGTCCCTACTATCAAGGAACTTGCAGTCTGGAGCACATGAATAAACGGTTGAATTCAGCATCGTGTGTTCAGTACAAAGATGGACACTGTACAGGAGACTTAAGCTTCATTTGGGTTACTTCCCTTTTATTGTTTTGTGAGTTTTGATGCCACCACCTGATCAGCTGTTCATTGGCAGAAGAGAAATTGTTGTTATTACTATTTGTATTGTTTTTACCTTGCTAAGAATAAATAATTAGCTTCTAATATAATTGGTCTAGAAAAACATAAGGGTTTTGGTTGAATTCCTTGCTATTGTGTGTTATAAAATAGGGAATTAGCTAAAATAGATTAAGATACAGAAACTCGGCGGGGTGCGGTGGCTCAAGCCTGTAATCCCAGCACTTTGGGAGGCCGAGACGGGCGGATCACGAGGTCAGGAGATCAAGACCATCCTGGCGAACACGGTGAAACCCCGTCTCTACTAAAAAGTACAAAAAAACTAGCTGGGCGAGGTGGCGGGCGCCTGTAATCACAGCTACTCGGGAGGCTGAGGCAGGAGAATGGCGTAAACCCGGGAGGCGGAGCTTGCAGTGAGCTGAGATCCGGCCACTGCACTCCAGCCTACGCGACAGAGCGAGACTCCGTCTCAAAAAAAAAAAAAAAAAAAAAAAGATACAGAAACTCTGGGAATCAAATTTCTCTTCGGCAGGCTTAGAAAAGACAAAACTGAAAATACTTACAGGCATAGAGAGCAGATGCCTAGGGCCCACCTTCTGTCCCATCTCTGTCCAGATCCACCCTCTGCTGAACCTTTTCCAGGTCTGACCCCACACTGAAATCTCTCACAGAACTGCTTAGAGAAGATCAGAGTTTGGGGTGGCTAACCCTACTGCCTCTCCGGAGCTGGTGCTCACAATTTCCTGAAACCCAAAAGCAGATAAATGGGGAAAAGCGATATACTTTTGTGCCTTAAATTGTTTTTTATAAAATTAAAATTAGTGTTTCTAGAGACATCCTATCCAGCAACCTGTTCCCCATCTCTACAGTTTCAGTGGTTTTTTCACAAGTTTCAAAGTAACTACAAACACACACAAAAAAAATTCCTCTGAATTGCACTTAACTCTTTCTTTCTGTATATGTCCCATCTATCTATATTGAGCTATTATTTTACGCATTTAAAAAACAAAAAAACAAAACCAATAAGTAAACAGAAGAGGAAATAGAAATGCTGGGGCCCTGCATTTAAATCCTGGGAAGTATAGGACTACTTTTCAGGATGTTATAGTATTAACACACGTAATGTGAACTTCCCAGCACACTGCTCTGTGACATACTTCTGAGCACATACTACATGCTCCATAAAGATTGCATTAATGCATATACACATTTTTCAAATGCAGACTTACTCAGACTTGCCACCATCTTCCGCCTCTGTAAACATTAAAGGGCCTGCAGAGAATGCCATATTTCAAGATGATGATTGGTGGTCCTGTCTTCGGATGTAAAGTATTTGTGTTATGATAAGGGTGTTGCAGTAAGGGACTCATGCTGTGATTGCTTTTTCTAGCTGAGTGGTATAATGGGTCTAGGAGCAGAAGCGTCAGCAATAAGAAGACTTGCAATAACAGGAGACTTGCAATAAGAAGCTAATTCATGGACCCTTTTCAAACCTGCAGAATTTTGTTACTTACAGTGAGGTTTTGAATACCAAATAATTTATATGCACATTGAACCTTAGAGGCAATGCTTGGCCGAGTGACTCTCAGCCCAGTCTTGCTGTAGAATCACGTGGACAGTCTGAAGAGAAACCATAACCTGTGCCCTCCCCACAGATCCTGTCTGTTTTACTAGGTGGAAAAATTTCTGTTTTTTGCCAGGCGCTGTGGCTCATGCCTGTAATATCAGCACTTTGGGAGGCCGAGGCGGGCGGATCACGAGGTCAGGAGATTAAGACTACCCTGGCTAACACAGTGAAACCCCATCTCTACTAAAAATACAAAAAAAATTAGCCAGGCATGGTGGCAGGCACCTGTGGTCCCAGCTATTCAGGAGGCTGAGGTAGGAGAATGGCGTGAACCTGGGAGGCAGAACTTGCAGTGAGCCGAGATTATGCCACTGCATTCCAGCCTGGGCGACAGAGCAAGACTCCGTCTCAAAAAAGAATTCCTGGTTTTTAAATTGAATTCCTCACATGATTCTACCACAAGGCCAGGGTCAAGCATGAGGACTTCCAGATACTTTAATGAGAAGTCAGTTCACCCTTTGTTCTAGGAAATCACAGGGCCTGCTCTGCTTGGTTTTGGTAGGGCATGTCAGTGTAGCCCATATTTCCACTGCAGCAACAGAAATTGCTGGCATGCCCTCCTTTTTCCTCAGAGTTATAGAATAATTTAGAGAACATTACTGTGTTGAAAGTTATTTTATCAGATAACTCCATTCAGTCTTGTAAGTCAGAACTAGTTCTCTTAACTCATTTCACCTGTAGTCAAATTAAGGCCTCACAGCCGGGTGCGGTGGCTCATGCCTGTAATCCCAGCACTTTGGGAGGCTGAGGCAGGCGAATCACCTGAGGTCAGAAGTTGGAGACCAGCCTGGCCAACATGGTGAAACCCTGTCTCTAACAAAAATACAAAAATTAGCCGGGCATGGTGGTGGGTGCCTGTAATCCCAGCTAGTAAGGAGGCTGAGGCAGGAGAATCACTTGAGCCTGAGAGGCGAAGGTTGCAGTGAGCCGAGACCGCGCCACTGCACTCCAGCCTGGGCAACAGAGCAGGACTCCATATTAAAAAAAAAGAAGAAGAATTCTGTCACTTGATAAATATGTATTTTCAGGAGCTCTTAACATTCAGGGATATGGCCATAGAATTCTCTCCAGAAGAGTGGAAATGTCTGGACCCTTCTCAGCAGAATTTATATAGAGATGTGATGTTGGAGAACTACAGAAACTTGGTCTCCCTGGGTGAGGATAACTTTAATATGTAATTCCTAATACTTTTTCAGAATTTCATTTTCTTTCCTTGTATAACATCTCTTAGGAGCTTTTGCTTTGCATGAATTAATTTCAGTTCCTTCATGAAAAGTTTGGGAGTTCGGTGGTATAAAAAATAAAATCTTTAGGATGTTTCATCTTTATGTAAACCTTCTTTTGAGCTAATTTGTTTCCTTCACTCTAGGCTAGTGGTAATTCTATAAATTAATGATATAAAATAATTGTCTTTCACATCTTAACATGCAATTTGCACTACTTATTTTTGATTCAGTAGTACTTGGTAGTGGAACTTAAAGCCCACAGATTTAAAATACTTAAATATTCTAAAGATTCTGTCAGAAAACAATTTTTGGATTAATTTTCTAGAATCTTCCCTAATTTCTCTATTCTACTTAGCATAGTGCTAGGTTGGTAATTGGAGTATCCCCAGCAGTAGTCATGTTAATTTTTTAAAAATAAAACAGGTGTTACTATCTCTAACCCAGACCTGGTCACCTGTCTGGAGCAAAGAAAAGAGCTCTACAATTTCAAGATACATCAGACAGCAGCCAGACCCTCAGGTAGGTGAGAGTGAATGGAGGAGAGGACACAGGCAAGGAGGCCAAAAGTCAAGAAGGAAGCCAGGCCTTAAAATGTAGTTTGGGAGGCTGAGCCCTGTGGCTCACGCCTGTAATCCCAGCACTTTGGGAGGCCGAGGCAGGTGGATCATCTGAGATCAGGAGTTCAAGACCAGCCTAACCAATATAGTGAAACCCTGTCTCTGCTAAAAATACAAAAATTAGCTGGGTGTGGTGGCTTGTGCCTGTAATCCCAGCTACTCAGGATGCTGAGGCAGAGAGAATTGCTTAAAAACCCAGGAGGCAGAGGTTATGCTCAGCTGAGATCATGCCACTGCACTCCAGCCTGGGCAGTATCGAGCTAGACTCTATTGCAAAAAATAAATAAGTAAATAAATGTTGTTTGGGAAGCTCTGTGACAAAATAATTTCCAAAAAGGCTGCATTTTTTCTCATAGGGTCATCTTATGTCCCATGCTCTTAAATCCAAGAGTTCTGTTTTTTCTTTCGTATCTCCCTTCAAGTTTACAGGGAGAGCCAGTGTCCACTTTATCACTTACAAAGGGGTGCATGGTCTGACTGCTGTTCATTGCTTTTGGGGACCTGGGAATATTTATATGATTGAAGAGCTCTATGTTAAAGTTTTTTTGTTTTTTGTTTTTTTCCAAATACTGTTTTTGCATCATGTCTAAAATGTGTAAGGTGAGTAGTGGACATATTGGGATTTGGTTCAGAAATCCCAGGAACACCAGGGACAGATGTTGCATCTTTTCTGCTTGGTGATTTTTAATCCTATAGAGGTTGCAAATGTAATTCTACAAAAAAATTCTTACTCAGCAATTTTATCAGAACAATAAGCATTTTCCTAAATATGAAAAAATGTAATTTTATTTTACTTCAAAATGTTATTGTTTTAATATAAACTGAGATTTGTAATTTAAACTCTACTTTTGCAAGTTTTCAAATTATTTAAAGCATGGGTTTCCAACCTTTGGCTTCCTTGGACCACCACATTGGAAGAAAAATTGTCTCGGCCACACATAAAATACAGTAACATGGCCAGGCATGGTGGCTCACACCTGTAATCCCAGCACTTTGGGAGACCGAGGCAGGCAGATCATGAGGTCAGGAGTTAGAGACCAGCCTGGCAAGCATGGTGAAACCCCATCTCTACTAAAAATACAAAAATTAGCTGGGCATGGTGGTGCATGCCTGTAATCCCAGCTACTTGGGAGGCTAAGGTAGGAGAATTGTTTGACCCCAGGAGGTGGAAGTTGCAGTGAGCTGAGATCGTGCCACAGGCACTCCAGCCTGGGCAACAGAGCAACACTCCGTCTAAAAACAAATAAAAATAAAAAAAATAATAAAAATTATGCTCACACCAATAATAGCTGATTCTCATTTAAAAAAAAAAAAAAAAAAAGGTTTGCAAATAATTTTTGTGATATCCACCACCACAGATAAGTAAAAATGTCCTCACATTCAAAGGGTTGGCCAGCACTGAATTTCTTAAATGCGCTGTGTCATTAACCAGCTTAGAACATTGCTAAGTGTATATTAAACTCTCAATTGTTACATTATTTCTTAATAACTATTATCTTTTAATTTTGTCTTATTTAGTAGGAAGCCTACTGAAATACTGTTATTGAGATCTATCTATATATAAAAATGTGTGTTTCACACACACAAACACCTATGTAAGTTTTATATGTGTATAATAAATTCTTACTTAACTTTGCTGATAGGTTCTTGGAAACAGTAAGCAAGGCAACATATTAAGAAAACTAATTTTACCAGAGTTTAATTAATACAAGAGATATGTTTACATGACATATAGCAACATTGTTCATTTAAAGATGCAGTTTTCAAGAACCTATTTTGAACATAAAGTGAGGGCTTACTGTACATCTCTATGCGACCTGGATTTTTCTGATAAATAAAAATTGTATAACTTAATGTGTACAGTGTAATGATTTGATATGTATATACGTTGTAAAATAAAATATAGTCAAGTTGATGAACACATCTATTACCTCAGGTAGATAACCAATTTTTTTGTAGTAAGAACACTTAAAGTCTACTGTTGTAGCAAATTGTAAGCATACATTACAGTGTTACTAACTATAAACAATGCTATTTTGCTGATCTAATGCTAATGTACTTTAGATTTTTCAGAGTTACTCAACTTATAACTAAAAATTGATATTCTTTGAACATCTCCTTATTTTCCACCCTCAGGCACTAACAATCACCATCAATCAATGTTAAAGTTTTTTTTGTTTGTTTTGTTTTGTTTTTGAGACGGGGAGCCTCACTGTCACCCAGGCTGGAGTGCAGTGGCGTGATATCCACTCACTGCAAGCTCCGCATCTCGGGTTCACCCCATTCTCCTGCCTCAGCCTCCCGAGTAGCTGGGACTACAGGCACTCGCCACCATGCCCGGCTAATTTTGTTTTTATATTTTTAGTAGAGACAGGGTTTCACCATGTTAGCCAGGATGGTCTCTATCTGACCTCATGATCCACCCACCTCGGCCTCCCAAAGTGCTGGGATTACAGGTGTGAGCCACGGTGCCCAGCCAATCAATGTTAAAGTTGTTTAAGATTATACTTAAGTTTTACAATTGTGTTTTCTATTACTGTGAAAAATGACACTAAAATTTTCACATTGAATATAGATAACTTATGATAATATGGTACTTTGACAATATTAGTTATTCTAATGAAATAGGTTTCTATTTATTTGTGTCTACTGCAATTTCTGTCATTAATATCTTATTGTATTTAGTGTATACATATTTCATTGGTTAAATTTACTTTGATTACATTTTTTATATTTATACTATTGCAAATGAAAATTGTTTCTTCCTTTTTTTTGGAAGGTTTGTTGTTACTATTTGGAAATGCAACAAATATTTTTATGTTGGGCCAGGTCCAGTGACTCATTTCTGTAATCCCAGTACTTTCAGAGGCCAAGGCTGGTGGATCACTTGAGCATAGGAGTTTAAGATGAACCTGGGCAACAGAGTATTAACTCCAAAAATCTGAGACGGGTCTCAGTTAATGTGGAAAGTTTATTTTGCTGGCCAGGCACGGTGGCTCATGACCGTAATCCCAGGACTTTGGGAGGCCGAGGCGGGCGGATCACGAGGTCAGGAGATCGAGACCATCCTGGCTAACATGGTGAAACCCCGTCTCTACTAAAAATACAAAAAATAGCGGGGCGTGGTGGCACGCACCTGTAGTCCCAGCTACTTGGGAGGCTGAGGCAGGAGAATCGCTTGATCCCAGGAGGTGGAAATTACAGTGAACTGAGATTGCACCACTGCACTCCAGCCTGGCGACAGAACAAGACTCTGTGTCAGAAAAAAAAGGAAAAGAAAAAGAAAGAAAAAAAGTTTATTTTGTCAAGGTTGAGGACACATGCCCCTGACACAGCCTTAGGAAGTCTTGATGACATGTACCCAAGGTGGTTTGGGCACAGCTTGGTTTTATACATTTTAAGGAGACATGAGACATAAGTCCATCTATATAAGATGTACATTGGTTCCATCCTGAAAGGCAGGACAACTCAAGCAAGGGATGGGGTTTCTAGGTCACAGTACATGAGAGAGAGACTGCTGTATTCTTTTGAGTTTCTGATTTGCCTGTCCAAAGGAGGCAATCAGATGTCCATTTATCTCAGTGAGCAGAGGGATGACTTTGAATAGAATGGGAGGCAGGTTTGCCCTAGGGAGTTCCCAGCTTGACGGTTTAGCTTAGTGATTTTGGGGGCCCTAAGAGTTCCAAGATTTATTTTCCTTTCACAAGATTATGTATCCTGATGCTTTAATGAATACATTTATTGAGTTTTTGTTTATTTACTCTAGAGTTATATGTATATATATACACACATATATAGGCATGATTATATAATCTCCAAACAGCAGTAATGTTTTTATTTCTTTTCCAAAGCTGGAGAGCTTTGTTCAATCCTTTTCCTTGCCTAATTGTTCTCATACAAGTTTTTAGTAATATGCTAAGATAGAAGTTGTGGCCCTGGAGCAGGCCTGCAGATCTTGGCCTCAGCTGTGGTCTCTGAAGCAGCCCTGTGTCTGTACATTTGAAGGATCTAACAATGATTACAATTTGGCAGGTAAAGAACTCCTTTTGTTCTGTCCTCATGCTGATGAGATTACCTCTGCTTTTGATGGTTGTGTTACCAGAGATTTGGACAGTCATGGATTCTTTCTAGGCCCTGGAAAGATTAAATTTCCTTGAGGTGGCCGGGCGCGGTGGCTCACGCCTGTAATCCCAGCACTTTGGGAGGCCGAGGTGGGCGGATCACAAGGTCAGGAGATCGAGACCATGGTGAAACTCCGTCTCTACTAAAAATAGAAAAAATTAGCCGGGCGCAGTGGTGGGCGCCTGTAGTCCCAGCTACTCGGGAGGCTGAGGCAGGAGAATGACGTGAACCCGGGAGGCAGAGCTTGCAGTGAGCCGAGATTGCGCCACTGCACTCCAGCCTGGGCGACAGAGCGAGACTCCGTCTCAAAAAAAAAAAAAAAAAAAAAAAAAAATTTCCTTGAGGACATTATCTGTATGGCAGGCAGTAAGGTAGGGTTTTGAAGTTTGTCTGCATATGATAGGCCAAGTACCAGGTGTATGAATGGGTTTGGCTTCTACTGACTACTGGGGAACAGTTTTCACAGGTCTCTCTGAGTCCGTGAGTATGTACAACTGGCCATGGACTGTGACTGTGAGGGCTAGAACTGAGTCACATGGCTGCTGCAGGGACCATAGCTAAGGCCAAGATCTGTAGGCCTGCCTCCAGGGCCATGGCTGGGTGTGTCTCCTGGCAGTCTCTTGATAGGAAGGACCACTTGTGTACTCTAGCTGAGAGGAGTTTGAGACAGGTTGCAGAACTGCTTCAGCATCCTTAATAAGACCAAGCTTAGTGTACCATGTTTTGTCTGCAGCCATGTCTATGGGCTCTTGAGTTGGCCACCTGGGTGAGGGCCTGCTTTTTCCAAATACCCCTACTTGATTTTTGGCTCCACTGAGGTTTCACAATCCTAACCAAAGGCAAGTACCTTTCTACTTAGGTTTTCTGTGAGTTTACTACTTAACATATCTTACCTAAGTGGAATCATACACTGTCACTTTGTTAGTGTCTTCACTTAAAATAATGGCTTTAAGATTTATCCTTATTGTAGCCTCTGACAAGATATTTTCATCTGAAGCTAAAGAATATTTCATTGATGTATAAGCCACATCTTTTTAAATCATTCATCTGTTAAGGGACATTTCAATTTTTTTTCCTTTTTGACTTTTGTAAATGATATGGTTTGGATCTGTGTCCTCATTCAAATCTCATGTCAAATTGCAATCCCTAATGTTGGAGGTGGGGCCTGGTGGGAGGTGATGGGATGATAAGGTTGACTTCTCACGAATGGTTTAGCACCAGCCCCTTTGGTACTGTCTTTGCCATAGTGAGTTTGTTCTCCTGAGATCTCACTTTTTAAAAGCATGTGGCACCTCTCCTTTCACTGTCTCTTGCTCCTGCTCCCACCATGTGAGGTGACTCACTCCTTATTTGCTTTCTACCATAATTGGAAGCTTTTTGAGGCCTCGCCAGAAACAGAAGCTGCTATGCTTCCTGTACAGCCTGCAGAACCATGAGCCAGTTAAACCTTTTTCTTTAAAAAAAAAAAAAAAAAAAAAAAAATTACCTAAAAAAAATTAGCTGGGTGGCATGCCACATGACTACAATCCCAGCTACTCAGGAGGTGGAGGTTATGGTGAGCTGAGATCCCACCACTGTACTCCAGCCTGGGCAACAGAGCGAGACTCAAAAAAAAAAAAAAAAAAAAATTACCTAGTCTCAGGTATTTATAGCAATGCAAGAATAAACTAAAACAGTGAATATTGCTGCAGTAAACATGGATGTGCAAATATTTCTGTCAGATACGCTTTGCATATTTTGAGTAAGATGCTCAGAAGCAGAATTAGTGGGTCATAGAATAACTTCATTTTTTTTTTTGGAGGAATCCCCTTACATTTTTGGGGGGGCTGTATCACTTTCTTCCTACCAACAATGCACAAGGGTTTCAATTCATCTACATTCTTTACATTTGTCATCTTTTGTTCGCTTGATGTTGGCCATTCTAATTAATACATGATAATACCTCATTGTCGTTTTGCTTTACATTTTTCTAAAGATTAAAAAATTTTCAATAATTGTTTGCTATGTGTATTTATTCTTTGGAGAAACATTTTCATCTGTTCATTTGTTAATCATGTTACTCTGTTGATTTTTTAGAGTCTATTCTGGGTGTTAATGTCTGTCAAATGTATACTTTTTACTTTTTTTTTCTTAGTTGGGACTCTGACTAAATGTTAATTTTAATGTGCAGAGATAAATTTAATGTAGTCCCATTTTTCTGTGTTTTTAAATGTGTTACTCATGTAGTTGATGTTATATGCAAGAAAACATTGCCAAGACCAATGTCATAATCTTTCTTCCTGTGTTTTCTTCTAAAAATTGTAGAGTTATGCTTCTTACATTTAAATATTTAATTTATTCAAGATAGTTTTCGTATATGGTTCAGGATTTTAAATTTTTATGAGTACACAGTAGCTTTATGTATCTATGGGTTACATGAGATATTTTGATGTAGGCATGAAATGCATAAAAATTATATCAGGATAAATGGGTATTCATTACCTCAAGTGTTTATTCTTTGTTTTATAGACAACCTAACTACATTCTTTTAGTTATTTAAAAATGTACAATTAAGTTGCTTTTGACTATAGTCACTCTGTGTACTAGCAACTACTAAATCTTACTCTTTCTAATTATTTTTCTACCCATTAATCTTCCCCACTTCCCCCAAACCCTCACTACACTTTCCAGCCTCTGGTAACAATCCTTCTGTTCTCTGTCTCTATGAATTAATTTAATTTTTAGCTCCAGCAAATGTGTGAGAACATGCAACATTTACCTTCATGTACCTGGCTTATTTTTCTTAACATAATGGCCTCTAGTTCCATCCATGTTGTTGAAGATTGTGGGATCTTGTTCTTTTTTATTATTGAAAAGTACTTTGTTATTTATGTGCACCACATTTACTTTATCCATTCATGTAATGATAGACACTTAGGTTGCTTCTAAATTTTGGATAATGTGAACACTGCTGCAGTAAAAATGGAGGTGCAAATATCTCTCTGATGTCCTGATTTCTTTTCTTTTATGTACATACCTATGAATGGGATTGCTGGATAATATAGTAGCTTTAATTTTCATTTTTTGAGGAACTCTAAACTGTTCTCCATAGTCATTGTACTAATTTACATTCCCACCAAGAGAGTGCTAGAGTTCACTTTCACTTTTCTCCACATCCTCACCAGTATTTGTTAATTGCCTGACTTTTGGATAAAAGCCATTGTAACTGGGGTGAGATAATATCTCATTGTCGTTTTGATTTGCACTTCTCTGAGATAAATGATGTTGAGCACCGTGTCATATGGCTTTTTGTTATTTATATGCTCTCTTTTGAGAAATGTCTATCCAAATTTTTTCTTATTTATCATCAGATTTTAACTTATAGAGCTGTTTGTGTGCCTTATGCATTCTTGTTATTAATTCCTTTTCTTATGGGCAGTTTCCAGATATTTACTCCCATTTTGTGTGTTGTCTCTTCGCTTTGTTCATTGTTTCTTTTCTTTTTTTTTTCTTTTTTTTGAGACAGAGTCTTGCTCTTTCGCCCGAGCTAGAGTGCAGTGGCACGTTCTCAGCTCACTGCAAGCTCTGCCTCCTGGGTTCACGCCATTTTCCTGCCTCAGTCTCCCGAGTAGCTGGGACTACAGGCACCCGCCACCGCGACCGGCTAATTTTTTGTATTTTTAGTAGAGATGGGGTTTTATTGTGTTAGCCAGGATGGTCTCAATCTCCCGACCTTGTGATCCGCCCGCCTTGGCCTCTTAAAGAGCTGGGATTACAGGCGTGAGCCATCGCGCCGGGCCTGTTGATGTTTCATTTGCTATTTAGAAGCTCTTTAACTGATGTGATTCCATTTGTTCATTTTTGCATTGGCTGCCTATGCTTGCGGGGTGTTATTCAAGACATCTTTGTCCGGTTTAATTTCCTGGAGAGTTTCATCAATTTTTTTTGTAGTAGTTTCATAGTTTCATGTCTTAGATTTGTCTCTAATCCATTTTGACTTATTTTTTCTTTTTAGATGCCAAGAGATACGGGTCTAGTTTCACTCCTCTGAATATGGATATTCAGTTTTTGTAACACAATTTGTTGAAGAGATTCCCCCATTATATTGAGGCAGGAAAATAGAATCTGGAGGCAGGGAACATAAGACCAATTCACACTTCAGCTATGACAGGAAATACCCTTTCCATAGGGTGTAGGCCATAAATAACTTTGTAATTTTATTTAATCCTCTCCATTTACATAGGGCATACCCGAAGTAACCAGTGGAATCTTCTAGGGGGTATTTAAACTCCCAAAAATTCTGTAATGGAGCCTTTGAGCCCCTATGCTTGGGCTTTTTTCCCACACTGTGGATTGTACTTTCATTTTCAATAAATCCCTTCATGCCTTCCTTGCTTTGTTTGTGTGTTTTATCCAGTTCCTTGTTAAAGACATCTACAGCTGGTAACATGTATTTTGGCGAGCCAGCCAGGAGGAAGAAGTAAGCCCAACGTTTGGGTTTCATTTTTCTCCCTTTCCTTTCTGCTCCATACAGGGGCTTTCTCTTTTCCTTTCCAACTTGGAACCCTTGGTGGGAAGCACCTAAACATGGAGGCAACTGCGGGTTTCTGGCCATGGCCTGTGAAACTAATGGGTTTCCATGAGGAGAAGCCTGACTGCCACCTCCTGGTTGGTTTAAGGAATCTGGGTCTTTTTCTTTCTTTTTTTTTTTTTCCTTTATTTCTTTCTCAGTCTTTAAGTGGCTGTTTATAATTGCCCTGCCCAGAAGAGGGAATGACTTTTCCTTTATCTTTTCTGAATGTAGTCCCCGATCCCTATGTATGATGCAGTTCGGAGCAAACTTGCACATGTTTCAAGAGACTTAAACCTTCTTATGCTAAATTCTTCCCTTATAGTACTCAACTGGCTAAGGAACAAAAAGGCCCACCCAGAATCCAGTTCTCATTACAGTTCATGGCTATTTTTATAACGCTTATAGTATGCTCTGGAGGTGCCCACCTAAGGTCAGAGACATCTGACACTAAGATCGGATCCACAGGAGGATACTCTGTGGGTCCTGCAGACCTCAACCTACCCAAAGGGGACGTTCTCGGCAGACGTTCTGAGGTCAAGTACTAAACCCTCCTTAGAATTTTCTTATAGTTGCAATGCTGTTTGGCCCCAACATTGTTTGGAATCTGGAGTTTACTGTTGAATGGAAAAGTGGAATGGCATTGTATGTATGGAGGCTTTTGTACTGTGATTCCAAGCAGGGGGCCTGGTTAATGTGTGATACCCTCCTTTGGTATGGTTTGGTCACAGTGCTCTTTGGATTCTGGGGAGGTTTGGCCTTTAAAAATCAAACTGCCATGGAGACTGCTTTACCCAAAATTTTGGTTCACAGCCTTCACTGGATTATATACTGGGGCAAAGTAAAACTGAAAGAAATCAGGCACATTCCTCAGCCCCGGGCTCAACACAAAGCACATTCCTCAGCCCCGGGCTCAACACAAACAGGCCCAGTACAAACACATCCCACCATATATCTCTCAACTTCCTGAGCCCAGTACAAACACATCCCACCATATATCTCTCA